>NC_059334.1:48862052-49164552 GCF_018350155.1 Leopardus geoffroyi | reverse complement strand
ATGATCATGCTATCTATAAATTTTATTTATTCCATTAAAATCTGCATTTCTTTTCTTTTATTTTCTTGCCTTATTCCACTGGGCAGAACTTCCAATACTATATTGTGGTAACATATAACATCCTTGCCTTAACCCGACACTTACAGGGACAATATTAAGTTTTTTATCACTAATATGAAATTAGCTGTGGGGTTTTTGTAGACACTCATCATCAAGTTGAAGAGGTGCTCCTGTATTCCTAGTTTTTTGAGAATTTTTAGATGAACAAATACTAGATATTTTCAAATAATTTTTCTACATTAACATAATTATGTGATTTTTGTACTTTAGCCTAATAATGTGGTGGATTGCACTGATTGATTTTTAAAATATTGAACAAACCAGGCATTTTTGACATAAACCTTATTTGGCTGTGGTGTATAATTTTTCTTCATATATTGCTAGATTTTATTTGCTAGAATTCTGTTAGTGATTTTTTACATCAATATTAATGAGAGATATTGGCAGATAGTTTTATTTTTTGTACTGTATTTGTCTGATTTAGGTATCCAGATATTGTTAGCTTCATAAAATAAGTTAGAAAATGTCCTTTATACATTTTTTTTGGAATAAAGTCTGTGGAATCGGTGTCAATTTTTTAGAAATTTAATAGAATCCTCCAGTGAAACCATCTGAATCTGGAGATTTCTTTTTTGGGGAGTATTAATTACGAATTTAGCTTCCTTAATAGTTTTAAAGCTATTAAAATGATTTATTTCATATTTGCTGAGTTATAGTAGTTTGCCCTTTCCAAGGAGCTGGTGTAGTTCAGCCACATTTTCAAGTTTATGCATATAGGGTTATTCATAACATTTTCTCATTAGTTCTCATTAGGTTTTTTTGTATGCAGAGTCTCAAGTCATATTCCTTGGTTAATTCCTAATATTGGTAATTTGTATCATCTGTCTTTTTACTTTGCCAGTCTTATTAGACGTTTGTCAATTTTCTTGATCTTTTCAAACAAGTGTTTTGAGTTATTGACGTCATTTACTGTTGTTCTGTTTTTTTCTTCCCATCAGTTCTACCCTTATCATTATTATTCGTCCCCTTCTAAATGTTTTTGGCTTACATTGCTCTTGTATTTCTAGATCTTTGAGGTGGAAGTTTAGATTATTGATTTGGGATTTTTCTCTTTTCTAATGTTTGTGTGTGTGTGTGTGTGTTTTTAAGTTTATTTACTAGGAGAGAAAGATAGCAAGCAGGGGAGGGGCAGAGAGAGAGGGAGAAAGAGAGAATCCCAAGCAGGATGTGGGGCTCGAACTCATGAACCGTGAGATCATGACCTGAGCCGAAAGCAAGAGACGTGTGCTGAACTGACTAAGCCACACAGGTACCTCTCCAATGCATGTTTCAGCTATACATTTCCATCACAATATTGCTTCAGTGAAGCCCCCTGAATTTTGATAATGTTATATCTTAATTTTCATTCAATTCAACACAATTTTTTTATTTTCCTTGATACTTATTCTTTAATTCATGCATTACTTAAATGTGTTTTGTTAAGGGCCGCCTGGGTGGCTCAGTCCGTTGAGTGTCCGCCTTTGGCTCAGGTCATGATCTCATGGTCAGTGAGTTCGAGCCCCGACTTGACTCTGTATTGACAGCTCAGAACCTGGAGCCTGCTTCAGATTCCGTTTCTTCCTCTCCCTCTCTGCCCCTCCACATTTTGTGTTCTCTCTCTCTCAAAAGTAAGTAAACATTTAAAAAAATTAAAAGTGTTTTGTTAAGTTTTCAACTACTTGAAGATTTTTAGAATTTTCTTTTATTGATTTTTAATTCGATTCCAGTGGGGTCAGAGAACGATTGCTGTAATTTTAGTCCTTTTAAATTTGTTGATTTTTGTTTTATTGCCCAGGTTACGACCTCCCTTGGAATATGCACTGTGGGTCCTTGAAAAACAAAATGTGTATTCTGCTGTTCTTGAGTAGAATGTTTCTTACATATCCCAGAGGTCCTGTTGGTCAATACTGTCACTGAATTGTTCAATATTCCCCCTGATTTTCTGTCTAGCTTTTCCACCAATTGTATGTGAGAGAGATGCTGAAAACTCCAACTATAATTGTAGATTTGCTTATCTCTCCTTTCAGTCCCACTAGCTTTTGCTTCACATAATTTGCAGATTTATTGTTTGTTTACATACATTTTAGGATTGTTACATCTTCCTGATATATCCTTTAATCACTATGTAATGTTTCTTCCTGTGTGTGGTAATTTTCTTTGCTTTGAAGTCTATCTAATATTAATATAGTCACTCCTGTTCTTTTTGATTAATGTTTGCATATATATTTTTCTTATCTTTTTACTTTCAATCTGCCTATATCATTATACTTGAAGTGAGTTTTTTATAGACTTTATATAGTTGGGTGGCGATTTTAATCCACTTGGCTGGTCTCTGTCTTTTAAACAGTGCACTTCAACCTCTTAATATAGTTATTGATGTGTTAGGGGTTAAATCTGAAATTTTGCTTTTCATGTGATTTTCTCTTTTTTTTGTTGCTGTTTCTTTTTTCTACCTTCCTGTGGGTTATTTGAATATTTTTTTAATTCTATTTTTTCAACGTTTATTTATTTTTGGGACAGAGAGAGACAGAGCATGAACGGGGGAGGGGCAGAGAGAGAGGGAGACACAGAATCGGAAACAGGCTCCAGGCTCTGAGCCATCAGCCCAGAGCCTGACGCGGGGCTCGAACTCCCGGACCGCGAGATCGTGACCTGGCTGAAGTCGGACGCTTAACCGACTGCGCCACCCAGGCACCCCATAATTCTATTTTGATTTATCTACAATATTTGTCAGTACATATCTTTTTAAAAATACTTTTAAAGTAATTTATTTATTTTGAGAGAGCGAGAGCAAGGGAGGGGCAGAGAGAGAGGGAGAGAGAGGGAGAATCCCAAGCAGGCACTGCATTGACAGCATGGAGCCCAACAAGGGTCTTGAACTCATGAACCTTGAGATCATGGCCTGTGCTGACATCAAGAGTCAGACACATAGCTGACTTAGCCACCCAGGTGTCCCTTGAGTACATATCTTCATATAGCTGTTTAATTGGCCGCTCTACACATTTGTATAAACACACACACACACACACACACACACACACACACACACATATATATGTATATATATACACATACATATGTATATATGTATATATACATATGTATCAGAGTCCCTTGGTGTCATATTTGACCAATTCAAGTGAAATGTAATTCCTTTCTGTTCTTCTACTCTCCCCCTTTTATACACTTAGAACCACATCAGATAGTGTTACAATTTTTTTCACCCATCAATTAAAATTTAGAAAACTCAAGTGTATTATGAAGTATTAAGGTACTACAGTATTACAGAGTATTACTATTTCATTTACCAATAGTTTCTATTATGTGTTCATTTTCCTTCCTGATGTTCTGAGGCTCCTGCTTCCTTTCTCTTGAGCTATTCTTTTAGGTTAGTTCTGCTGGTGATCAACTCTTAGTTATCCTTTGTTTGAGACTATCTTGTTTTCCCCTCATTCCTGAAGGATATTGTTACTGAGTATGGGATTTGGGGTTGACGGTTGTTTTATTTCAGCATTTAAAAAATGTGTGCCCTTTCCTTCTGACCCCCATGGTTTTTGATGAGAAATCCACTGTCACCTGAATTGCTTTTCCCTATAGGTAATATATACTCCTGCTTCCTTCATGATATTTACTTTGTCTTTAGTTTACAAATTTTAACTATGACGTGTCTCCGTGTATCTTATTTGGTGTTTGCGCTGTTTCTTGAAGCTATAGATTTATACCTTTTTCCCCCAAGTTAGGGATGTTTCAGTCATTTTTCTTTTGAGTACTTTTGTAGCCCTATTCTATTTCTCTTCTCCTTAAAGGACTCTGGTGACCCAAATGTTAGATCTTTTGTTATAGAACCTGAGTCTTTATTAATCTTTTCCAGCTTATGTTGTTTCTGTTGTAAAGATTGGATAGTCTCTATTTTTCTGTCCATTCACTGATTCTTGCTCGGATTCTCCATTATGCTCTTGAGCCCAAGCCATTGACTTTGTTTACTTGTTTGCTTTTAATTTTGTTTATTGTATTTTAGAAAATTAGAAAATTTCCACTCTGTTTGGTTTCTCTTTATGCCTCTGCTTCTTTGCTAAGACGTTCTCTTTTTTCATTTGTTTTAAGCATGTTCATAATTGTTCACTGAAGCATTTCCGTGATGACTGATTTTAAAAACCTTTTTTAAATAACGAACATTTCTGTCATCTTGGTTTTGGCATCTATTGATTATCTTTTTACATTCAGTTCATGATCTTCCTGGTTTTCAGTCTGATGAGTGATTTTTTATTGAATTTTTGTGAGTTTGCATATTATGTTTTGAGATTTTGCATCTTATCTAAACCATCTGTTTTGCTGGCTTTTTCTGACAGTGCTCCACTGAAGAAAGGGAGATTTGTTATGTCATTACGACCAGATGGATTTAGAAATTTGGTTTTCTCACTTGGCCTCCATTGATACCTGAGATGAAGGGAGCTTCTCATTACTGCTGGACAGGGACAGGAGTTCTATCTCCCCACTCTGCCTCCACTGGTACCTCCCTGTCTGGGAGTGATAGATATACCTTGTTACTGCTCTCCACATGGATGCACTGATGTCACAGATGGTGTGGCCTCGTTACTACTGAGTGGTGGTGAGAGTCCAGACTTTGCTTTATCACCTCCTCTGTCACCACCCCCAGTGGGGAAGGGAAGGTGCCTCATTAACGCATGGCAAAAATGGAAGCCCAGGCTCCACATATGGTTTCCATGACTCTCTGCATAGAGAGAGGCTCTATAATCTGGGAGAGATGAAAGTCTTGGCTCCCCACTGGGCCTTCTCTGACACTACATCAACCAGGGTGTTGGGGTGCCCCCTGACAGAGTGGTGAAGCTTAGGCTCTTCACTCAGCTTTTGCTGGTATGGAAGTAGGTGGGCTCACTTTTTTATCTGGGGTGTTTGACTGGAGTAGGGTCATTATTCTGTCTTTCTAGGCTGCTTCTTTCATAGGCATCTGGCTTAGGAGAGTAAGCTTTCGTTAGTTTGGTTTTTGTTTTGTTTTGTTTTGTTTTGTTTTGTTCTATTTTGTTTTGTCTGTGACCATCAACACTTCTACGTAGCTGGCTTCTCCTTCAGCTCCACGTTTGGAAAATATGAGGAAAAAGAAAACCCAAAGAACTGATCACAATTGGTCCTTGGTTCCCAAGTTCCCAAGGGGCTCTCTCTTCTCTCTATGTTATAGTCCGTCTAATGTTTGCTCTATATGTGCTATCGAACATTTCAGTTTTACTTAGCGAGAAGAATAAGAAAAACGTACAAGTACTCCATGTTTCCAAAAGCGGAAGTCTCTTATACTTGCTTAATATGGAGAAATCTGCATCCGTGTGTATTCCTCTTGTTTCTAAATGAGTGGTAGCATAACATACATACTTTCTTTCCTATCTTGCTTTGTTCTCTTCAAACTATATCCTGGAGAGCACACAATAACAACATGTGGCTCTATTTCTTATGTATTTTTATTGCCTCAGATTAATCTTTGTGTGGCTGAACCAAAGTTTATTCTGCCAGTTCCTTATTGACAGTCACGGGTGTTTGTTCCAGTCTTTTCTATACTAACATGTCAGACACACAGTGAATAAACGTGTACCTAAACTTATATTTTGTCATATTACTATCTTCAGGATGGCTTACCAAAGGGTACGTAAATTTGCCAACCCTTCATAATAGTTTTGTTTTGTTTTTATTTTGTTTTTGATTGTTTTTTTGGTAGTTGAAACTGACATACTGAGAAAGTTTTGGACTTTAGCCTTAATAAAGATACTACTTGGGCAACTTACTTTCAGTATATTCTAGACCAAGCTAAATTATCCCTCTAGACTTCAGTTTTCACAAATCTATTGTAATAATAGCTACCCTTGTTGTGTGTGCGCGTGTGTGTGTGTGTGTGTGTGTGTGTGTGTT
This sequence comes from Leopardus geoffroyi, assembly GCF_018350155.1. Lineage (NCBI taxonomy): Eukaryota > Metazoa > Chordata > Mammalia > Carnivora > Felidae > Leopardus > Leopardus geoffroyi. The sequence goes on along the minus strand of NC_059334.1, from coordinate 49,158,537 downwards.
CCATTAAGTTCTGGGCATTGTTTTAATTGTTTTACTTACTCCTCAACAGCCCAGTGAAGTCATTATCAAAACTTTCATTTCATAAATTTTTTCAATTTTTTTCAAAGTTTATTTATTTTGAGAGAGAGAGAGAGAGAGAGAGAGAGAGAAAGTGGGGAAGGGGCAGAGAGAGAGGGAGACATAGAATCCGAAGCAGGCTCCAGGTTCTGAGCCGTCAACACGGACCCCGATGCAGGGCTCAAACCCACGAACTGTGGGATCACGACCTGAGCCCAAGTCAGATGTTTAACTGACTGAGCCTTCCAGGCACCCCTCAAAACTTTCATTTCAAAATCAGTGACTTGGAAAGGTGTAGAGACATAAATCAAGTTAAGGATAAAATCTGGAGGCAATCTCGGGTTTTCTGAGGGAGAACCTCGGGATTTTCCTTGTATCTTTGCCTTCTGTGTAAAAGAAAAACGTAAAGGGAATGGCCTACCTTTCAGAGTGTTGCAAGGATCAAATGATATAATAGGTATAAAGCATCTCTAAGGCATGACTTATAAAGTACACGTTCATTTTTACACTCGGTTTACTTTCCTTGGGGATAGATCATGGAAACCAATGTCTATTTCCATCGTGGCGTTTAGTAAGCTTCCCTTAGGACAATCCCTTGTGTGGGTGGTTAAAGTCACTTATTTCACTGTGACTTCATGCTTCACTTTCTCTTTGGAGGTGGTCCTCTCCACACTTTTCATTCCTCTGAGGATGTTGTCCCCATTCACTCCACACACCCAGTGTCCTGATGGAAATTCCCTGTGAAGCACTATCTCCTCAGAGGTCTTCTCATGTCAATCTGACATCCGTGTGCCTGAGACCCTTCCCCTGCCAACCTACACATTTCCAAGGAGCAGGAGTAACGTGAATGAAGTTCAAGGGTGCTCAAGGGAAAGGGAAAGAATATGGGTGAGGGCGACATTGCTGACTATTCGACTGATGTGAATTAGGGTTGGGAGCGGCTCCTGAGCTCCTGCGGGATTTTCTGGTCTTTGCTTATTCTTTAGCAATGGCACATCAAGTGCCTATTTCTATCCGCTTTCCATAAATTAGACAACAAGGGGGAGAGATTAGTGTTTGTGGAGATCAAGCAAATCTTGTCAAAGCATGATTCAAATCTAATTTCATATTAGTCCTAAATTAATTATTTAGAATAGATCGACTGTGCTCCAGATGTCATTTTCAAGTGTAAGAAAAACAAAAAGCACAACAATTTAAGCACACAAAACATCACAAGTTGGGACTGAAAAAAACGGGCAAAAGTTTAGACTCAATTAAAACAATCTGCTGTTGTTTTCTGCTGCTCGGCTAAGACCCTTTATTTTAGAATGTGAAAAATGAAACCTACGCAACATGAATCTGGCACTCGGTGGCCTATCGTCCTCCCTCTCCAAGAGGCCCGCAGATGGTCTGGTGAGTAAGGGTATGGCTCATCACACCCTTGTTTTGTGAGTTCTCCCCGCCTTCTCATTCACTCCTTTTCTGCCAGCGGACTTAGTTCTGTTGTCTTTGTTGACGAGAATGTGAAATAAGGAAATTAACAATTTTATTTTTTCTAGCTACAGCCTCTATCTTCCCCCTTCCATACTGCGTGGACTTTGCCCATTGGAGAGGTGACGGACGGTCTGGGCTGAGTTTGGGATCTGCTGTTCTAACTCACAGAGATGAAACACCATGTTTTATTGATAATTGTTTAACATTTCCACCTTGACACTGTTCCTGCCTTGTTCCCTGCCTTGACATTCGGATGGAGCAGAAGACACACAAGATGGTGCCTCTTGTGTAGTTCCAGAAGTTTCCTCCGATGGATGGAAATTTGCAATTTTCTATAAATGCATGGTCTATTATTATTTTTAAACAGGCAATCAGCCCCCTGCACAGTCAGTTAAGAATTGATCATATTTTCCCGACATTGTTTACTCCATGTAGATGAAAAAGGGTGCCCTGACTGAGCTGCTATGGTTTTTGTTTTGTTTACCTTTCTTTGCTTGTTACTGTTCATTTGGTTTTCCTTTAATGAGCATAGAACAAATAGGATTTGGGGAGGAAATGCCACTTTAAAACTGTTAAGTATTTTTCAGTTTTTGCCAGATGTGGACAAGATGAGGACACTCAGTACAGGAGACTATAGGAAGGGCATGATGGCCTGAAGTTCACTTCATGCAGAAGGAACAATGTAAACGAAGAATGGCCTAGGGCAAAATGTGAACTTTGAGAGTGCCTTCACAGGCAGCACTCGGAATAATCCAAGACATTGGGACACATATGATCCCTGGTCCAGGAAGGCAGGCCGGATGGTGGGTGGACAGTGAATGCTGGACAGGACCTATAGAGAGTGAGCCTGGACCAGTGGGTACAGAAAAGGGCACATACAGAGTCAAAGCCACTCCTCACACATTAGATTCCTTCTACTCACAAATCTTGAGCACAGTGTTGTCAAGCTCACCAAAAACTTTTGCCAAGTTGCTGAAGAGAATACTAGGAACAGAGAAGTAGAAGGAGGGCAGGGTCTGCCCCCAGGACTGCTGAGGAAGGTAAGAGGGCACAGATTCAAGAAGGCTGGAGGTGAAGTCTTCTGAGAAGAGATGAGCCGTCCTGAGCCCACTCCAAGGACACTCAAGGTGGGAACATTAGGGGCACTGAGGTCCCACAGGAACTGATGACAACAACTCAGAGCTCTCAAAATGTATGGCATCAAGGACAATGTGACCTAATTTGCACTGTGGATTGCTGAAACCTGAATGTCCCCATCACCTATTTTGTCTAATTCTCGGAAACCCCCATGGGGTGGGTATTACCCACTCCATTTTATAGATGGGTAAACTGACAATTGGAGAAGTTGATTGGTTTTCCCAAAGTCATTGACCTAGTAAGTGGAAGAGCTCTGATTCAAATCTTTATTTATTTATTTATTTATTTTTATTTTTTAACGTTTATTTATTTTTGAGACAGAGAGAGACAGAGCATGAACGGGGGAGGGTCAGAGAGAGGGAGACACAGAATCTGAAACAGGCTCCAGGCTCTGAGCTGTCAGCACAGAGCCCGACACAGGGCTCAAACTCACGGACCGCGAGATCATGACCTGAGCCGAAGTCAGCCGCTTAACCGACTGAGCCACCCAGGCGCCCCTCAAATCTATATTTATGAGCTGGGTGAGGTTTTCTTCTCTACATCAAACCTTCACAGGTAGAAAAGTGGGGGATAAAAGGCACATAAATATCAAAGAATGTCCCAGAGTATGTTGGAAGAAGATTTCCATATTGTCAAGGGAAAGTTTCCTTCACTGTAAAGAGTATTTTCTCCAGAAGATCCGGAAGACCAAACTCTGAAAGATTGCTTTCAGCCAATCTCCATAGCAAACGCTGGTTGGCTAGACGATGCTAAGGACACCTGGGTTTCATTTGTCATTTCAGTTACCTTCGTAGAAGAGGAGAACATTAACGCTCTTGAGAATCAGAAAGAAAAAAATATATATAGTGGCGGGTGGCTCCAATTCTCCAATTCAAGCCCACCACCTTGACACTGAGGGACAATGGCAACAAACAGCTGGGGCCTGACAGGGGTATTGCTACAAAATTTAGAAGCATCAGTTAGACACGGTCCGTGTCAAAGTGTGTCACATCTTGTCACAGCCCCATCAGAATCCTCAACAGTGTGTTGGGTGCAGCTGGGCCACAACCAGAGCCATAAAGACAATGCTCAGAAGCATAGCTCAGCCATCAGAGGACCGGCAAAGGGGGAACTAAACTCACCCTGCAGTGCCAACTTCGACAACCGGGCCTGGATACTCTATACGTGCACCAACTGGGGCCAAAAGCTGTTTGCACTTTCCTCCCAGGAGATGCAAAATGAGCACAAAGAGGATAAAGACATCTGGAAGTAAGGATTTGGTGACACGGAGCCTGAGGTCGTATCCGCCACCCAACTGGCACAAATGTTATATTTTCTTCCGCAGATCTTAGCGGCCAAAGTCTAGGACCCAGACACATATTCAAAACGAACCTCAGACTGCAGACCTGAGAAAGGAGCAGGGGTGCCCACCACTAGGGTGTGCGCATGCGCACAGGTGCATGTCAGGTGGGGGTGGGGGGTGAAAATCTCCACGTCGGGACAAGGAAGTCAGAAAGCTCCAGACGCCCTGCTCCAGAGCTGACACGGCATGGAGGAGAAGGGTGTGCACTGTGGGCTTGGGGAGGCCACCCCTTCTCCTCTAGGGTGGGGATGAGGTTAACAGCACTGCCCTGGGGAACATTGGCAGAGTCAATTCTCCCCTCCCTATGGCTGTCCTTTGGCAAAATGGAGGGAGATTAGAGATAGAAACCATGAGCTTTCAACCACGTCCACAAGGTACAGAGGGAGCGTTGTTAGTGAACAGAGAAGGCTTACTTTCCTTCCTGTAGAGCATTTGTTCTGAATTCGTTCTCACCTACAGCTCGGTGGGAAGGAGCCCTAGCCAGCCCTGATCTGTGGGGAGACGAGAGACTCAGAGGGCTTTCTCTCCCATTGAGGGAGGGGACATAACCAAAGAGAGGGACCAGAGAGAAGTGATTCCCAGCCACCCACCCTGGGGGGCTCTACAGAATGACGGGTAATTTATTGGGAAAAGTAAGAACCCTCACCTAGCATTGCCTTCCGAACGTCCCATGAATGTGTAGTCTTTCCTCAGTAGGGCTTACTTTCTGGTAACACCCATTCCTTAGGGATGTAAGCTTCTCTGATTACAGAACTGCTGCTTCCTTGGCTTCTGCTTGGGATGGGAAAGGAAACAGGAGCAAGGCCCCTTGAGTGAAGGAGGGAGAGAAGACAGCCCGCATTTGTGTACAAATACAGGGGGACTGGGCTCCAGCAGGCGCCCCCTTCAGGAGCCCTGCCAAAGGCCTGTCCCTCTTCCAGGGAGGCCTGGAGCGTCTGCTGTGCCTGCCGTCTGACAGTGCCTGGGGACAGGCTGTACCTCCCAGCACTGGTTGCTCCCTCCCACAATATATTTTTTCCCCTTCTTCCCAAGTCAATGTAAATTTGAACAGATTTTAGACCTCGAAATCAGACTCAGAGCTGCCATGGCATGCCTATTTAAAATGGGGATATTATAGGAAAATGTCATTCTCAACATGGTTTCCAAGCCCAGACCGCAATTTTTTCCAGATGCCTACATGGCTCGGAAGAGGTTTGTAGGAGCCTTTCTGATGTTGGTCCATGGTCTGTAACCCCAGAAGCTCTCAGCGCTGCTGTCTTGGGGGCATCGCTGGGGCGTGTGCTGGCGTGGGGCTGCTGTCTGTGCTGACTTCTAGCCTTCGGCCCCGTGTTTCACGCAGGTCTGGGCTCCCTCAGGACAGAGCATTCAGACTGGCCACAGCGTGCCTTGCCGGGCCTCTGTGGGCGCTAACGGGGGTGCCGAGTTTGTGACAGGCTGGCCCCCTGTTGCCCAGAGCTAAGAGTCTGGCCAAGGCTCCTTAGAGAGTTGAAAACACCGAGAACTGTGACATTCCTGGACCCCTCTGGGATACGTGAGACTGGCCTGCCTCAGGCGCAGTTCAAGTGGGACCGGGCCATGGGCTCTGTGAGAAGCGACACCACATCTGAGCCATAACTTAGGAGTCTACCATCCCTAGCAACCCTTCCTCTTCAAAGCACATGCACAGAACAAGGATGTAACAATTCAGAAGGGACATGATCCGTTATTCTCCATAAACATGTATTCCTTTTGGAACTCCATTGCCTTATCAAAGAGAAACCACGCGCAGTCCCATCCCCCATATCCAAATCTCGAATTGCCATTTATTAGGGGTCCAACACCCGGTTGCTTTCTGGCCCTAAAAAATGACATTCGAGGGGCACCTGGGTGGCTCAGTCAGTTGAGCAGTCTGACTTGGGCTCAGGTCATGATCTCACGGTTTGTGAGTTCAAGTCTCGCATGGGGCTTTCTGCTGCCAGCACAGGGCCCACTTCGGATCTTTTGTTCTCCTCTCTCTACCCCTCCCCCACTGGGTCTCTCTCTCTCTCAAAATAAGTAAATAAATAAATAAACTTAAAAAGATGACATTAGAATAACCAAATAAATCTGCCTCCAGATTCCCCACACAGGGACTTCAGGTTTTCCATTTATTTCAAATGTCCAAGGCAACCAAGCTCATTGCCATTGGTATAGGCAGTGGACATCATCAGGGACTCACACTGAGCCAGGTTAGCCACAGTGCTGTGCTGCTCACCAGGGGGTCCCCAGCCCTCTTTAGGGACCATTTCTGCTTAGTGCTGGGGAGGGGTAGTGCCCAGGGGAGACTGACCTCGGCTGAGAAGGTAAAATTCAGGATCAGGGAGCCAAGCACAGTGATTTGAATCAAGAGTATCAGATGGCACAGAAGCCCACAAGGAACGAAACTTTGACAGTATGTGAAATAGTGGATAACCCCCCAAATTTCGGGACCTGAACACAAAGCTCATTTCTTGTTCATAGAAAGTCTAAAATGTGGGCAGTTGGTGCACGCCTCCAGGTGACCATTCAGGGACTCAGGCTCCTCTGATCTTGTGCCCTCCTCTTGCACTCTGCCCCCATTCAACACCTGGTTTTCAAGGATATCACCTTAGTCTGTAGCAAGCCAGCGGAAGGAAGAGCTCTGGGAGGTCACATTTGGGACTCACGTGTCTGGAAGTGATGCTTGCTTCACTAGCCAGAACTGTCTCACGACCACAGAACTACAGTGCAGTCGTGTGCTCAGGAAGCAGAGTAACTGAGTGTGAGGAGGCGGTCCGCATCCGCCGTAGAAACCGAGAGAAGGCTGTGAATTTGGTGATGAGGACAGCACTGGTGATTTTGGCAGGCAGAACTTCTAAGGACTGGTAGGCAGAAGCTGATGGCAGTGGGCTTAATGGAGGGGAAGGAAGGGGACTATGAGTGTAGTCTAGGCAGCAAGACTTGTAAGTATAAGGCAGGTGGACCCTGTCCGCAGTCAGGACGTGAGGACATTATAGGGGAGGCCCTGACCTGGGCTTGCCTCAATGCACAGAGCCTTGGTGCAGTGGAGGGTGCAGATCAGGTTGAGTGAGGTCTTCTAGCTTTTCCAGCTGGAGGAAGTTCCCTGTGCTTTTGCAACTCATCCTCCATGAAGGAGATGTGGGCAATCTAGGGCTTGTTTGGGTTTGTCTTTCACCAGCCTACCTCAGTTTCTGCTATGAAGATGGTAATGAGCTCTAAACAAGGTTACAGAGTGCTCCCTGCCTTGAGACTGGAAAACCCAATGGACAAAGATTAGGGAGCACAGCCAATTGGTAGGGCATCCTTCATGGAAAGAGGCAGGTGGGAAAGAGGGCCATCCTTAAAGGTCTTTGCCCATGTAATAGTCACTTGGATGGCCTGACACAAATGGACAGCATCAGGCCAGGGCTGAAATTGAGGTAAGACAAGGTGAATTCACAGGAACATCAAGGTCTTGCCCTGGATTTCATCCCAAGTGGAGCTCCTGCTTTGGAAGTCACTCTCCTGTGAATCTGGGTTCAATTTTCTTGGAGCCACTATGAGAACGAGGTAGTGTCGAGTTAATGGGTCTCAGAGTTGGAAGGAAGTGACCTTGAAGACCTTTAACTACCCTTCATCCTCTGCACTCACCTCTTCAGGGACTGCCATTCCTCACTCCTTGTCCAGCTTCTGCTCAATCCCTCTCCAGAAACGGAATTTATGCCTTCCTGAAAGAACCACGGAAAGACAGCTATAAGTGTTAGAAAGCTGAGTTAATGTTTATCTTATTCTGGAAGTTTACTCTTGGGGTGGCACACTTAAGTTATGAGAGTCCTTCGAAATATCAAAGACCTTTATTTCAGGAGCACCCTATGACAGATTCAATAAATTTAAATATTGACTGAAGTGACGTTCATGTGAAGCTACTTTGATAATACTCTGTAATATTATATTACAATGCACCATTGATAACACCATTTATTAAATGCACCTATCACCCAACAGGTTCTAGGCTACATCCACTGGTACACCAATAAGTAAGGAAAATCCCTTTCCTGAGAGGTTCACTCATCCCAGGGGGACTTTGACATGTACCTAAATCATTATAGAAATAATAGACCACAAGGAGGGAAGGACTTTAATGCGGGCAAAGTTGGGAGGACTGAGGATCTGGTCTGATGGACAGCAGTGAATGCTGCTGTGTGGCTGGGACCTAGGGCATGTGCTGGGGGTTCTGGAAGTTATATCTCATCTATAGAGGATGTTACATTTGGTCTGGAGTTTTTTCACACCGAAGAGAGAAATCTGATGCCCAGAGAGGACGAATCCCTTGCGCACAATCAGATCAGTAGGCTGAGCAACCAGAACTCAAACCCAGCTCAGCTCCTCTCACTGTGCATTTCCACCTTTGCAGTTACCTGCAAAGGAGATGGAGAGAGTGGAATGGTTTGGGGAGCTACTTGGGGACTAGACTATATAGGACTTGGTCATGACTGAGCATGGGCAGTGATGGAGGGGGAAGAAAGGGAACCTAACTCTCGTTGGGGACTACTTGTCATGAGCCACCTAGATGTGTTCGACTGTCTCAAGGATAACTCAAAGCTGTCTGCTGTGAAGCCATCAGTCGGGACTATCCCTGGAAAGGAAGGATCAGATGTGCATAGGGAAGGCAGGACTGCTGAGCACAGGAGTCCTGTGTGCATCCTCAAGGCATGTCATGTTCATAGGCTGGAGCTCAGGGAAGGTGGAGGACACCACAAGCTTGGGGGCAGGGTGAGGAGCCAGGAGTGTGCCCACAGGAGTGGCCCAGCAGGGGATGAGAGGGCCAGAGCCCAGGAGCTCTTTTTCCCATCACTTCCTGGTCCTAGAACTCTTCCAGCCATAGAAACTGGAAGATACATTACAGAATTCCGATTCCTCCCACCTTCCCTTCAGAGTAAAATCTACAGATACTTTACCTCCAAAGAGAGAGTTTTAAAAGCACCATTCGGGAAAGTTCTTTCCATCAAGATGAAAGTTGAGGTTCTTAAGACAAAAAGAAGGCACCTCTTCTCCCTGCAGTAGGTATGGGGAGTCTCCCTGACCTCATTATTTCTGCTTCTGAAATGTTAACCCCTCTCTGTTATCTGCCAACACCATCCTCCTGGGCCTCTGGGCCAAGTGGACCAAACTGAGAATACTGGATGTATAAGGAAGCAGGGACTTTGTGTTACAATGACCCTCTGGGCAGGTAGCTGGGGGTGTGGCCACCTTGATCCCCTCTTTGCTAGGATGCACAAAGATTTAAAAGAAAAGACAGGCAAGCTATCTGAAACATCCCCGAAGGCAAAGAACACTTGGAAGGCTGCTGGAAACTCAGCTGGTGAGGGGTTTTCATCTTGGGTCCATGTTAAGATCACCTAGCCGGCAACGATAAAAACGGAAAGCATGAAGCCTGGGGGCTCACTCCAGACCAAGGAAGCCAGAGTTTCTGGAAGTTAGGGCCCAGGCATAAGGAATGTTTGCATTTAAATTCTACAAGTGAGTCTAATGGGTTGCTGGTGCTGCTCAGGTGAGACGCCCATAAAATGCAGAAAAGTCCGAAAACCTAGGTTTGGTTGTGAGCTGACTTCAGTGCCTGTGGACCTTCAGCGGCTTCTCATCGCTTTAAGAATAAATCCAAGCTAGGGGCGCCTGGGTGGCGCAGTCGGTTAGGCGTCCGACTTCAGCCAGGTCACGATCTCGCGGTCCGTGAGTTCGAGCCCCGCGTCGGGCTCTGGGATGATGGCTCAGAGCCTGGAGCCTGTTTCCGATTCTGTGTCTCCCTCTCTCTCTGCCCCTCCCCCGTTCATGCTCTGTCTCTCTCTGTCCCAAAGATAAATAAACGTTGAAAAAAAAAAAAAATTAAAAAAAAAAAAAAAAAGAATAAATCCAAGCTTTTGACCAGGCCCAGTGCCTAGCACCTACACTGTCCCAGTTGTCTCTTCCCCAGTGTATCTTGTGTCTTTTCGCCTTGCTTATGACGTTGTTTCTTGTTTTTGTCAAGGATAATGCAGTCAGACTTAGCAATCTTCTCGTGCTTTTGGATTTTGAATCATATATAGTTAGTAATGTTTTCTCCACTTACACGTTATAAAGTGATTCATCTATGCTTTTTTGTTTGTTTGTTTCATGGCTTTCCCTCTCATAAGCCCTAACCATTCACACATTTCATTTCCTCTATTTCTGCACATTCCTCAGGTCGTTTCAGCCAGATTTTCTGGCTTCTCTTCCCCCACCTCCACCCCTGACTTAGGGGTCTCTCCACCAAGGCCTCAGTAGTACCATATGCTTGCCACAATCACACCATGACCACTCTGTTTTATTTCCAGTTTATCCTTTTTCTCCTCCTCCTTAAGGGCGGGATTCCACTTGGCATCTCTGAATCCCCGGTGCCTTGTTGTTTATATTTAGTTTATAGTAGGTGTTCAGTGAATGCTTTTGAACGCATGGATAAATGAATGGCGGTCATTTATTTGTTGAAAAGTGCTAAGAGCTTGAAGTCACGTCTTTAATTCTATTCCAGTCATTGTGGCTTCTGTTCCTGCTTCTGCCAGGAAATAGGCATTTAACCCTGAACCTTGAACATTTAGCTCCTCTCTTTATAAGTATCCTTAGACGTAGAATGAGGTCACCAGGCTAAGTAATGGTTCTGAGTCCTAAAAATCTGCTATTCTGGGCTCCCTGTCAAATGATCTCAACTCCGTCCATCCAGAAAATACATTTCAGCTCATTTCGGTGGGAGGAAATAAGCTGACCTTCCGGTCTGCGTCTTTGAAAGCTCTTTCTGAAAAACTTGAGACAATACGAACATCTGCCTGGAGTGACTGAGGCTGGAACCGAAAGAAGCTGTGCGTGTCTTTCCAGTTATTTGTGACTTGATTGTCTTCAGCAGCAGGGCTTTTGTTCTGCTGCCTCGTTGCACAGCCGGCAGCAAGTGACACGGCTGCTGGACTACAAACACATACGCTGGCATCTGTCGAATGTACATTCCATTTGCAAATCACTGAATCTCACGTCCTGGCTCGTGCCCCGAAACAAAAAGTTTAACGTTGCCAAACCCAACGTCGGGTGGCTTAGTCTGCTGTGTTTCAGGGCTTGAAAGAAAGGCGTGCCAGCCAGCCCAGCACGCAGGGGCCTCTGCCCTGGGATGCAGGTTTCTCGGGCCAGAGTGTGGGGAGAAGAAGAGCGTGGCCCAGCTCCCACAGGGGTCTGGCTGCACACACAAGGGTGGTGAGCTCCACTCTTCTTCAGAGGTAAGTCATCCTATATCTCAGGAGGTTCACAGACGCTGGGACCTAAGGACTTCCAAGGAGATCGTGATCTATGTCACTTCTTGCCCCGTTGAGGCGATGCGTGAATTTACGATGATCTGTGGACTTCCTGTGTGTGCAGTTCCGTTTTGAAGGTAGGCCTACAATGGTGGACAGGTAGGCTTGGAAGCTTTAGAACAGTGCTTCTCAAAATCGGCTACACAGAGGAATCACCAGGGGAGCTTTCAAATCCTCCAATGCCCAGGCTACTCATGAGACAACTTAAGCCAGAGAAAAATCTGGTGGCAGGCCAAGACATGACGGCTTTTTAAAGCTCTCCCGGTGATTCCTCTGTGTAGCTGAGTCTGAGACTATTGGCTTTGGAACCTACAGTCTAGAGAAGAAACAGATGAGTGAAATGAAAAGAGGTAACACCTTTGCCAGGATATACAGGGTATGCTGATGGAAAATGGTGGCGCATGCCTCTCAAGCATAGCAGGAAGGAATCACACCCTGGCTAAGATCTGAGAGAGAAGTAAGACATGGTCAGGGAGTGACAGATGGTCTAGAAGTGTGAGGAAGAATGTGAGGCACAGGGGGATGGTAGATTAGAGCCTAAAAGGAGGCATACAGAAGGAAACATTCCCTAGAGGAGGTGACAAAGGCGAGCCGATGCCACCAGTTGACTAAATAATTGGTTTAAGTTCATTTATTATGAGAGAGACAAAGACAGAGCGAGTGGGGGAGGGGCAGAGAGAGCAGGAGACAGAGAATCCCAAGCACGCTCTGCACAGGACCCAATCTGGGGCTCGATCTCACAAACCGTGAGATCATGACCTGAGCTGAGGTCAAGAGTTGGGCACTTAACCGACTGAGCCCCCCTGGCCCCCCTGATGCCACCAGTGAATTTAGAGAAAAGCAGATGGGAAGGACAATTTGGGGAGGAAGAGGGATTCCATTAATAACATCTTAAACTTGAAATATTTGCCTATTCAGATGGGTATATCCAATTGACAACCGGATTCACTTAGTCTGAGAAAAGATGGGATAAACCTAGGAAGAATAAAAGAAATGGAAATGAGTTACAGCAGAGATACCTTTGGTTGCCCACCCAATATCCAACCTCCTTTCTTCCTTGATATTGGAGCCCTCATTTTGTGTGACCATGTTCTCACGGGAGGAGATTAAACCGCAACTCAGGGTTGAGTCTTGAATACTCAAAAGCCCATTATTACAGCGTCCTTCGTTCTGCTAACGATTTATTTTTAATTAACATTTTATTTTGAGATCTTTATAGATCCACATGCAGTTGTGAGAAATAACCCAGACAGATGCTGTAGACTCTTCACCCAATTCTCTCCAGTGATCAACATCTTGCAAAATCATGGGGTGATATTGAAATTATGATATTAACATGGACACAATATACCTATCTTATTCAGATTGCTTTTTTACTTGTACCCATGTGTGTCTGGAAAGGGAGTGTTCAGTTCAACGCAATTTTATCACCGAGGTAAGTTCTTGTATCCACCTTGGCAGCCAAGGTACAAAACAATCTGATCAGAGACAGGCATCTTTCGGATTACCCTTGTATAACTACCCCCATTCTCTCTTGTCCCAATTGATCTTAACCAATTGGTCAATTGTCCCAATTGATCTTAACCCTTGTATAACTACCCCCATTCTCTCTTGTCCCAATTGATCTTAACCAATTGGTCAATTGTCCCAATTGATCTTAACCCTTGTATAACTACCCCCATTCTCTCTTGTTCCAATTGATCTTAACCAATTGGTCAATTGTCCCAATTGATCTTAACCCTTGTATAACTACCCCCATTCTCTCTTGTCCCAATTGATCTTAACCAATTGATCTGTGCCAATTGATCTTAACCCCTGGCAACCACTCATCCGTTCTACATCTGTCTGGTTTACTTTACGAATGTCATGTGAATGGAATCATACAGTATATAATCTTTGGCGATCGTTTTTTGTGTCACTCAGCATAATTTCCTCGAGCTTCACCTAAGCTATTATGTGTTAATAGTTCTTTCCTTTTCACTGCTGAGTAGTCTCCCGTGGTGTGATGGTTACCTTTCTGTGTCAACGTGACTGGGCTCTGGAGTGCCCAAATATCTGGTCAAACATTATTCAGGATGTGTCTGTGAGGGTGTTTTTAGATGAGATTAACATTTAAATTGGTAGACTGAGTAAAGCAGATTAACCTCCATAATGTGGGTGGGCCCCATCCAATCAGTTGAATACCTGAATAGAAAAGGCTGACTCTTCCCCAAGTAAGAGAGAAATCCTCTGCCTGAAAGCCTTCATACTGGGACAAAGGCTTCTCCCCTGCTTTTGGACTTAAACTGCAACACATTAGCTCTTCCTGGGTCTAGAGCCCACTGATTTTTGAACTGGGATTGCAACATCAGATCCCCTGATTTTGAGGGACTTGGAGCTCAATCATCAGCTCTCCTGGCTTTCCAGCTCGCTGACATTCTCTACAGATCTTGGGACTTGCCAGCCTCCATAATCGCATGGGCCAATTCCTTCTAGTAATTTTTCTCACGGCGCCCAGGCGGCTCAGTTGGTTAAGCACTCGGCTTCAGCTCAGGTCATGATCTTGCTGTCCGTGGGTTCGAGCCCCATGTCAGGATCTGCTCTGACAGCTCAGAGCCTGGAGCCTGCTTTGGATTCTGCGTCTCCCTCTCTCTGCCCCTCTCCCTTGTGCTCTCTCTGTCTCTCTCTCTTTCAAAAATAAACAATAAAAAAAATTTTTTTAAAGTAATAATTTTTCTCTCTCTCTTTACATATATACATATATGTATTGTTATAAATTATATATTATTACATATATTAAAAATACATATACTATATACACTATAGTCTTGTATTATATTATTATATATTATTGTCTATATACTATTATCTCCGGAGACCCCTGCTAATACACATGATATGGGTGAACCGCCGTTTGTTTAACCATTCCTCATAGGAGGGGGTCATCTGGGCTGTTTCCAGTTTTGGCTCTTACGAATAAAACTGCTATGAACATTCACGTATAGGTTTTTACATGCACTTAGCTTCTCATTTCTCTGGGATAAATGCCCAAGAGCGCAATTGCTGGGTTGTGTAGTAGCTGCATGTTTAGCTTGTAAGAAACTTTCACACTCCCTACCTGAGTGGCTGCGCATTTTCCATTCCTGCCAACAAGGAATGAGTGAACCAGTTTATCTGCACTCTTACCAGCATTAGGTGACGTCATTACTTTTATTCTACCGTTACGCTAGGCATATAGTCATATCTCGCTTTTGCTTTTATTTGCGTTTTTCTAACGGCTACTGATGTTGAACATCCTTTCCTCTTGTGTCGATGTCTAGGGCTTATAGTCGTATTTGGCAGGAAAGAGCAGAGAGACGAGTCTACCCCATCCTTTAAGCAGGGCGTTAACAAGGTTAGATTTGAGTTTTGGAAATGAGAGCTGGGGGTCTGGGGTCAGTTCGGTCTGTATTCAATATCAGCCTGTTTGCTCACTCAGGGTCACCAGGGTATTGTGGAAGCCTCTCTAGGAGTGTTTCTTATCTGTGAAATAGGGAGAACAGTACGATCTACTTTGTAGGATCTTTGGGGGGAATAAATGAGATCATTGGCCTAAGGCGTTCACTGAAGTGCCTGACACATCGGTTATTGTTAATACAGTCATGATTCCAGAAAGATGAGGAAAAGAAAGATTGGGGCAGAGTAAGATTTAGAACGGAGGAACTACTAGAAAAATCTCTGATTGTCCAAGAAGAAATGATGAATGCCTGAACCAGGCCAACGATGGCAGGAAATTTCCTCCCTTAATTTGTCATATACCAAGAACACTGGCCTGGTCAAACCACATTTGCAGGATTCTTAGGCAATCAAGAGCTCTGAACACACATTCCTCCCTTGTAAAAAGCACAGCGCTTGGGACAAACGCTCAGGAAATGCCTGATTGCTTACTATTTTATGACAAGCCTCTCTAGGAGCGCTGTGGGGGTAGCTGAGCTGGAATCCAGAATCGAGACCTGGGTGAGGCTTTCTCGAAACTATAGCAGCAGAAGTGGCTACAGTGTGAGACCACGGTTGTCCCAGACCCCACAGGAGAACTTGCTGTTGAAAGGCAGCTTGCGCTCCACTCTCAGGCTTGGCCAAGCCCCCTGTGGGACTGCCAGGCTAGGAGAAGACTCTTCCCAAGTGAAGACCGAAGACAGAAGAGGAGAGTCTTGCAATGACAGTTCTGTTGCTTTCAGAGAAATCAACTCCCTTGGGAACTTTCATTGCACGTTTGAGATCTCTCTGCCGGGTCACTTCCTGTCCCTAAAGGTAACCTCAGAGCGATCTGGTACCCTTAATTGGAGTCATGGCTTAGGTTCACATGCCATTCATTAGCCGTCAGGAACTCTTGGTGTGTAGACCTTGGCATAAGTGAATTTAGCATCTATGCTACCATTCCCAAGTGACCCCAAATTCCATGGTGCATAATAGTTTTGTCATTTCAAGTCTGGTGCATGGAGATGCTGCCCCATGGGAGCAAGACATATAAATAGTAAATGGCCTTGATGGGGGCTCATCAACGCACCAGCTCCTCTTTGGGCTCTGGACTCACCATCACAGGGGAGAAGAGAAAGATCCTTTGGCGAGACATAAAGCTTTGCAGAAAGAATATGAACCACAGGGCCCATGGTGGACGCAACTTTGGGGATCATGTCAGAAGCCTCGGCATATATGTCTGTCATCTCAAATGTGAGTGGCTGTTAAGATCCAACTGTATCTTGAGGTTTTGGTTGACTAACATGGCTTCCCTGCTTATGCACCTAAATGGATTGAGGCAGGAGAGTGGGTGTGGATGCAGGAAAGAATGCTCTTTTTTCCCTTCTATTTATCAAAACGAGGCATATCGGTAGCAGAGATACATTATAAATCTAATATTTAATCCAGCATATCTGTGTGAAAGGCTACCGTATCATGGAAAATGGGGAGTGAGAAGCAAATAAGATGGGTTTCAAGCTCCAAAGTAGTTCACGGTCCCGTGAATTATATTTGCCTAAGATAAGTCCAAAGTTTAATAAAGGCCATTAGGAGCTGGAAGCAAAGTGATAAGGAAGAAAGAGATTAAGTTTTGGCTCAATGGAAAGAGCAGGGTGTTAAAAGAGCCCAAGATTCAAAACTCCCTCAGTCTGTGAAGGGATAGGAAATCCCAGGATGCATATGGGATTTTTATTTCATTTTTATTTCATTTGCCTAGAGTTCATTATCTTCCCTTTTGCTAATAGCATCTTGGTTTTCCTTTGAGGAAGTATTTTTATCCTAATATCTATCCACACGGGCTTCTTGCCTCTCTCCCCTCCCCTCCTACCTGCCCCCTACCTCCAGGAGTAACTAATCAGTATCGTTCATCCCTCTGACCACACTGACTTATTTAGGAATGGAGTCATGATTATACCAATGGAATGAGATAGAACATGGCATTTTTGTGAGAATTCTTAGAAGAGGAGTTTTCATTGGCTATTGTTGCTAAATCAGTTGGATGTAATCTGAAGCTATGATTCTAGAATCAGAGAGAATGAAACGAGAACTGAGAGACAGATTCATGATGACTGTTTGAGTGCCTGGATCCAGCTATGCCTGAAGCCTAATCTTCTATGTTATAGGAGACTGTACGTTCCTTTTGTGATTATCATTTTGATTTAAGATCCTGTCACTTGTAAATGAAAGAATCTTGATTCAGGGAACCAGCTCCAATTCAAGGAGGAGAAGAAACATCACAGTGACAAGTCTCTGTGCTGGGAAGATTGGCAGAAGTGTGGCCTTTCAAGTAGCATTGGTTTCTGGTCTCTAAGAAACCACGTGCTGCCCAGAAAAAGAATATCCTCCAGACCTGGTTTCTATGTGGAGACTCTGGTCATACCACCAAGAGACACATCATATCATCCTCTAAGATGTTCAGCAAACGTACATTTTTCACATCACCCATATCTCCACCAAGCAGCCTCCAAAGTGGAAAGGGGAGAGGGTGCCGACCTCCTCAGGGTAAACACACTGTTAAAGGGTAGGTTGATGTGCGACTCTGTCTAAATGAGGAGGAAGTAATCAGCGGTGCCTAGCGCGTGTCCCTTGATCTGTTGCACCAGACTCATAAGCGGATATGTGCCTCTGGTCTCCCTCTTCCCCCACCCCCCAGCTCATCACTTCTGTCCACCTGTGCTCTAGACGGTCTTTCTGAACAGGAGATGTGATCAGGAACATTCTCTTTTTAAAAGTCTCGGGTGCTTGGCAAACGGGATAGCGTTCACCCTTTTTTTTTTTTTTTTTTTTTTTTAAAGAAGGTTATTTATTTATTTATTGTGAGACAGAGACCGCGCAAGTGGAGAAGGGGCAGAGGGCGAAAGGGAGAGAGAATCTCAAGCAGGCTCCAAGCTGCCCACGCAGAGCCCGACACGGGGCTCAAACGCACGAACCCGTGAGCTCATGACCTGAGCCAAAACCAAGAGTCCGACGCTTAACTAACTGAGCCACCCAGTTGCCTCTAGAGTTCACGCTCTTGGTGCCGCCTTCATCCCCTGGCTACCAGGTGCCTCTGCTCCCATCCCTAGGCCCGCTGCTCCATCTCAGAGGACCCAGAACCCCCAGCCACATGCTTTTCTGATGCTCCCGCCCTGCTGCGCTATCTGACGCTCAGTAGTTACCAGCTTTGATGGCTGTCTTGCCATGGACATCCAGGGAAAGGGGCCAAGAGGCCTTGAAGAGCTGTGCCATGTAGAGAAGCCATTCTGAGGTATCCATGGGGTTGTGCAAGACAGCGGCTCTTCAAGGCAGCTCCTGGATTCACAGGTGCACATCTTTCAATGGAAACGTCAAATCCAGCTTATCCCTCTGACTCCAGGATGATGGTTTCCAGGAGGATCGATGCCCTCTCAGGTACCTGGGATGGGGGGAAACACACAGCATCGGGTGATTCTCCTTCAGCCATCTAGAGATGTCATGCTTAGGGGAGAGACTGGGGGAGGAGAAAGGGAGGACAACCAGGGTGCTTTTCTGAGTGACGGTACCAAGGTTGCACATGGAACCGTCCAGTTTGATAGCCTTGCCCCAAGGGACCCTGATGTCTGTTCCAAGGCCAGGACTGGAGGGGACACAGCAAGCTCTTGAGTATGACGCTTATCATTTTTTAGGCTGGGGAGAAGACAAGGCTTTGTTCTCATCCTGTCCTTTTGGTTTCCTTCCCTGTAGATCAAAAACTCTGTTCCGTCTTGCGGTTCTAGACAGATTTTAATGAAAAGTTGCTTGTCCTAGACCAGGAGATGAGGAGATATTGGTCAAAGGTACAAGTTGTCGGTTATAAGGTAAGTTCTGGGGCTCTAGCCTGCAGCATGGCGTCAGGGACTGGACGCAGAGCTGGGAAGCACATGTGTGTCCAACAAGGTTTCAGGAATAGCTTGGGAGTGAGAGAAGGTAGGCTGGGCAGAGGTATAAACTGATGCAACAGGGGATGGCTGAGCCCACAGGGAGCACGGGAGCCTCTATAGCCTTTGAAAGTTGCCCCACACTGAGGCATGGGGGCTGGACCCTAGTTCCTCTCACCCTCCAACCAGGCAGTGGAGGCAGGATGGCCTCGAAGAGAGTGCATGACCTCGAGACAGACAGTTGCTTTCAACACATAGAGCCGTGAACCCTGGCCATCCACAGCCAGGGAGCTGAGGAGTGGGCACCTTAGCACCCCCCGAGATGCCTCTGCTTGTGCGGCACAGCCGAGGAGGGAGGAGGAGCGGGCCTGGCCCATGGCGTCTGGGAATCTGTGTTTCCTGTGGGAGGGTCATGCCCACGTGCAGCCGCAACAAGGACCGTAGCAGTAGAACAGCTGTCTTCTGCGGTCCACACATGCTGTGCCAGACCCTGGGCGGGCACGTTATTTATACAGACAGTTCCTTTAATTTCCAGAACTGCCTTATGAGGTCCATGTGGGTTAGGAAACTGACGCTCAGCTGGGGTTTTGGTGGCTTGCTCCAGATCATGGGGCCAGAGGGGGAGGGAGAGACGGAGGAGCAAGCCCGATCCCGTCTGGCATCAGAGCCTGTCACTTGGCAACTGTCCCTGCACCCTCTGTACATGATGCTGACAGGCCAGTGGGGCATGTAGGTCTGTGATCAGTGGCTGTCCTGGAGTCCCACGTTGGGGATGGTGGCCAGGGACTGTGGAGATCTGTTCGGTTTTTACAGCCCCCACAATATCAAGCACAGGCTTGGCTCATTAGTAGGATCTAGAAATCCTGTGCTCTGGTAACAAGCCGCTCGAGGCCCCTGGGGCCTGCCCTCACGAGAAGTAGCCCAACCCCCTGCCTTAAGGCCTGTGTCCATGCCAGTTCTGAGGACCACATGTGAGTGCTGCAAATAGAAGTGTGCGCCCTGCCAGGATCTTTGCTAATGTCTGCCTAGAGCATGAGGAGTAGAGCGAAGCAAGATCAGAACCATTGAGGGGACCCAAAACCCCTCGCTGGACCACGGCACCACCCAGGCCTGTTGACCAGTAGTGTTCCTGCTCAGGTCCCCTGCAGGGGAGAGGGCTGGGCGTGGGCTCATCCATAGCAAGGCTGAGATCCTGGAGCATCAGGCCAGGAGGAGGAGGGACACTCGACAAGAGACCATCTCCATGGGCATCGGGTGATGGGCCTATGAGGACAGACTCCAGCGCAGTCATGGGTGGGAGACACCTCCATGCATGCAGGTGACATGTGTGAGCAAGACTTCCAGGGGAGCCTTGGCAGTGCTTATGCAGGCTCTGGGGGCTGCCTGCAGATTTCTGAGCAGAGAACCAGCACTGTGAGCCTCACCATTCAGAGATGGGCCTCATAATCATCACGGAAGCATGTGTGTTCTGACATTCTCAGACCTAGGACCTTGAACCTCCCCGGTGATCCCTGGCCCCGTCCTGCTTGCAGGATCAAGTCCAGATTCTGGGCCTTCCTCCACCTGGTCCCACTGACCATGGTACTTTTTGTCACCATGGAATCTTCTAGAAGCGCTGAGTGACTGGCTTGCTTTCTGGAGGGAGAAGGATGTTCGCCTCAACTTGGCAAGGACTAGGAGGGTTCTGTTAACTGCTTCTCAGGGTGGTGACACCGTGGAGTGTCTCCCTATGTCTGTGCTATAAGAAGGCAGGTGGCCAGACAACCTTGAACTTGCCTTCCATGATTTGGAAAACTTCAGAAATTCTCATTTCTTAATGCCTTTTGTTTTTCAGAGGCCAAAAAAAATATGAATTGGAGTTGATTTCGCTGGAGCCTTGAAGCCAGCAGCATCTGGAGTCCACACCCTCATTTCGTTGCTGCACAGGGAGGTGCTCCCCATAGCTTCTTTGTCCTCCCACTTTTCTCGTCTGCATGTGTACCCTGGCCTACTTTCAGAATCAGTTACAGACTTATGAACAAAGATACAAGTGCAAGATGATGTGGTTGCAAGGATACAGGGAACCAAGAGGTCTGGGGACAGTTTGAGGAGGGCCAGGTGGGGCAACCACAGGTGCTAGGACCGGGGTGGGCTATATCCATGGGGTCACTTGAATAATGGAATGGGAGTTTGTGCTGGGTGGCTCCAGGCCAGTCACTTATCACTCTGAGACTTAAGCGGTTTTTGTTTTTGTTTTTTCCTTGTAAAAAGGGATTCTTTCACCTAAGAATATGAATCTCTGCCCGAGTTCCTCCCTTCCTCCCAGGATTGTGAGAGGAGGAAATTGATGTGAAGCAGGATGCCTTCCTGAACAAGGGAGAGTTCTGCAAATATCCGTGATTCCTAGGAAGAAATGGCAAGACTGTTAGGAAATGGTGAGGTTTGGCTTCAACCCTAAATTCTGGAACTCTCTTTCTAAACCCAGGCCTCCCTCTGCACCTTCGATTGTATAGACAAGGACCTGGCAAACAATCTTTGCCCAAAGTCCTATATACCCTGGACGGCCCAGCCAGAATCTTCTTGAGCTGAATCTCGTGGTTCAGCTGCACCATGTCAGCTCATCAACCCCTTGCTGTGTTCCGGGGGAGGAAGGAGCCCCCTTGACTTCTCAGGCAGGATTTCCTGTGATGAGCACTGAGCCGGCACACCAGAGGGTCGGGTTTCGTGACACTGTCTGTCAGGGTTTCATTTCTTTGCGGTGGGAGTTCATTGTTTTATCTTTTCTAGCCTTTGTCTTAGGTCCAGAGAAGAGTTTAACATTCTGTGATTATTTAATGGGTCTTTAACCCTATTCTAACTTACATACAACTTGCTGCTTTGGCTCACAGAGTTTTCTGGCATTTTCACTAGCCACGTCTCCGAGCGTCTGTTGAGAAAAGTGGGTGGTCACAGTCTAGAGACAGTAAGCTTTTACTCATTCGCTTATTTGCCCTTTTCTTTACTCTACAAAAATTATGCAGTGTCTGTATGTTCCAAACCCTGCCTTGTACACTGGGACTTCACCAGTGACCCTAACTGATGAGCTCTGGGTGTTGGATGTAAGTGATGAATCACTCAATTCTATTCCTGAAATCATTATTACACTGTATGTTAACTAACTTGGATTTAAATAAACACACACACACACACACACACACCACACACACCAATGACCATAACTAGAAAAATTAATCCACCAAGTAGAGTTCACGTTCCAAAGAGGACAGACAGACCACAGGGGAGCAAAATATGTACAGTGTGCTACAGCGACAAATGCTATTGAAGAAATACAGCAGAGAATCAGGTAAGGGAGTGTCTGGAGTAGGGTTTGTTATTTTCGGAAAGGAGGTCAGTGAAGCCTTTCCTGAGAAGTGGATACCGAGCACTCCAGAGGCGAGGGAACGAGCCATGCAGGTATGTAGGTGAGCTAGATTACTAACATTGCAGGGACTCTTTTCATGATGCTCTCCATGTTGGGCATTGCTCTATGCAAGTGGGACCAAGAGAGGGATAATCTGGGACCTGTGCCTCACACACAAAGACCTCTGCTTGGGATCATGTGATCAGGTGCGACACTGGGCACCCACAGCAGGGAGGATCCATACCCAAAGTTGATGTTTGGGTAGCATCTTCTAATTTCCAGAGGTACCAAGGGCTTCTAGGACAGAGAGAACGGATCCTGACACACTGAGGACATCCCAGCAGGACTCCAAAGTCTCAACTATTAAATCTGCAGCCAGTTTCATTATCAAGTAACGCAACGTACCGAAGCCACATTTTCTTTCCTGATACTATTCCACACCTCATCGTACGCTGGAGGTGAGGCTCAGGGACGGGGCAGGGTCAGTGACAGGCGGGGGAAAGCCGCATGTCCGTTCTGGCGGGGCTCTGCACTGGTTGAGGGTCCGGGATAGGCAGCGTTAGGACCACGGCACGTAGGGAAGGCTGACTCCAGATGTGCCTCCGGGGGAAACAGGAGCTGCTTTAAAGATACCTGTGATCACATGCAGAACTTTCAGGATGTTAGGAATAAAGGCACTCCAGGAACTGGTTACTTTCTCCATTCAATTTTCTTTTCTTTTGCATCATTGACCTGAACCACTTCACCGTCCGGTATGTAGATAATTTGGCAGAAGCTACTGGGGGAATAGTTAATGAGTACTTCCACTAATGCAAAGATCTCTCACAAAATGCGGAATTAAACTTTGAAAAAGCCACCCTGGGAATGCTAGTGTAGCAGATGATTTGATTTGATGCTGCTACGCGTCTCCTGGGCTCATCTCTGGCAGTGGCTCCCGCTCATGAAGTGGCTCCCACATAATGGTGAGGTTTCTCTCCAGGGGTCTCTGGGCCAAGGTCCTGGGTGCTCACTGTGCCCGCAGGTAGCGCTGACAGAATAGAGAAGCTGGATTTCGTGCCCCCAGGACAGCCCTCAAGCAACGCTTCTCCACCTCTCTGCAGAACCCTTCCCAGGTATGTTCTACCTGTGTCTCAGAGGGCTCCCAGCCGGATTAAGCCCTGGTTGTCCACGCCAATAATACCCTAAGCCTTAATTCCCCCTTCCCTGATTTTTCAGCTCTCCCTATCTCCCTCCTCTGGTCCTTCCCTGCTACCAGGAATCACGTCCCAGACCTTATCTATAGTCAAATCGTCAACTCAGAGCCTGCTGTCGGGAGCTCAAACAAGGACAGCGACCTCATTCGAGAACGTGCTCCTAACAAATGCTATGAAATTCATATACGATTCATAAGAAAGCTGAGAAGTCGTACTAACATTATGGAGACATAAGTGCTAGGAGTCTGTAAGTGCCTTTTAGCTGTATTGTGTACAGAAGTGTGGAAATATATGACACAGCTTGTGATTTTCAAGTGTCTACCGTAGATGCAAAACATCGTAACGGAAAAGCAAAATGACACGAATCCTACAATACATGAAATTTGTCATTCACCAGGACCACGCATGACATATACCAAGAACAAAAGGTTAATATCAAGATGTACCAAATCGAACGTAAGTCATAGAGATGCTGAAATCATCTGATGAAAATCGACAACCACTTTTTCATCCTAAAAAAAAAAAAAATTATAGCAAGGTAAGAGAGAAGAAATTTGTTGGCCATTCACTCGAGTAAACATTATACTTCTACAAGTGAATTATTATATAGTCCTTTAAAAACGGAAAGAGAACAGGGTAGTTACCTACCACAACGATGGTTTTACATTTTCTTTGAAGTCAATCAAATCAGCTATGGAATATAAATATGAAGATCATCTTGGAATAGAACACTCAAATGCTTATTATTTGACGTCAGCATGGAAGCTAAGCTCAAGACTATCAAATCTCTGAGAGTAAATCATTTTTATTCAACCATCGTGTTAAATGATAAGACTGTCTACACGTAAGTGGTGCTTGATTAGGAAACGCAGTGGAAGCAGAGAGGTCCTTTGCGCTCTTAGGCAGGCAGGCGAGTATTTGAGGTTCTCAAAGTGTGGTCCTCCGGGCAGCAGCATTAGCATCTCTGGAGAACTTGTCGGTTCTCACCCAGAGAACCAGTGAATCAGAATTCTTGAGGGTGTGGCCTGGCCCTGTGTCCTTTAACAACCGCCCCCCCCCCCCCCCCCCCCCCCCCCCCCCGCCCCAGCCAGGTGACTTAAATGCATACTAAAGATTGAGAACCACCGTTCAGGGTGCTCTGTGGCTCTCACCAGCACTGAAAGAAACCCCTCCGCATAGCCCAGTGGATGATCAGTGGATGAGTCCTTCTACCAGGTGCCATTTCCGACCTTCTCCTTTCATGTTCTGTTGTTTTGGGGTCACCGAACACCGCTCAGACACGTCGTCTTACTTGTCAGCACAAATTTCCAGGAGGGTATAATTATCCCCAGCTGGAGTCCCCAGAAGGGAAGCAGCTACCCAAGATGTCACGCCCAGGGAGGAAGTGCGGAGCTGGACCCACATCGGGTGGGCCGACAGACCCGGTTCTCACAGGCGCACTTGGGGGCAGCTGGGTCCCCTGCCCCCGGCTGGCTCACAGCCCACTATAGCACACCTGCTCAGATCAGGCTGAGCTAAGATGGCAAAGACCTGGTTCTCTTTCCCCATCCCACTGTGGAATTGCAGAGAAACTTCTGTTTCTCCAAAATGATTCTCATCGACGCACAACCTAAAATAATTTACATATAGATATTTTGATGGGAGAATTCTGGGTGAATTCCATTCAGTTCTACTCCTCTGTCTCTCTCTCTCTCTTCTCTGCTGTGCCCCCAGGCCACACATCAGCAATAATCTGAGTAGCCAGAGACAGGAAGGTGCCCAGGGGACTGGGTCATTTCCAGGGACAAGGACAGTAGGGGACATGGTGGCCATCACTCTGTGACTACCCCGCTGTGCTGGCAGCATGGGCTGCTTCCCTTCCCAGGACTGTCAGGATGGGCTGAGATAGCCCTGAGGAGGTGTCCCTTGCCTTTTTAGAGTCACACTCAAGCCTCCTGGGATGGCGAGGTAGGGGAAGTGAGGCGACCATTTTACACAGAGCCTATGTATCTTTCAATGCCCCAACCCTACCTCTGCCCGTGCATTCTAGAATTCGTCCTATCATGCCAGTTCACTCCGGTTTAACTCTGTGAGGAGAGGAGATAAACTGGTGCCCAGGGCCCCTGCTGCTTCCCCCACCCCCTCGCTGCCACACTCTGTCCTCACCCACCACCCATCCATTCTTTCTCAGGCCCTGGAGGTCCAGCTCACGTGGTTCCCATGTCCTGTACTCGAAGGCACAAGCATGCAGGACTGAGACCACCCATTGCTCTGTGTCCCTGCCAGAGGAGGGGTGCAGCTCCAGGGGCCGTCCCCAGAATAGGAGCTCTAGGTATGTGGAGCGCAGGCGGAGACCCATCCTTACCTGCGGTTGGAGTATGGCCATCCACAAGAGATGGGTCTCACAGGGAGGGCCACCGTCAAGGCAGAAGGGGTAGACGCTGTCCAGACATCTTTTGGGGGTTGTTTCCTTAGGAAGTTCTGGGCTTCCTGAAGCCCTTGCCGTCTGCTCTGCGATGTCTGGTAATCCCTGGGCGAACATTTTTCTGGCGCTGCCCTTCTGCATTGTTCCTCCCCGGCTCAGGACAGCCGGGGTCGGCTGGCAGGCTGGAGATAAGCAGGTAACAAATCACCTGTTGTAAGAACATGTGCAAAAATAAAGATGAAGGGAAGGGAGAACTGAGTTTATCATCTTACAAACACATACTAAGTGCTGTGGCAGAGGTCTGGGTTTGAATATATGAAGTGACACCAAGACGTGGGTCAGGATGCTACAGGTTCGGAGTCTATACTGCATAGACAGCTGCCGTGGGACCAGAGGGGCTTGGGGCTGCCGTGGAAGGGCTACCGTGTGGTTTCTCTGGTTAAGCAATCATCTGGGGTGGAAAAGCCTCCAGTGTCTCAGGCCAGAAGCACAGGAAGGCATACAGGCATATGGGCAGGCTTAGATCTTTCCAGACTGAAAGTCTGCAGGTCTCCAGGGAAATGGAGATGCCTGTGTAGCTGGCCCACCCATCTAGATGGATACAAGAGGTGACCCTGACGGGATGGCAGCCTCGAGGGCTGCGGTAAGCAGCGTCTGTGTCTGTGACCTCACACGCAGGGCCCAGGACAGTTACCTGTGCCACTGACAAGGCAAATGGGCCGGCAACTGTGGCCTTCTCAGATCACTGCCCTGGTTGAAAACTGGAAGCCCACCACCTCGACTTCTTTTTCGAAGAAAACATTTTTAAAAACTCCAACAGTGACAAAGAAAGCAAAGGGCAAGAGATATTTCACAGCCAGGGGTATCGATTCCAAAGTTCTTAGAGACTCGGGCTGTCCACGTGGGTTGGTTAAATTCGAGTTAAAAAGAGGTAAAAGGAAAAGAGTGGTTTGGCCTTAGGATGTCATTTTTAAATATTTATGTCAACTGTTGGGGGCAATCGCTTTGGTGAATTTCAAGTATCCTGGCGCTTCCTTCTGTTAATGGTACAGGGAGATAGGAGCCTCCGCTAACCCCACAGTGGCTTCAGCTACTCCAGGCATTTCGAACGTGCTAATGTTTTTCTAAAGAGATAAAACTGGGTGGTCTGGAGGAGACGTTAAGCTCTAGTTTACATAACTCTCCCGGAGCACAAACAAGAGCCTTTCCTACCTTTCCTTCCCCTCCTCCTCCGCAGCCACTCAGCCGAAGGCCCTCTGCCCCCTTTCGTATTTTCGCCAGCCTAGGGGGTGTTCTCCCAGCCTGCGGGGTGTTCTTCCAGCAGAAAGGAGTTATTTCCCTGGAAGGAAGGTGAAACTTTAACTCCATTACCCGTACAACTCCACTGGTTTAATCCGGGCAACCGTTGGAGTGAAGGGGACCCGTGACAACAGTCTTGGAGACAGGCCATGTGGACGGGTCAAAACATAACCGCGCAGATGCCAACCCTGTGCTGGCGTAAACGTGCTCCACTGATGGACACCACGCATGGCACACTGTGTGTGGCACTAGATGTTGGGTTACAGTGTAGGAGCGTTAGGCCCTGTCACCCAAAGGGCTCTGAGGCTCTGGTGTTTGTTTTGGTTCCTTCCTTGCAATTAAAGCATAATGCATCGCCCCATTTTTTTTTTTCCCCCTCCAGCCGATTGTTTAATCGTGAGATTATGGACTATCATAAAACCTTCACTGCTCTCGTATTTCTTTTTGGCAGGGTATAGAAAAGTTAATTTGGGATTAGCTCCAGAAGCATTCTGACCGAGCCTTCCCGTCGTTTATCATTCCAAAGGCACTGACAGTGCTAATGAATGTCTGGAGTTGTATATCATTTTATAAACACAAGGCGCTCCCAAGGCGGTGCCAATTAAATCTCCAATAAAGGATTAACGAGGACCCGTCGGAACGAGAGGTAGTGATGCCTTTTGACAACCTACCGGAGGCTTGGCCTGCATGCGGCGGTGTGTGGCTTTTGGGGGAGAGGAATCTGCTCCTTTATGGCCCCTGCTGACTTCTGCAGGGGCTTCTGCTCCCCAAGCCCACATTTATCTCAGCTGTCGCTAAGGCTACTCGGGCGATCTCGGTGATGGGGCCTCCGCAGCCCCAAGCAGCCACGGAGAGGGAATGAGGCTAGCACCGTCCCGGGTGCTGGCTGGGAGGGCGGGTCTGGGACCGTCTGCCAAGAGAAGGGGGGAGGGAAAAGATTAGATAAATCTGAGCCAGATTACAAAGTAAGCTCGAACACAGGCGGAGCAGATCCATGCTGGAGGGAGATGCGTCCCATCTCCATCTGAGCCATTAGCGGGCCTGACAGATAGGTGCTCGGCTGGCTGGAGGCAGCTGGGTGATCTGTCGCCCAGCTAACTCACCAAAAGGCAGCCCTGAAGAGCTGTCTGGGTGGACTGTTTATTTTTAAACTTGGATTTATTCCTTGCTGTTTATTTGTAGTTCCTCCCTGTTAAAGTAAATGTGTCAGACTATGTCTCTCCATTCAGGCACGAAATGACAAACAATGCCTGTGTCTTGACACGCTGTCGGGGAAATGAAGACCTGGGGGTACCCTGCCCCCCCAAACGGTGTGCAGGAACGAGCTGTCCATCACACCAAGAGTCGGCACTCAACACCTCTTGAAGCCATGCCCCTCAAGATCCTAGCTTTCTCTTGGCTTTCGGATAGAATAAAAATTGACCGAAGGTCAAAGTTGAGTTGAACAGCCTGATTCCCCTACACACATCTACACGGGGCCCCATGCAGATGGGCGCTGCCGGAGCAGGAGGCAGAGAAAAGGTGGATAAAGTCAGATGCTGCACCTCAAAACTGGGTCCTTCACATCACTGCCTTCTACTTCCTCCTTCCCGACAAGGACGCCAAATCAGCGTTCAAGCCACTTGCCAAAGTCACTTGGCTACTAGAACGTGGTGCCGGGGCGGTGGGGGGGGAGCCCTGGTACCTCTGGTTCACTGCCCACCCCCTCCCCTCACCCTGCACCACTGCAGCACCTCTCCAGCAAAGGCAGGGCTCTGTGTCCCCAGGCACGCCGCCCTGCCCTGTGGAGGTCTGTGAAATTGGCGTAGGCTCTCCTCCACATCCATTTACAAAATATTGGCGTTTATAAGGGCACTTGGGTGGCTCAGTCAGTTAAGCATCTGACCGGCTCAGGTCATGATCTCGAGGTTCATGAGTTCAAGCCCCGCGTCAGGCTCGGTGCTGACAGCTCGGAGCCCGGAGCCTGCTTTGGATTCTGTGTCTCCCTCTCTCCCTGCCCCTCCCCTTCTCACACTTTCTTCCTCTCTCTCAAAAAATGAATACACATTAAAAAACTTTTCATTCAAAATATTGGCATTTATTTTACACAAGTAAAACATGAATGCCGTTTTGTTAATAAACAAACTGAATAATATAAGAACAGAGTAAAAAGCAGAATTTTCCTTTTTTCCTACCACAGCCTACTTCCTTTCTGAAGCTTTTTCCTTATTTTAATATTTGCACGTATCTTGAAGGGGGATCACGTGGTATATAATGTCCTTCAGTTCACTTTATTCATCCGCTAATTGGTGTTGCAGCATTTTTTTAAAATCAAGTCAGGACTTATAGATCTTCCTTATTCTTTTCAAACTGTGGAATAAATTGTTGCAAAATGTATATATCTTCACATATCCATTTGCCTGTTGATGGACATCCAAACGGTTTCCGCTATTTTTAAGTCAATACTTTATCGAAGTCCAATGTTCACACAAAAATGGGCACAAATCATAAGGGTATATTTGAAAAAATTTCCATAAAGAAAATATGCCTTTAACCAAATCGGCTCAAGAAACAGCCTTCACAGAACTCTGCAAGAATATGTCCTTCCAGGCACCCATCCCTCCCCTCCAACTGACCACCATGCTGCCATCTCCGTCCCAATATGCCAGCTTCTATCGTAAGGTTCAACTGAAGTGGTAACAAATAGAATCTTTGTCTTATCCCCGATCTCAGAAAAAAAGACTTTCAATGGTTTCCCTGAAAGGTGATGTTTTCTGTGGAGTTTTGTAGCTACTCTTTCAGAATGAGGGTCTTCCTTTCTACCTAAGATTGCTGACAGTGTCCGCCATGAATGGATGTTGAATTTTATTAAACACCTGTTCTGCGTCTACGCCCTCCTGGATGTCAGGATATGTGAACAGAGAAGTCGCCTTTCTGGGCACCGCAGTGTCGGCAACCTCTAAAATGATTCCAGAAAAACATGGTGTTCCATAAATGCCTGTTTGACCAATGCATCCACCCTTCCTTCACATACACCCTAGTAAAGTTCTGCATGTGGAAGCAGAAACAAAAATGGTCATGGAAACCACTACAGTTAATCCGTCAATGAGAAAAGCACCAAATGATGAGACGTGTAAGCAGAGAACATTAATTATGGTAGGTGATGTGATGGTTACTTTAATGACAGTGGTCAGGGCCACCTGGGTGGCTCAGTTGGTTGAGCATCTGACTTCGGCTCAGGTCATGATCTCATGATTCACGAGTTCGAGCCCCACACTGGGCTTGCTGTTGTCAGCACAGAGCCTGCTTCGAATCCTCTGCCTCCCTCTCTCTCTGCCCCTTCCCAGCGCGCGCTCTCTCTCTCTCTCAAAAATAAATAAACATTAAAACAATAATAAAAAATAAAGACAGTGGTCAGAGCAGTCCTAAGGAGATGAACTTTAAGTTAAGGGTTGAAGGAAGAGAGGGAGCCAGGCTTGCAAAGATCTGGTAGAATTTAGCAAGCAAGGTAGAAAGGTAGAAAGAAAGACTATGGAGCCATTGAGATATGTCATAAGTCCCTGCTAGCGTTCCTGCTTGATTTTCAACTCTTTTACAAGGTTGAAAAGAGCAAACAGGATGAAGGAGAGACAGTGCGAGGGGTGGGGAACAATATACAATTAACCAAAAGGAGAAGGTTATTTTATAATGCATTCAGTTATAAAGGAAAAGATGAGCATATACTTTTTAAGTGTAATTCAAGGGGTTTCTCAAGGGTAGTATATTGGGATTCTCCAGAGAAACAGAAGCAGTCGTATGTATATCTGTATCGGTAGCCGTATCTGTATCTATGCATGAAAAGAGGCACAGAGAGACAGAGAAATAGATTTATTTTAAGAAACTGGCTCATGCAATTGTAGAGGCTGGCAAGTCCAAGATCGGCAGGGGAGGCTGGCAGGCTGGAGACCCAGGGAAAAAGTGATGTTGAAGCTCTACTCCAAAGGCTGTCTTGAGGCAGAATTCACCCTTCCTGGGAAAAAGACCATTTTTTAATCTCAAGGCCTTCACTTGGTGGGATGAGGCCCATCCACATTATGGAGGGTAATCTGCTTTCCTCAAAGTCGGCTGATTTAAATGTTGATCTCATCTAAAAAGGACCTTTGCAGCAACATCCAGACTGGTGCTTGACCAAATACTGGTCAAGTTAGCACATAACATTAACCATCATAGGTAGTATGGGATCATGTAGAAACACTTTTCTTACCCTACTTAAAAAAGAAACCCCAGCTATATTACAGAATTCTCAGGTAATTCTCAGATAATTACTGTCCTTCACAGAAAGATGTAAAATTATAAAAGTTATTCATAGGGGCACGTGTACCCCAATGTTTATAGCAGCGCTATCAACAATAGCCAAATTACGGAAAGAGCCCAAATGCCCATCAACCGATGAATGGATGAAGGAGATGTGGTTTCCATATATAATGGAATACTACTTGGCACTGACAAAGAATGAAAGCTTGCCATTTGCAACAACATGGATGGAGCTGGAGGGTATTGTGCTAAGTGAAACAAGTCAGTCAGAGAAAGACAGATATCATATGTTTTCACTCATATGTGGACTTTGAGAAACGTAACAGAAGACCATGGGGGAAGGGAAGGGGAAAGAACAAACAGAGAGGGAGGCAGACCCATCAGAGACTCTTAAACACAGAGAACAAGTTGAGGGTTGACAGGGGGGTGAGGGGGAGGGGAAAATGGGTGATGGGAAATGGGCATTGAAGAGGGCACTTGCTGGGATGAACACTGGGTATTGTATGTATGAATCATGGGAATCTACTCCCGAAGCCAAGAGCACACTGTATACACTGTACGTTAGCTAACTTGACCAAGGCATTTTTGTTGCACATGTACCCGCTTTCCAAAGGAGACAGGCTTCCTGGCTGCAGCCCTGGGGCATCTGGGAAGGAGGCCCTGGAATGTGGAGGGAGGGACCACCTCCCGGGGCCTTGTGCTCACAGACCACACCTCAATCACGGCTTTCATATGGGAAGTGTGTGCACAGGGGGTCGACCCGGGAAGGAAGGAGTAAATAATGTTGTATGCAGGCTTGAGTGAATAGTGCTGGGAAGGGACAGACCCCTCAGAGATGAGAGTTGTGCTTTAAATGTCTTTAAGGCTGTCATATAGAGGAAAGATCTAATTTGTGCAATGGGGCCCAGAAGGCAGATGGCGTGGAAACCAGGAAGGCAGGTGGCGATTCTGGCGAACACACACACCTTGAGCTTTCAGCAGAGGGGAGCACACCTTCCCTCCTCTGGGGGCTGTCGGACCACCTGTGGGGTGTGGCAGCAGGGAAGGAGGCCAAATGGCCTTGAGATCCTTCTCCCCTTATGTGACCTTGGCAAATGTTGGAGATGCTTCTACGGGAAGATGATAGAGCCAGACTTCACAGATGTCAGCGACCGAGAAGGAGAAGGCAGATTCAGTCTGGGCATCTTGAGTTTGAAGGGTGAAACCCTGTACAAGGGGTGGCATCCTATCACCACTGCAAGTGTGGCCCTGGGGGTAAGTGAGAAGGCACGTGGGAGACTCGTCTTGTGGTCACTTCACAGAGAAGAATGGATGGGAGGCTGGGTGAGATCTTGCAAGGGCTCCATCAGAGGGTGATAGGTGAGAGCAGAGAGCCAGGGGCCCTGCTGTATCTCCTCGGGGGTGAAGACTGCGGGTCCTAATCTTAACCTCCCTTTCCCCCTCCCCCAGTATGGAAACCTAATCGGATCTTACTAGAAAAAGTGCTAACGGAGGTGCTATCTTGGAAAGACAGAGAAAAGTGGAAGGAGGAAGAGAAGGAGACAGAGAGGGAGGACCTGAGATGCTTTTGATCATCCCTTAATTTATTCATATATATTTAGTTATATAAGAACTCTGCTGAGCATTTTCATAAAAATCAAAGTGAAATTTATGAGGTACATTCTTTCCTCCTACTCCTCACATAGATTTTCTTCTTTTCTGAACTTCCTAGGACTTAAAGCCAGAGAAGGGGCCGGATTTCCCTGGGTCTCTAAGCTTTATTGGTGGGAGGAAGATGGAGTCTCTGTGTGTAGATAGGTCCTGTGCCCTTCCTTTGGGCCCCAGAAACTCCAGAATAATGGGTTGCTTCTTCCCAGGACCATTTTTAATCGCATCTTCAATGCAGATTTATGAACGTGTTACTTGCTTAAAGATTGTCCTTTCTTTAACAGAATAGCATACATATCCTGTGTCAGCACCATAAAACTCTGGGAAGATGTTCAAAAGAAAAAGATGCTCATGATTACATCCTAAACTTTGATCCATAGAAAGATAAGTGTTTAAGGAACAGTCATGAACTTCCAAGATCCTTCTAATATTCACATTTTTGCAGGTGTAGAAAAGGAGGCCAACAGCCTGGAAGTGACATTTCCACAGTTAACACAGACACTGCACGTCTAGGTCACCAGTCAGTCCTGTGTTTTCTGACGTTAGGAATAATGCTTATAATTCATCTAACCATAATGCCTGTGATGCTCATATTCCAGTAAGGGTCACGATCCTAGGAGTATGAAACTTCAAAGGCAATGGCATAGAAGCCATGGCGGGTGTTGAAAGATGAAGTATTAGCACAGGGTTGGCCTAGGATAGCATGACTTTTACTTGGTGCCAGCCTTTCCTTGCTTCTTCCTTTCACACTCAATAAAGGGTGACCTCACACAAACAGATGTTATTCCTGTTAGGAATCAGTGATATTTTGATGACTTTAGACGGTCTTATAACGGAAGCCCAGAAATGCTCAAAGTCTGTCCCAAAGCACAGCAATGCCTGTCTATGAAATTCCAGAGGATGATGCACACCCAGGGCTCTGCCAGTTTGTAGCCTGCAGGCTGATGAACTCCCTTGCAGGACTGTCTGGAAAACCGACTCAGAACCAATGGCACAGCATCTTTCTCTTTAAGCCCAAAGTGTACCTTCAGCTGCCCATGGAGCACAAAACCCCGAGCCGGCCATGAGAACAGTAAGGATGGGGGAGAGGAGAGTGAGGGGAGTCTGTCTGGGACACTGGACTTGGAGACAGGTGGCCAGCTGAGCTGGGGTCCTGAAGGGTGAAGGAGGAGAAAACAGGAGTGAGGGAGGTGGGAGGGTGTATAGACTGCAAGAGGGCAAGAAGCTCATGGTGTGTGCGTGTGTGTGTGTGTGTGTGTGTGGCAAGGGATGAGGCTTGCCCCAGAGCAAATCAAAGGTGAAATATTACAGATAATTAGTTCTCAAAAAGGACCACGAGGAAGAGGCAAAATTCTACCATCTGGAGGAGGCAATTGAGATTTAATTGGAGGCAGATTCACCTAACTGCACAAATCTGGGTCTGAAGTTCATTCCTCAAATCTCTAAAAAATTAACATGTATTGTTTGTGAAAGGCAAAGAGGAAAGGTGTGATGTGTCCTCTTCCTCCAGCCATGGCCTTGGGAGAGCACTTTTATTAGCAGCCTCCTCTTAACTTGTACCACTGCACCTTGTCTCAGTTGTCCCATTCGCCTCCTCCGTGGCCCGCTTGCTGGAGCTTCTCACCCGCTTAGATTGCTCTGACTCGCACACTCGCACAGGCACGCGCATGTGCACACGCGCATGCACACCTCCCCGGATGGGAAGTGGGGAATCAGTACCAGATGTGCACGTGTACTGTGGGATGGATGTGTTGGGATGCTTACTTGTCTCTGCTCACCTCATAACGTAGCTGCTCCTTTCCTTCAGTCTGGCCATCTGTGACTGGGTGACAGTGAAGCCGTCCTATGTTGTCAGCCTTGCCTCCATCTGACTGAGTCATATAGTCAATTGCCTGGCTGAGTGTTGTCCTCGGTGGACTGTGGAAAAATACCAACCCCCTCTGCAAAGGTGTGTTAAAGAGGGATACCCTCAGATGCCGTCCTAGGAGGAAGGGTTGGTCATTAGAAACGTGGGGAAGATGAGAATGATAATTAGGACATATCTTATGCTTTTACCTCAGAAATAAGCAAAAAGTTTACGACTTCCTCATCCCCGAGCCTTTGAATTGGGAATCTAAGGTTTTCTTTGGAAAGAAATTGGCAAGGGGTAGATAGAAGTGGAGTTTAGAGTTGGAAGGAAGTTTTCATCGAGAAGAGTGACTAAGTTATTAGGGATGGAAGAAAGAGACAGACCAGCTGGTAGGATTAGCCTTTCTCACCTCTGTCCCCCATTGAATAGGTGAAAACATGGCATCTTGGTGGAGGCAGGGAGCGTCCAAACTCTCAGCCACACTCCCCTGGAATTTATCCTCTGCAGCACGGACTTGGGTGGTAGTGACACCCAGGTAGAGACGAGAAATGATGGTGACCTGCCCTCACCAGGGAAATACTGCTGCTTCTGGCTGGGAGATGGGGGAGAGGGAATCCCATCTTCTTGGCCACAGGTGCCCATAGAAAATCTAGCTGGGGAGAGTGATGGGGGTGTGTGCTGTGGCTCAGCTCTCATAGACTCTCACTGTTCTGTGACTCATAGGTTTGCTTCAATAAATGTTTCCTCATTTTCTGTATGCCCTCACAACAATTTCCAGAGACTTTAAGTGGTTGTTTTTAACATTAGTGTTTTTTTTGTTTGTTTGTTTGTTTTTTAACAGCTGTGATTGTATCACTGGAGAGCATGTTTGTAAAGCTCTGCACGCCACCATTCTGGAAAAGAGACACTTTATTTGAAAATGTCTTACCTGGCACAAAATGTGTTTTCCCAGCACTAGAACATGCTAAAAATCTTTACTTTGTCCCATATAAACAATGAACTCAAAATGAATTAAAGACCTAGATATAACAGCTAAAACTATAACACTCTTAGAAAACAAAAAACAAAAACAAATCATAGAGGAAAAGCTTCAGAACATTGGGTTTAGCAATGATTTCTTGACCATGACACCGAAGGCACAGGCTGCAAGAATGAATGAATGCATAAATAAGACTTCATCAATATTAAAAATTTTTGTGCATCAAAGGACACGGTCAACAGAGTGAAAAGGCAACCCATGGGATGGGAGAAAATATTTGCAATCATATCTGATAAGGGGTTAATATTCAGAATATCTGAAAGAACTCCTATAATTCGATAGCAAATAAGCAATCCAGTTTACAAATGGGCAAAGGACTTGGGGTGCTTGGGTGGCTCAGCTGGTTAAGGGTCCAACTCTTGATTTCAGCTCAGATCACGATCTCACGCTTTGTGAGTTCAAGCCCACACTGGGCTCTGCGCTGTCAGCTTGGGATTCTCTGTCTCTGTCTCTCGCTCTCTCAAAACAATAAATACATAAACATTAAAAACAATTTGGGCAAAGGACTTGAATAGATGTTTCTCCAAAGAAGATATACGGATGGCCAATAAGCACGTGAAAAGATAATCGGCATCGTTGGTCATTAGGGAAATGCAGATCGAAACCACAATGAGATACCACAGCACACCTACTAGGAAGGCAATAAGCAAACAAAACCCAGAAATAAGTAGATGTGGAGAAATTTGAACCCCTGTATATTGTTGCTGAGACTGTAAGATGGTGCGGCCACCATGGGACAGCTCAGTGGTTCCTCACAAAGCTAAACATAGAATGTATGACCCAGCGAATCCACTCCTTGGAGTATAGCCAAAAGAATGAGAATGGGAATTCCAAGAGACATGTGTATACCAGTGCTCATTGCAGCACTATGCACAATATCCAAAAGGTGGAAGCTACCCAGGTGTCCATCAAGAGATAAATCAGTAAACATAATATGATGTATACGTTCGATGGGATATTATTCAGCCATTAAAATGGAATGAAGTTCTGCTACATGCTAAAACATGGATGAATTTTGAAACGTGACGCTAGTTGAAATAAGCCAGGCAAAAAGTCACAAATATTGTCTGATTCCTTTGATATGAAATATCTAGGAGAGGCAAAATTGGGAGAGAAAGAAGAGAATTAAACCATTGCTCAATGGTTACAGAGTTGCTGTTTTGGGGAGATGAAAAGTTTTGGAAATACGTAGTGGTGCTAATTGTAAAATATTACGAATGCAATTAAATACCATCAAATTACATACTTAAAAATGGTTGAAATGGCAAATTTTAGGTTATATATATTTTACCACGAAGCCATAATTGGCTTACACTCTTCTGCTTACCAACTGGGCCAACTTGGGCAAGTCATTTACCTCTTCCGGGTCTTAGTTTTGTCAGACACGATTTTGGGTTTAAGGATGATTTGTAGAGGATTAAATGTGCAAGTATTCAAAAGGTTTTTGTAAATATAGGTGATACATTGTCTGCGCAGATGACCCTCATCATTGCAGGTAGGAAGGGTGGAATATTTTGATAACATCCTTTAATTCTTGTTTTTGTGTTTGCAACTTTTTCTTAATGTGCAATCTTTCTTTTCTTCTTGCCAAGCCCACAGGTAACCCCAGCTTACACTGGAAGGGACTTACTGCCAAAATAATCGTTTTGTCGTTGACATCATGCAATGTGTTATTTTTTGTTGCTGCTTCCAGGACCCACTCCATTTCTTCTACATCTCCAAAGTGCCTGCACAACATTAGCTTGTCCTGATCCCTACCAGGGCCATGGAAGGAATTCTTTCTTGAAGTGTTCCTGGTGAAGATTTATTTCAAGTTTCTTAAGGGAGGTCAGGTAAATTGACCTCAAAATACCCTTTAGCCATGAGACTATGATTCTTGGATTCTATAACCCACTGAAGGAATGAGATATGATCCACTTCTCTCCCCATCTGTCCCCCAATAAAATGAAGTTGACAAGGGCCCCGGGTGATTTCAAATTTCCTTTAGTAGAAAATGGAATTCAGGTTTTTGTAGATACTGATCTTTATGACTCTTTTTATGGAGCCTGAAAAGATCTGACCTATTATTTGGACTGAAATCTCTTGTGAGCCACCTTCCATCTGATTTACATCCAGTTCAGACATGTGGTGTTCTTTCCTAACCATGTTCTGTTAGAGAAGCAAGAAAATAGGAACTGTGACACATTAGAAATGCCTTCCACCAGATTTGCCCAGCTTGAGGAAGGCATGCGGGACCCACACTGACCATGTGTTGCCCCAACCACCGTGTCTCTTCTACCCTCTTGGTCCCTCAGTGCAGCATTCTGGAGGGGGTCCCACATAGCCCACAGCGGGGAGGCAGTGTTTCCCTTCAGGCCCCTCCCACTGTTTTAGAATCTCCATGTGACTCTATCCATCTTCAGACCTGACTACCTCCTGCCCGTCTGACTTCTCCTGAGTTTTGAGTCTCAGGTCCCTCCAACACAAAGTATCCAGAAGGGAACTCCTTACCCCTAACTTGTTCTCTGCCTTCCATTGGCTCCTCTGATTTCATTCTGGTCTCTCCAAAACTGTTCTCCACACTAGTCTCCAGAGCACTAATTGGCAATTCAGATCATATTATGTCATTCTCCATCACCAACTCCTTCCATGGTGTCGCCATTACCTTGCAATAAATATCCAACACCTGAAACTAACAGAACACTGTATGTTAATTATATTTCAACTTAAAAACATAAAAAATAAACACCCAACTTTCCTCCAGAAAGCCAAGCTCTACCATGATCTTCCCCACTCCCAATGTCCGACATACAAAGTAGCAGTGGTGGTGTTTTCTTTGTTGGCCTCGGTGTCTTTTTCACACCGCCCCTGCTGTCTGGGATCCAGGTCCTGTATTCTTCACCTGTTCCATTAGTATTGTCTAATGTCTCACTCAAAATCTCCCTCCAGTGTCCACTCTTAGCTCTTCCCCTTGTCCCATCAGATACTGTTCTCTATTTCCATGACGTTCTTTGAGAATTTCTATCACCAGATTTACCAGTTGTGTTGTAACTTTCTGTTTGTCTATCTCCTTAACGGGACTGTGAGTCTTGGAAGGCATTGGCAATGTCAGATTTATCAGCTGACACACAGGGTCCAACACAGAGATTGGCATGTGAAAGTCCATTAAGTGAATGCGTGGATTGGTGAGCGATCACCCGACTTAGCACTGCATTTTCCCTCACGGCTTTTCCTCACACCCCCAGTCCCCACTACGGTACTTTGCAGATGGACCTGGGCCTCATTCATCTTTGTGCCTCTCTGCCCATCTCCCAGCACAGGCACACAACAGGAAATCAACACATGTTTGCTAAACCAACAACACTATTGCTTAGATTCAATGACTTTTGGAAGAAGGAGCCGACATAAATGAAGACCAGCCAACCTGCCTATGCCCAGCAGAGGGGAAGGAGTAGAAAGATTTTCCACATGAAGCCTATTGGCTTCTTTCAGCTGAATTCATTCATGCAAGTTTGCTGTGAATAGACTCGGGCTCTCTTAAGACTTGCGTTAGTCCTCTGGTTCAGGTATAGACCCTGTATCTTACTTGCACTCATCTTTCTTATCTCCTAAGGAAGCAGATCTCTATAGCTTAAGCGCCCCAGGCCGGAGAGCAGCCGCTGTGAGCCACAGACTGTCTCTGGATGAGCTCCCTGGGAGTGGGCAGGTTTCTGCCCTGCCTCCACACTGCTGCCCGGCCTGGGGCTCCCCACCTGCCCCCACTGGGGTAAGGGTTGATTACATCTGCCACACTCCAACATCTTTGCTTTCTTACCATTAACTAGAGGGTTGTAATAAACTACTTCTATTGTCTCATTTGATTTAATTTTTACTGTGAGCACCCTCACAAATATAAAAGAATACACATACAGAGCAGTATTTAATGTTTATCTAAACAAGAGAGGGGGAGTGAGAGAGAATCCCAAGCAGGCTCCACACTGCCAGGGCAGAGCCCGATGCAGGGCGTGATCCCACGAACCGTGAGATCATGACCTGAGCTGAATCCAACAGTCAGACGCTTAGCAAACTGAGCCACGCAGGTGCCCCGGGAGCAGTTTAAAGAAGAATAATAAGGGGCGCCTGGGTGGCGCAGTCGGTTAAGCGTCCGACTTCAGCCAGGTCACGATCTCGCGGCCCGTGAGTTCGAGCCCCGCGTCAGGCTCTGGGCTGATGGCTCAGAGCCTGGAGCCTGTTTCCGATTCTGTGTCTCCCTCTCTCTCTGCCCCTCCCCCGTTCATGCTCTGTCTCTCTCTGTCCCAAAAATAAATAAACGTTGAAAAAAAAAATTTAAAAAAAAAAAAAGAAGAAGAATAATACTATGAACACCCACGTATGCACTTACCTTCTGCAATCATCCTCTACTTCTCCCGCCAGAGGTAAACCAAAATTCTGAAAATTCTCATTCCTTTGCCTTTCTTTATAAAATACATGATTAACACTAAGTGGCACATTAGTTTTACACGTGCTTAACTTTATGGAAATGAAATGTTTCCTTCCATGTTTTTCTAAAATGTGTTTTTTCACTCAATATTTCATTATGAGAGTCAGACATGTTTACTGCCATTGCCTTTATTGGTTTTTAAAATAATGAACTGATTTCATTGCATTCTCAAAAGGTGATGAATTGGGGATTTTTTTTCCTTAAAATTTTTATGAACTTCTGGATTGAAATAAGATTTATGCTTTTTAGTCTATAACAGATATAATTCTCACTGATGCCTAAATTGTTGCATTTTTGGCCGGTCTCTTCAGGGTGGTCTCTGAATCTTTGAGCCTAACCTCAGTAGCTCTTGGTAGCTTCTTTGCTTCCTGATATTTCAAGATGCTCCAGATTCACATGGCACACGTCTTGTTCCAGATTTGGAAGCACAATTTCTCCAGGAAGTCCTAGTTAGTTCCATTTAACTGAAAATGATATTTAGAGACTATAATCTAGATGATAGTGGTGCTCTTTACTACTCATGATAATTTCTAGACTTTTCAGGGCAAATAATTAGGAAATAAGTATTTTTTTTTAAGATAAATTACATCATGAATCAAACTGGAAATTCCCATTCAAACTGAAGACTACAGGATTTTATTAAACTTTATCAATCCTACATCAATCTATCCTTTTTCTCAGGATGAAAGTCTTTGTTGTCAATGACCCAACATAATTACTCATTTGTTTCATCCCACCGTATATGGGCACCAATCTTAAAATAGCAGTAACACTGACATTAGCAATATTTTTCCTAAAAGCTGTTTAAGATTTTTGTTCAGGTCTCTTTGTCCCTAGAGTGCATTCCACTAACAACACACAAATTACTGTTTTAAAATTATTTGAAATGGTTTTTCTATGCATGGTTGGCCCACCAACTCAGTCCACAGGTAAGTACATAACCTTGGCTTTATTTTCCCCTCAATTTTT
This sequence comes from Leopardus geoffroyi, assembly GCF_018350155.1. NCBI lineage: Eukaryota > Metazoa > Chordata > Mammalia > Carnivora > Felidae > Leopardus > Leopardus geoffroyi. Next base: position 49,117,344 of record NC_059334.1, on the reverse strand, counting down.
AAAAAAATTACTTTTTGTTAAATTTAATTGTGTCTTATAATTATGTCAAATATTTGCCTGACGGAATCAAAGTCAAATTAATAAAAGTGGCTGTATTTGGAGCGATGCACTTTAACTCTGTCTCCCATACTTTGTCTACTCCCTTCCTCACAGTTTTAAGGTTTTGCTGTTGTCTTTGTTCTAATTATGATATAGGGAAATATGTGCACACATTCATACACCAGCTTTCTCCAACCGCAGAGTTTGCATGTACCATTGTTTATTCAACCAATGACCTGCTGATGGATAGTTGGTTCCTCTTTATGTTTTGTTTTGTTTTGTTTTGTTTCGTTTGCCTTTGCACAAACGAGGCTGCAGTGAAGAGCTTTATGCATGCAAACTTGAGCTTTTTTTTTTTTTTTTTTTTTGCTAGAATGTTATCACTTATTTCACTTTTGTAAGGAATGGAGGTGGCATTTTGTCAGATGCCTTTTCTGCATCTTAGAGATCTAGGTTTGGGTTTTTTTTCTTCTTAATTTTGCTAGTAGGAATGGAGTACACAAATGCTTTCTCCAATAGTGAGCAACTCTTACGCTTCTAGAACATATATATCCCTCTTTGCTGTAACGATTGGTGAAATGTGCTATTAAACCGTTTGCTTTTACGCATTTACAATTTTGACATCAACATGCCTAAGTGAGATTGGTCTGTGGTTTTCTATATCCGTTCAGTCTCGGTCAGGCTTGGGGACAGGTGTCTTTATGTTCTAGTTTTAGATGCCATCTATTAACTCACCCTCACAAATGTTTACCTACAGACCACACTTCTGCTCTCCACTCCAGAACCATTCGTCCGGATGTGTTTTCAATCCCTCCCTCCCCCCCTTCTGGATGTGTGACAAACGTTTCAAACCCAGCGAGTCCAGAACTGAGCTCCTGACCTTCTCCTCACACTTTCTTCTCTTCGTCTCCTCAACTCCGGAAATGCCGGTTCCATCTTTCTAATTGTTCAAACCGTAAACCTTGGAGCTTCTCTTGGCCCCTCCTCCTCCCAGTCCACAGGGAGCCAGGGCACCGCCTGCCAGCCCCACTTGGCTCACGCCCACCTCTTGTACCACTGTATCCTTCTTCCCAAACCTCCCTCATCTCTCCCTTGGGTTAAATCACCTCTCATTTTTCCCTCTGCTTCTCTCCAGACCATTCTCAGTGCAGCAGCAGAGGCCATCTTTGTTTGTTGTTGTTGTTGTTGTGTGATGTTCCTTTTGAGCCTCAGTTGTTGAGTGGCTTCCCATCTAATGGGCACACTCTTTGCAGTGGCCTGCAAGGCCTCATCTGCTCTGGTCCCATGCCAGCTCCCAGATCTCTCCCTCCACCTGTCCTCTTACTCAACACGAGTCATGTTGGCCTGACTGGTCCACTGTTCCGTATATGCTATGAACCACTCTGCCTAGAAGACACTTTCCTCTACTCTCCACACAGCTCTCTCCTCTCTCCCTCACTTGCTGAGATATCACTTTCTTAGTGAGGTCTTCATGAATCAATACTTCCCATGCCCATGCACCCCCCTTTCTCTGCTTTATTTTTCTCCATGGCTTTTCTCATGCTGAACCTGACTATGTATTGCGTTTATTGGCTCGTAATCTCTCAGCTCCACGAGGACTACGAGGTCTGTTCTGTTTTTGTTCATTGCTGCTGTGTTTCTTAGCACACAGGGGCATTCAGGAAAACTTTGTTGAACTTGCTTTCCAGGGATTAATGCACCTTGGTTATCATCTCATTTATAGTTACAGCTGGATTTGTTTGCTAATGTTTTGTTTAAGAATTTTTATTTCTGTGTAAAATTTCTCCTCTTTGCACGGGTCTTGCCTGCCTTCGTTATCAAAGGAATTTGCAAAGTATTTCCTTTTTGTCTACTTTTTTTTTTGAACATTTTGTATAAGCTTGGAATTGAAATTACTTTTTTTGTTTTCTTCATGGGAAGATCTTTTAGTGAATATTTAATTTAAACCTTTTTTCTTTTATTCATGAGTATCTTAGTAAACATGTTTCTCTATGAATTTGTTAGGTTTATTTATTTATTTTGACAGAGACAGAGAGAGAGTGCCAGCAGGGGAGGGGCAGAGAAAGGAAGAGAGGGAGAATCCCAAGCAGGCTCCACATGGTCAGTGTGCAGAGCCCAACTCGGGGCTCAAACCCATGAAACCATGAGATTATGACCCGAGCCAAAATCAAGAATCAGACACAATCAACTGAGCTTCCCAGGCGCCTCTCTCTACGAATTTTATTTTTTAATTAAGAGTTTTGTACTGTTTGGCACATGCCTATAACTATTTAAATTAAAGCTAATTAAAATAAAAATTAAATTAAATAATCAGGGGGTGCCAGGGTGGCTCAGTTGGTTAAGCATCAACTCCTGATGTGGTCTCAGGTCATGATTTCAAGGCCATGAGATCAAGCCCCACTATGGACTCTGCACTGGACGTGGAACCTGCTTGGGATTCTCCCTCTCCCTCTCTCTCTGCCCCTCCTCCTGCGCATCCCCTCTACCTCTGTCTCTGTCTCTCTCAAAAAAATTCAGTTCCTCAGTCACACTGGCCATATTTAAAATAATAGCTATATGTGGTTAGTGATTACCATAGTGGACAGCACAGATAACGGAATATTTTCACCAATACAGAAAGTTCTGTTGGACAGCACTGGTCTAGAATATTCTTCCTCCAGATATTTTCACAGCTGGCTTCCTTTCACCCATCACATACCAGCACACTCGTCTCCAGTGTGGGGCTTTTCTGAGCACTCAGTCCGAAGCAGACCCACCCCCGTCCACAGTGACATCACTCTATTTTATCTTCTTTGTTATCCTACCACTTTACAAAGGGATCTTGTTTCTCTGTCTCCCCCCATCACTGACATAGGTCCTAAGAACAGGGCCTTTCTGGCTCACTGACCACTGAAGTCCCAGAGTACAGAACAGTGCCTTGGGCAGAGTAGGTGTTTGAAAATTATATAGTAAGTAAAATAAATTGAGTGATCTGGAAACTCTATCAATGCCAAGTGGGGATTTTTAATTTTAAAAAAGGCATAAAGTAATATATAATGTTCTCTTTTCAATCTCTAATATCCCATTTTTTATTCTTAATAGGTTTCATTTGTGCCTTTTCATTCTCTCTTACTTATGCCTTATTAATCAGTCTCACCAGAAGTTTGCTTATGTCACTAGTTTCGTTCAGAAAAACGACTTTGACCTTACTGATGATCTCCACTTTATATTTGCTTTCTCTGTCATTAATGTCTGCTCTTACTTTATTACATCCTTTCTTCTGCCAGCTTTGGGTTTGTTCTGTTGACTTTGTGTTAACTGCTTTTTCTTTTAACTTAGCTCAATAATGTAAAGCCTTTTTTCCTTTCTAATACAAAAAAAAATATTTAAATCTCTTTTGATGTAAGGCGTTAGCTAAATATTGTAAGTTTAGATATGTTGTATTTTCAGTTTTACTAAACTTTAACTATTTGAAAAATTTCCATGCCATCTTTAATCCATGGAGTGGTTTCAAGGATGTTTTTGTTTTGGACTAGTTTCGTTATTGTTATTATTATTCCAAAATGCATGAGGCTGTTTTTAGTTACCTTGCATCATGGGGAGGGAAATTTTTTTTTCTTTTCCCCTGCATGTTACGGATGCTTTGGAATTTGCTGGGACTTCCTTTAAAGCTTGATACTGGGTTAATTAAAAAAAAAAAAAAAATGTACCATGTGTTCCTGAGAAGAATGTTTATTCTATGATTATTGAGTACTGCGTTCCATATGTGTCCATTAAAAACTTAATTTGGAATATATTGTTGCAGTGAGGCTGGGGTGACCCTGATAGGAAAGGAAGCAAACAAGGGAAAGAAAGTCCCTTCTTCTCTTTTAGCCTTGGGGCTTTCCTCTAGCTCCCCCTGTTGGTAGAGCTTGGCTGTGACTGGCTGGCCAAAAAGAAAGGGAGTTTGTGAGTTCAGCCTCCAGCATCAGAAAGCAGAGAATAGAAGAACAAGCTGGCATTCGTGCTATGTGATGGTAGTTATCGTTTGCTTATTTATGTACATCTGAGGTTCCAAAATACTGCCATAAGAGACAGCATCGACCCATGATAAATCTGTAGTTGTGGGCAAAAGGTCTCCTCTGGATTTGTAAAACACAGCACCGGAGAGAAATGAAGGAGCAGCGGAGATTCGCTAATTCTTTTGAAAAGTTTCGTCTTTTCCTGTGTCTTGCCTTTTCAAACATCTCTGTCAGCCGATGCACATGGAAGTATTTCTCATTCAGTAGTAAATGACCATTGTTCAATAAAATGGACAGGATCTCCACAAGATAGAAGAGTCTCCAACACCGTTTTGATTTGCCCATATGGTCCACACCATCCTATCCGTATTACACTTCTAGGGTCTTATGCCTGCCCCCGATCACAGCTGCTCACTGACTGATTCACGAGCCCATCATCACACTTTGTGACCAATGACAGGAGACAGGATCGTTCTATTCCGCTGCACTACGCTGGGCATGTGAGAGCTGCACAGACAAAACGGAAGCCGCCTTTATGGGACTTACAATCTGACAATGAGGAAAGACATGTGAGGTCGACTATAATAGAAGGACTCCATCACTTTTCAATACCGCCACATTTTCATGTTGCTGTGGCCCAAGATCTCAGAGCTATCCACTCTGCTCCAGTCCCATAGCCAGTCAGTCATGGATGCAGCTGTTTTTCACCGCAGCATCTTCAGGAAGCCTTAGATCTTTTCTTCCCAAACACCTCTCGTCAGTCCAACCCCTGTTTTCTCTTTACACGCAGGCTCCCAGCTCTTCAGCAAGTCCCCTTAACAGTACTTCCTGCTTAATCTGTACGACTCAACACTTTTACCATGTTCTTCCTCTCAACAGAAAGCCTCAGGGCTCCCATTCCCAAATGGGTACAAGACACGATCTAAAGTCCTTACGCAACTTCCAAGTTCCCCTCACTGTCCTGTCTGGTTTTCCTTTCCAACTTTATCTTTTCGCGCTCTCCCACCTCCTCTCCCATGCTGTTCACCTTGCATTCCATTGACTGTGTGTCTGACGTCTGCCCCATTTCCCCTCCACTGGCATGGCCAGAGAAGGATATGCTGATTACTCCTTTAGACATCTTTTGAGAAAAAAAAAAATCTTTTCAAAAAACTACCCCCCACGGGAAGCTTGCATTTGAAAAGGAGTCATCCCGATTACCTTATCCAGTGTTACAACTTGGAGGTCGAAGATGGTTAAATAAATGAAAGAGCTCATTTTTTAAAAATTCTCTTGGAGATAAAAAGCATCGCCATTATTACTCACAATTCATAAAATAACCACCTATATATTTCACAAAGGCCGCCTTGGAAACTTTGTCTTTTCCAAGAACACTTACATAATTTACAGGATCTGGTGCAGCATTCAAATGTGAGTCCCTGGTTCAAAAATTAGTAAGAGTCTCAAGATGGCCACAGCAGAGCATTACAGTTCGTGAGTTGAGGGTTTTACGTCCCTGCACAAGTTGCTTGCCCATGAATCCAGCCCTGATCCTTCCTTCATACGCTTGATTTATTCCAGAGGGAATTCTAAGAAACGTAGGCTAACTGCAATGCCCACATATATACACTGTATTACCTGAGGCTCCTGATATCTCTGAAAAAGGCAGACGATCCTCTTGATTTAGGTCCCAGCCCCAGGAACAATATTGTGTGTATCTAATCCTAATTGCATTGGTTCTTAGCAAGTTACCCTACTTCTCTGAAGCTCAGATTCCTCATCTGTAAAGTTGGGATAATAAAAGCACCCACATCACAGGGTTATTAGAAAGGATTTAATGATTTAATACGAGCAATGTACTTAGGACAGTGCCAGGGATATAAAATGCTCTATAAAAGTTTGGGGTATTAAAATTATATCTTTCTTTGAAACGACTTCTGATTTCATTTTATATCCTTGGTTAAATACTTTCAATATGCAGCTACATTTTATTACAAAGCTTTCAAGTATCAATTAGAAAACCCAAGCAAATTACCACTTGGTACTGAGATTGGGGCATCATCAACAAGAAGCAGGTTAACCTTGGTGCCGAAGCTAAATTAATTAATTGATCTGTTGGTTGAATTGATTAATCATTCTTTTTTGCCTAGTGATCTCTCCCGGAAGTTGGAATGGCATACGTGAACAGAACACAGGCCCACCTATTCGGATACGATATAATGCAGCACCACAAGGAAAATAGGCAAATGCAGCTTGACAGGTCCAAAGGAAAGGAGCTTGATTCAGTCCTCAAGGAGAGTGTGATGGAGAGAATTTGGGAAGTCTTTGTAGAGCAGATGATGATGGTTAAGCTATCTCTAAAAAGATGAATGGCCATTTCCCAGACAGATTCATTCAGGGTAAAAGTATATTCAAAAGACCGATGATAGAGGAATAAGGCAAGACCAGGGTTGACAGGAATTTTAGTGTGGTGGAAGCTTAAGGTTCAGGTTAGGAGTGAGAGTGAAGAAGTGAAACACGAGATTGTAAGCTAAGGGGTTGCCAGACCTCGTGGGTAGCCTCATACCCCACTCTAAGGAGTCTGGCTTTCATCCCGTGCATCATGGAGAATCTGGGAGATTTGGAGGCTAGGAGAGGCCGGTGGAGGGTGGACAAGTGAGATGAAGGAGACACCTGACAAACTGACCGCTTAGAAGGCAATGAATTCTCCCCAGATGATGTCTGAACGGAATCATAACACACTGGGATTTCATCCAGTGAGTGAGGTCCTGCTCACTCAACCGATCCAGGAGCAGATGCTTGATTCAGACGAAACCAGACCGAGAGAAAGTGCTCTTATTTGGTTGATTTGCTTTGGTTTTTATAAGTGGAGGAGACACTTTTTCTGCTGGAGCCAATATCAAACAAGACTTTGGAATTAAAATGGCTCTTTCAATCAATGTTACTTTAGGATGACAACTCAATTCAGGAATCTATCGGTAGGCTTTATATGATAGTTCCTTTCTTGATCATAGGACTTAAATAGCAATTTGGGCCTGGAATGGTAAGAAGGGGTTATTGTTGGTGTATATTTGCATTGGAGACGGATACATTTATTTCTTCCATCACACATCCACTACTTGACTCAAAATCTACAGTGAGCATTGCACTTCAAAAAAATCTGTTAAAAGAAAAAAAGGAAAGAATGCATGGAAAAGATCCCATCTTCTCACAAACGATGGATGATTTCTCTCGTGGATTTCTGCCCTTTTTCACAACTCCCTGAGAGCTTCCACATTGGCTTCAGCTCCACCATCACCACCCTAGTTCAGTTTCCTGTGGACGATCTGATACATTTGATATAAAGTTGCATTTGGAGGGGCACCTGAGTGGCTCAGTCTGGGAAACGTCTGACTCTTGATTTCGGCTCGGCTCGGGAGATCAAGCCTTGCGTCCTCTCCACGCTGGGCAAGGAACCTGCTTCAGAGTCCCTCTCACTCTCCCTCTGCCCCTTTCTCTTTCTCAAATAAAATAAAAAAATAATCAAGTTTCATTTTGAGCTGGGAATGGCTTCCAGTCCACTTCACGGTGATCTTTGTCGGTGGAATCGTGTCAGATACTACCGTCAGAGTCAAGCTGAACACTGAGCAGCAGAGAAGAAAGTTGCTCATAGGGAATGTGTGTCTATGTAACATAGATCATCTTGCATATTGATATCTGAGAGCACATGACGTCAGTGAATTATGGTGCTATGTTCTTTTCAGTGTGGTTGCCAAAGCCATGTGGCAAAGTCAGCAATGCCAAGTCCTTGCTGATGTCAGGCTTTATACTCCTTGGAAGCCACAGATTAGTTGACATTTGCTGTTTCCTATCAGATCAATCTGGAGATTAGTTGGGAAAAGTCTATATTGGGGTGACCTCATAGTGGTCGTGCCAAATGCCTGTGGGCTTAAAAAGCTGCACAGATATCGGTCTATATGTACATAAAAGATAAGGATTCTGTGTATGTCTAAGCATGCACCCAGCTCTCAATTATCTTTGACAGAGTTGTGGTACGGCTAATAAAAGTTATTTGTGTTTGCATTTGGATTGTATTAGATCAACTTCTGTGTTTATGGAGAGGCTAAAACCTGCACTTGCAAGCCAACACCAATATTTGATCACTTGCTTTAATAGTTCCAGCTTTGTGATCTAAACTTTTCTGTTTCAATTTCTTCATCTGTAAAATGAATATAATAATCCTTATATCCTATCAAGCTCATATTCTGTTTTGAAGATTAAAAGTCATTAAGTGGAAAGTTTGAATTTTAATGAAGTCTGATGTATCACAGTTGTCTTTTACGATGTGTATTTTTGTGTCCTATCTAAGGAATCTTTTCTTAACCCATGACTGAAAAGATTTTCTATTATGTTTTATTTATAGAATTTTGCAGTGTTAGATTTTATCTTTAGGTCTATGATTTATTTCAGACCGATTTCTGCATGTGGTTCATGAGAAGTGTTCAAGGTTTTGTTTTGCTTTGTGTGTTTCACAAGGTTGGCCATCTGTTCTAGCATTGCTTGTTGAAAACACCATCACTTCTCAATTAATTATCTTGCACTTTTGGTTGAACATCAATTGACTCTTTATTCTGTCCCATTGATGTATTTGTTCATCTTTCACCAATTCCACATTATCTGGATTACTATAGTTTTACAGTAAGTCTTGAAATTAGAGGATGTGTCTTCCAACCTAGTTCTTTAAAATGACACTATTAAGAAAATGAGGGGCACCTGCGTGGCTCAGTCGGTTGAGCGTCTGACTCCGGCTCAGGTCATGATCTCACGGTTCGTGGGTTCGAGCCCTGTGTCAGACTCTGGGCTGATAGCTCAGAGCCTGGATCCTGCTTTGGATTTTGCCTCCCTCTCTCTCTGCCCCTCCCCTACTCATGCTCTCGCAAAAACAAATAAACATAAAAAAATGAAAATGAAAAGATAAGTCACAGACTAGGAGAAAATACTGGCAAAGCACACATATGGTAAAAGACTTGTAACCAGATTATACAAAGAGCTCGTAAAACTCAGTAAGAAGACAAAACAATTCAATTTAAAAAACGAGGGAAAGAATGATATAGACTCTTCACCAAAGAGGAGCTACAGATGGCAAATAAGCATCTGATGAGATGCTCAACAACATTAGACATTAGGGAAATGCGACATAAAACCATAATGAGATATTCCTACATACTTACTTATAATAGCTAAAATTTAAAAGACTGACAATACCAAGTGCTAGTAAAGATACGGAGCAACTGGAACTTTCAAGTATTGTGGGTAGGGTACAAGTTGTAAAATTACATTAGAAAACAGTTTGGAGTTTTCTTATAAAGTTAAATATATACTTAGCATACAATCCAGCCATTCTGATCTTTGATACATACCCAAGGTGAATGAAAACAAATCCCACTCAAAGACCTGCGTGCAAACATTCATAGAAACTTAATTCACGGTCATCAAGGACTGTAAAGCACACTAATGTCCTTCTACTGGTAGATGAAACAATGAACTGAGGTACATCCATACACGGAAGGCTTCTCAGTAATCAAAGAGAATAAACTATTGATACGTGCACAACACAGATGGATCCCAAAAACGTTACACTAACGGGAAGAAGCCAGAGACAGAGGCCACAACCTGCATGACGTCATTTGCATGACTTTCTGGAAAAGCCAAAAGTAGAGGCATTGAAATTAGGTTAATGGTTGCCAGACGTGATGGGTGGGTGGGGACCGATTACAAAGAGGCCTGGGGGCTCTTTTCGGAATAATGGACTGTTCTATACTGTGTGGTATAGATTGTGGTAGTGGTTACACAACTCAAGTATTTGTCAAAACTCATAGAACGGTACACCTTTTAAAAAGACTGATTTTTACTGCATGTAAATTGTACCTCCATAAACCTGACTTTTTAAAAAGTCATTACACAGTTGACCTGAAGGTCCTACCACTTATAAACAATTGTTCCAGCTTTAGACTTTCCACCTTTAGACTTTCTCCCTTTGGAGAATGAAGGGCCCAGATTTCCCATGTGGCAAGTGTGACTGTCGTCCTAGGCAAGGCTGTATTCTCCCCACTCTGTGCATTTTAGAACTTCTGCTTTCACCCTGTTCATAATGTGTAGAGCATTTGCAAATATAATATATCCTATCCTGTCCAATCTACTTACCTACCTACCTACCTACCTACCCATCTAGCTATGCAATCAAGATGGCACGTAAATTGGTGAAACCACTTTGGAAAACAGTTCCTCGTTAACCAATGAGGTTAAATATTCATCTTAGGACCCACAGTTTCACTTGTTCGTGTATCTTTAGGCAAAACTTTCACACAAGAAGGTCACAGCAGTGCTATTCACAGAAATTCTGAAAAGAATCCAAATGCTTATCAACAGGAGAGTGCATGAATACACTCTGGTGTGTTTACACAATGAAATGTAAACTAACCAGACAGGCGTGCCACAAAATGAATAAACCTGAGCTGTAGACAATTAAATGTGAAAAATAAACCCAGGAGATGATATACAGCATCGTGCCGTTTTTATAAAGGTAAAAAAAACCCCAACTAAATACAAACTATAATTTTAAGGCACGCATAGGGATGCAATAAAACTATATAAAAAGGAAGTCGCAGAAACAATGCAAGAGCAGCGGCAGCAACAGCAGGAGCCTGGAGTGTAGACGCCTGCTTCCTGCTCACGCTGGTTCCCACAGCAGTGGTGCCAGCAGCCAGTGTGGGCTCTGGGAAAGTCCATTCTGCATCTGCTCTAACCGCTTTATGATTGGAAATGGCCTGGTGCCGTTCTCGAATACCTGGGTCAACTCCCTTTTCTCCTTTTGCTACTCCATGTCCTTCACCCTATTTGTAGCCAATTCTCTGTTTTCAAATTCTACCCTCCGAAGTGCCTAAGAAAATTGTTACTCTTCGGATTGGGCATCCGTTTTCTGGACTCCACCCGACGGATGCAAAAGATGTCAGGAAACGCTTGACCGGAGGCAAGGCGGTGCAGAAAAAATGGGCTTTAAGCAATACACGATTGTTAGGCATCAAGAGAGTCACTACACAGTGATAAAATATTCAAGAGTCAAGGTGATACAAGGGTTTTAAACACGCGTATCCTTAGCGAAATGCTCTCCGAACGTGCAAAGCCAATTTGGCACAATGTCAGGAAGATTTGAAAATCATCCGTGTGTTAGCAACTTCAAAACACTTCACTTGATTATAGACACGTCGGGGAGACAAAAATTAGCGTGAATATTAAAGATGCAGGCAAATCAATTAAATGGATACCCAATGCATAAAGAATATAGACTACTCTCAAGCACCCAACAAATACTACAAAATTTGATTGGCACTAGGTCACGAAGCAAGCCTCGACAGCATTCACGGCGTATGTAGGACAGAGTGCAGGTTTGCTCGTTTTAATAATCAAGTCGGAGCTAAAAACAAATATCTAAACTTAAAATCTTGCCTATTTGGAAACTGACAACGCCAATAACTTGTGGTTTAAAAAACAAATTATAATGAAAACTTTAAATTCTTTGAATGATACAATAGTAAATATACTACCTATCAGCGTTCAGAGACGTGACAAGCGAGGTGCTACGGGGAAAACATATAGTCTTCAGCACTCCCAAAAGAAAAGAAGAATGAATGGCTTACAACTAAAGGCTAAAAATTAGAAGATTCAGGAAGGAATAATAGGAACATCCCAATGAAAAGCAGCAAACAGAAGATGAATATGTCCAAGCGTCTTTTCATGGGCAAAACAAAACTAAAAAAAACAAAAACAACAACAAAAAAACTAACTAAAAAAATAAACAAATATTTCTCTGGCGAGATTAAAGGAAAACTAAACCAAAGAATATTTTGAATGAAAAAGAAGACATGAATCATTTTAAGCAGAGGATTCAAATATAACATGACAGATGCCAACAAACTTAAAAACAGAGAACCTTGCAAAAGAAATAGTCAAAAAACAACTTGCCAAAACCGAATAAAGAAACAAGGGATCAGAATATTGAAGCGATGGCTATAAATCTTCTGAAGACGAAAAACAATTGGCTTAAATAGTTTTACCAGTAAGTTCTACCGAACTCTTCAGGTATACACGATCTCAATCTTGATTTTATTTTATTTTAATGTTTATTTATTTTAGAGACAGAAAGAGAGAGAGAGGCAGAGAGAGAGGGAGACACAGAATCCGAGACAGGCTCCAGTCAGCACGAAGCCTGACGCAGGGCTCGAATTCATGAACTGTGAGATCATGACCTGAGCCAAAGTCAGACACTTAACCAACTGAGCCACCCAGGCGCCTCTACACCACCCCAATCTTTCATCAACATGCCAACAAACAGAAAGAAGGAACCCTCCTCTGCTACCATAACCCTGACACCCAAAACCACACTGACACGTGGGGGAAGTAAATTTATAACATTGCTTTAACTCATTAAAATAGATTAAGGAACGTTAACTAAAATACTGGCAAATTGAATCAGACCTTATAAAAAGACAACCGATGAAGATAAACCTGGCTTAACACCACTCGGGTATAAAACGCCTATTTTACCATACGAATGGATTAAAAATTATGTAACAATTTCAATAGGTTGAGAAAAACCTTAAGGTAACATTCAATATGCATTCAAGACAATAAACTTTTGGAAACTAGAAGTGCAAGGGCACTTTTATAATCTAATAAAGGGTATCTATTAAAATACTATAGCAAATGCCACATTGAATGAGGAAACACGAGAAGTCTCCCCACGATTCCTACTTCTGCTAGACATCGTATTGGGTTTCGACAATAGTGCAGTAAGGGCAGGAGAATAATCAGTTAAGCGCGGAAGGATTAGGAAGGAGAAAATAAACCAGTCATTAATTCCAGATGATGCGATCCTTTACGTGGAGAAATCAAAAGAACATACACAGAGAGTTTATTAGAAATGATGCACAACATTCACTTATTCATTCACTTCATTTTTTTGTTTTGTATTTAAATTATACATCCCTATTAACTCCCCACAAATAATAGAAAGTGTAATTGGAAAGACACTGCCATTTAAAATATTGTATTAGAGAGTGTCAGAACCTAATAATTCTAACGAGAAGCGTGTAAGCTTCTACAGGAAGCTAAATGGTATTCAGAGATGTTAAAGAAGCCTAAGTAAATGGAGAAGTATACTGTGATCACAGAAGTGAAACAAATCTTTAGGGTGTCAATTGTCTTTAAGTTCATCTGTAGATTCGATGTAAATCCAACCCAAATCCAAGCGGGGATTTTCTTAAAATTCAGTAAGTTGATGGTAAGATTTCTTTGGAAGAATAAAACTCCTGAGAATAACCAGGATACTTTGAAAGAGCAGCGAGAAATGATTGAAAACTGCCTATATTAAAATTAGAAGTCATCAAAAGACACCTTAAGGAAAATAATGTTATAGACAGGGAGATAATATTTGTAATATATGCAACTGATCGGCGTGAATGGTATATAAGGAATTCATTCAAATCTATGTAAAAAAGGAAATACAGGGGCACCTGGGTGGCTCGGTCAGTTGAGTGTCCAACTTTGGCTCGGGTTATACTCTCATGGTTTGTGAGTTTGAGCCCCACATCGGGCTTGCAGCTGTCAGCACAGAGCCTGCTTCAGATCCTCTGTCCCCTTCTCTCTGCCCCTACCTCGCTCATGCTCTTTCTCTCTCAAAAATAAATATATATTAAAAAAAAAAGGAAACACAACCAGGCTCGCTCACATTCCCTTCCTCTACCAGTGCCTCCTGTTTCCCACTTTGTTTGCCATCCCTACCAACCCACCTCCCACAGCCTGCCCCAGCGGCACCCCTCCCATGCCCCCCAGCACATGCCCAGGCTCCCTGGCCCTCTCTTCGGGTGGTGTTTTGCCTCACTTTCCACAAGGAGGTCAGTCTGTGGGCGACCAAAACAAATAAATTCGAACCCAACCAGAAGGGAGCAAGGACAGGCTGTCCTTGGACCCTCCAGCCTCCTCAGGGCAGAGCCCACTTTCAATTTTCTTTGTGGCTATGATTTCAGTGAAGTCAACTTTCCTAAGTCAAACTTGGCAGAGCTGAATGTTGTCGACGGGTTTTAGACTTCTACCAAGTTTTACTCAGTATCAGGTTATACGGGGAGCAGTTTTAGGTGTTGTCAGCTGGGCCTTTTATTTAATGGAGGTGAATTTTTCCAACATGATCTTCATTACTAATTATTTAAAAGGCATATAATCTGTTATTTCTTAACACATGCAAGGGTCAGGTTTTGCAATCTGGACACAGCTAGACTCAGAAAAACTAAGAGATGACAGAGGAGCTACGGCTCTTCTGGAGTATTTGTTGCTAAACCCTTGAACGCACAGCCAGGTTCTAGTGTTAAGGTCAAACATGAAGCATTTGCTAGAAAACATGCCCTTAACGTGCAGCCCTGTCCAGCAAGCTGGGGATCTGGGCAAAAGGTCCCCATCGAGTTTCCCCAGGTGGGTCCCCCCTGAAGCTTGCTCTGCACCACCCCTAGGAAATGCTACTCTAGTGTTAGAAGGAGAAGCCCCATCCCTGCTGGACTGGAGGCTTATCTCTAGCCTCTAAGCCAAGGACCGCAGGCTGAGGTCATCTTGCAAAGGCTCTGACATGACTGTGCTCCTCCTTGGGGAACCGTGAGGTTGCAGCCACAAGCAACACCACGGTGCGGAAACCATCATGGAACCCGGGTCCACCGGTATTAGTCCATCCACTCCCTCATCCAAGATTCACTCTGTCATTTAATAAGAATGTATTGAGTCTTACCACATGCTATGATCCAAATCTGGCAAATGGAGGGGTTATGCCATCATACAGCCTCACCACCCCTAATTGATCAAACCAAGAAGTGGTGAACCAATCAAATTCTCGGGGAAGCCACCAAAGGCACCAGGGATTCCCCTTGTACTAAATTCTTCAAATTCGTGTGATCATAGTGATTCTGGGCAGAGGTACCACCGCCCGGCACACGAGTCCATAGCCCTGATTTACCATGTTCCGTAAACCAGCGAAAGTCTAATCACTTCCCTCCTCTCTCTCCCTGGAGCAAAATACTGAGGGATGGGAGGTACCAGGCCAAAATATCTTCTGATGCTCAGAAAAATTCTTTTCGGAGCTATTTGTGTGCATGTGTATGTGCGTGGGGGTCTGGGTTTAATAAAAGTCTGTACAACAGCCAAACTATCAAAATGTTAAAAACCCACAAGTATGTGGCTTACCTCCTCGAGTTTTTCATGTCATCAACGATTGAGATGTTAGAATTACCCAGCTAATGTGAAAGACAGCCGTGGTACATGGGGTGTGCCTTTGACTTGGCATCAGAATGTTGGGTGTTCCTGAGCTTCCTAACTGCCATGTTTCCTTCATGGTCCCCCCAAACTCCCATGGTCTCCCCTGCTCCCCAAAGGAAAGGGCCATTCCAAGGTTCTAAGCAGAACTATTATCCAATACTGGGTTCTTCAAAATTCAAGTGCATTTACCAAATTTGATCCACCTCCCTTCACAGATTAAATGCAAGATCTAGAAGGAGGTGGTGGGGGAACCTCCCTCCCATGCATCTCCCTAGGTGCAAGGTGATTTCATCTCCTCTTGGCCACCGCCACGGTCAGCCCCTCTGTGTTCCTCATCTCGGCCTCACCTTGCACACATCTTGGCTCATTTACCTCCAATAGGGACTTCAAGGCCTCCCAGCAGCCCCAAGCTCTTCTGGTAACTTATCTCCTTAGTTTCTACCTGCAATTCCATTTTTTTTTTTTCTCTAAGACCAACTATACCCCCTCTTTCATGAAGTTCTTATTCATTCTCCCTTTATAAGGGAGCAGTGGGCCTCATATGTAAGATGATGAAGGATTCTGTTCCCTCCAGTTCCTGGCTGGAGAATCATAGGTGGGGAGCCCGGGCTTCTGAGGAGGCCAGGGTGCGTGAGCTCGCTGTATGACAGAAGGGGAGGGCAGGGTGGCAGTCACAGGACTCTACAGAAAGACAGAGGGGACTTGTTTAGAAGGTGTCAAATTTAAATCTTCAGGGAGAAGAAGAGGTATCTAAAGAGGGTTTTAGGGAGAGTTTTCTGTGTGTTGTGTTGTCTAAGGCCTGTGCTATCTCTTCCAGATAATTTATCATAAAGAAATGGATTCTCTCTCATGGTTTGGAGGAATACACAGATGTTCCTTTAGTAGAGACACCGGATGCCATGGTATTACTCTTTTTTCCCCTCTTTTTCCCTTCCCTTCCCTTCCCTTCCCTTCCCTTCCCTTCCCTTCCCTTCCTCTCCCCTCCCCTCTCCCCCTCTCTCCCTTCCCCTTTCCTCCCCTTCCCTTCTGTTCCCCCTTCCTCACTCCCATTCTCCTTCCTTCCCACTCTTCCTTTCTTCCCTCCCTCCCTTTGCAGGTTCATACAGAACAACTTTTTTTTTTTCCTCCCAGTCTTGAGAAAGAAATCATGGGACTTGGAAGTAAAGTAATATAACTGAGCTCCTTTCTAGCACAAGTACCAAGCTCTTGGAAGACCAGACCCTGGGTAACCGTTGTTTGAAGCCCCAGCTCTGCCCCTTGACTGATCTGTATTTTTGGACAAATCATTCAGCTTTTCTAAGCCTCAGCTCCTTCATTTGTTAAGCAAGGCATTATAATAACGGCCCTTACATTGTCACTGTAAGGACTGAATCATAAAATATGCGTGCAAGTGTTTGTTAAACTGCTAGGTGACTATAACTTAATTGATTCTTATAATTCATTTGAATGCCTGTTCTCGAGCCCTCTAATTTAATTTGCAGAACACATATTTGAAAAGGGCCACTGTGGCTGCCATATTTTACTCCAGCTTGGATGAATCTATATGCGCACACTGGCCCCCAGCCTCCCCACTCCGCCTGGGCTCTCGGCACTGCTGGTGTGTCCAAATGATCAATGGAAGGAGGAGGGCGCCCTGATCCTGGTGTGCAGGCAGGGAGCTCTGCCAGAACCATCTGCTCTGAGAGTCAGAGGCCACAGACAGAGAAATGTGGTTCTAATTTTTCAAGCTAAGAACTTTCATAGAATAATTTCCCCCATTTTTTTTTTTTGATGTGATGCCTCAAGGAAAATAATAATAAAACAAAACCGGAGGAGGGAAGGTTATCTGCCAAGTGACATTTTCCCTATACTTTCTGCTTCTATTCCTAGAAAAGAGAAATTGAAAACTGCAAGGAAAGTGTTGGCAATACACCAGGCTTTCTTGTTCCGCTCCTAATCACCGCGACCAGCAAATTTCTTTTTTGGAGCATGAGGGGCTAATGCCCTCCCCCCCGCCCCCCACTGCTGTCTTTAGATGATGAATAAAAGTAATGATGGTGACATTTGTCAGGTGCTTAACGCACGCAGGCACCATGCAAAACCAGAATGATCATGATTAATCCTGCAACCATGCTCTGGGGTTGGCATAAAATGAGGACACCCGGGCCCAGGGTGGAAGCAGAGGCCAGCCAGGAAACCAAGGATTTCTCTCTCCTTCCTGGGCACACATTTGGGACCATGACGTTGCCTTCCCGATTTGGGAATTACAAAGGAAGTTTAAATCCTCATACTGGAAGTTCCAAATGCTCACCGCAGAAGCGCAGAAACACGGAACTGGAAGCCTCGCGGAAGCTCTAGGGTCCTTCTTGCTGACCCCACTTGCCCCTGCTCCTTGGAGATCGCGATATTTGAGAACAGGCAGCTCCTGCAAATAGCAAAAACCCCTCTGAACGTCTTGTTTTCAAAGAAGAAAAATAAGGTTTTGCCAAAGAACCGGTAGGATCCCTCTCTTTCATGTGGTCATATTACTCTTCCTGGTTTCCGAAGGAATGGGATAGGAAGTGAAAGTGTTTTGCGGAGGAGAGGATTTATTAATGGTCGGAGCTCCGTGCAACAGGCCAGGGCGGGCCCGCAGTCCCTGTCCCGGGCGAGCTGCACGGTGCGGAGCTCTGCGCTGCGCCAGCTGGACCAGACTCGAGAAAAGAGATGGTTCACAGCTTCATACTGGGGAAAGCCACACTCAAGGGTTACTTACCTTAGGAGCTCTCCCCGGGAGTCTCCATTAGCCGACTCACCATGGACATTCTCTGCCTTCTCCCCGTAGTGCACCTGACCCGTGCCCACAGGGGCCAACTCCTGCCTGGCAGCGCCCGCCCCTCTTCCCTGCTCGGCTCTGCTCCTGTCACCGGCTCCCTACGGGCTTTCCAAGAGTCCATTGCCTTCCCCCAACGCCTATATGTGTCAGTTGCACTTGTGATTTTAATTATAGGATTTAACATTTTGTAAGCCGTTGAAATATGGGATTGGTGAAGTACATGTGTGAAAGAACGTGTTTTGGTGAAAATGATCATATTTACCAAATCTAAAACACTGTTGATTTTAAGGCAAGTCACTATTTTATGTATCATTTAGAAAGAAAAAAAAAAAATACCAGCAGTCAAACCACGGTACATCATTGATCGTAAGAATATTCCTATTTTTAAAAATTTTAAATATGGGGGGAAAGTGCATGTCAGGATTGATAAAATAAGGTAAGTTAAACAATTCAGAAAAACTCTATGAAGAACAGATAATTGCGGGATGTAAACTGAATATGCAGTTGACTATCCATATACACTGTGATCCAGTAACGAAACCTCTAGGCATCTATAGAAGAGGAATTCTTATAGAGATACTATAGAAAACACAAACAAGAATGTTTATAGTAGCAACTGGAACCAACCCAATAATAAGTGGAAAAGAAAATGAACACAATGCGGCATGTTCACAGAATGGAATATTACATGGCAGTCAAACAACAGTGACAAAAGTTTGGATGAATCTTAAGAATGTAATATTAAATGAAAAAGTGACTTCCAAAATTACTTACAACGTTCTTATAAAGTTGAAAGTGATCAAAATAAAAATTTGCACACATTTTTTTGGAATGTATACTGATGTAACAAAACCTTAAAATAAACAGGAAACGAGGCAAAAATGACATGATATCCAGGGTGATGGGTAAATTGCATTGGAGGAAGCAGGGAAACAGAAAAAGGGGAGAAAATATGGTTAGATGTAGATTAAACTCAAACTTCTTGCTCTTCATAGTGTGGGGTTCGTTCACAGGTGTATTGCATCATAAAATAATTATTAACAAATTAACTGAATAAGGAAAGTCATATATTAGTCAATTATGACCGTGCGTTATGAACCAGAAATTATCCAATTCTGTGCAAGTGGTATCTAATTAAAAGGATTAGTTGTGGGTGCCTGGATGGCTCAGTTGGTTAAGCGTTCGACTCTTAGCTTCAGTTTAGGTCATGATCTCATGGTTCATGGGTTCAATGCGTTGGGCTCTGTGCTGACAGTACAGAGCCTGCTTTGGATTCTCTCTTTTCTCTCTTTGCCCCTTCCCCACGTGTGTGGGCTCTCGCTCTCTCTCTCAAAATAAAGCTTCTTTTTTTTTAAAGAATCAATTTATAAGCCAAGTGGTCTAATAAGTGGCAATATTTGAAAATTATAGTAAAATATATGTTGTTATTAATTTGTGGGGTTTTTTACAAAATTTTTTGGATACAAATCCTTTGCTGGCTGTATGTATTGCAAACACTTCCTCCTACTAGGAAAGATGCCTTTTATGAACATAGTGTCTTAAATTTTAATACAGATTGATGTGATTTATCACTTGTTTTCTTTTGTAGCGTGGTGTTTGTGTCCTTTTTAGAAAAAAAAAAGTTTTCTTTACCCCAGGTTCTCAAATACATATTATTATGTTTTCTTCAAGTAACTTTATTGTTTTAGATTTCATTTAGACCCCAAATCCATCTGGAATTTATTTAGCATTTGGTGAAACAAGTGGTCTTGTTCCATTATTTTTCACCCATGGACATCCAGCACCTTTCATCCAATGAACTGGACTATCGCCTTATTATAAATAGACGTGAACTTGATTTTAGACTCTGTTCCGTTCTACTGTTCAGTCTGTCTTTCTTCGACCCAATAATAAATTTATAATATCACGTGATATCTGATAGTAATGTTCTCCTAGTATACTTTTCTTCTTAAACTGTTGTAAGTATTCCAGATTTTTTGCATTTGTGTGAACTTTAGAATCATCTCATCAGTTTTTGCCCTCCCCCCTTTAAAAAAATCCCTCCTGGGATTTTGACTGGGCTCTCATTGAATGTACATATTAATTTGGGGGAACTTGACATCTTGACAATATTGAGTCAACAATACAGGATCTATAATTCATTCATTTTAGTCTTCTTTAGTTTCTTCAGTAAATTTTTAGTGTTAGTGTAGAAGTCTTATGCCGTCTTGTTAGATTTATCCTTATTTATTTATATTTTTGATGTTAATATAAATTTTCTAAATTTAATTTGGTACTTCTTTGTGATTGAAGTCCAAAAAGACAGTTCGTTTCTGTAAACTAAACTTATCTCCAAAGATCTTACTAAATTTGCTTCCTATTGCTAAAGATTTCCTCTAAATTCTCTTACATTTTCCAGGCAAACAAGATCACATTGTCTGCAAATAATAAAAGCTTTGCTTCTTCCTTTCCTACGCTTACATTTTTTCTATCTTTTTCTTGCTTCATTGCACTGTCTCCAAGATAAATGAGGGATAAGAGTGGTGCTAACAGGCACCTCTGTCTTGTTCCTAATGCAGGAGTAAGTTTTCTAATACTTTGCTATGAGTATATCAGCTGGAAGATTTTAGATAGATTATCAGATTAAGTAAATTTTCATAGATCTCTAACTTGCTAGGAATTTTTATCATTATCATTAGGAATTTTTATCTTAACTGATTGAATTTTGACAAATGTCTTTTCTGCAACCATCAAAGTGATCACAGAATTTTCTACATTCTCTGTTAAAGTGATGATTACATTGATTTTATAATGAGAAACCAAGCTTACATACTCAGAATAGTTCACTTAGTAAAATTATAGTGTATTATGATTTTTATATATTGTTGGATTTGACCTGCTAATATTTAACAAAGGACATTTGCTATTTGCTTATGAGAGTGATCTGAGGTTTTCTTATTTTTAAAATGTCCTTGGGGCACCTTAGTGGCTCAGTCGGGTAAGCCTCTGACTCTTGACTTCAGCTCAGGTCATGGTCTCATGGTCGTGAGATGAAGTCCCCCCACCCCCTCATTGGGCTCAGCGCAGAGCATGGAGCCTGCTTGGAATTCTCTCTCTCTCCCTCTCCCTCTCTCCCTCTCTCTGCCCCTCTCCCGCTCATTCTGTCTCTCCCTCGCTCTCTCTCTCTCTTTTCAAAAATAAATAAACTTAAAACAATGTCCTTGTTCAATTTCAGAATCCATATTATGCTGACCTCGTAAAAACAGTTAGCATGTGTTCCCATCTGTCCTCTTCCTTTATTCTGTGGAAGAGTTTTGTGCAAGATTGGGATGTTTTTCCTTCAGCGTCTGGAAGAATTCGTTAACGAAGCCAGGGTTTTCTTTGTGGAAATATGGATTCAGTTTTACGTATATCAAAATACTCAAGGTTATCTCTACGAGATCTGTAATAATGTTCCCTTTTTATTCTGTACATTGTTAGTTTCTATTTCTTTTTAGCTCTGTTAATTTTGCCAAGTTTAATCAATTTTGTTAATCTTAACGTGCTTTCAGTTTCCTTACCTTTTTTCTGCAGTGTGCCTGTTCTCAATTTCAATTTTATTGATATTTGCTCTATGTTAAGTATTTCTTTCCTTCTCTTTTCCCTGAGCTTGCCTTAATGTGCTTTCTTGCTTTTTGAAATAGAATGTTAAATGGTTGGTTTTCAGCCTTTTTTCTTTTCTAAAATAAGCATTTAAAGCTTTAAATTTCTCTGTAAGCACTGCTTATTTTCATCCCACAAATTTTGGTAAATTGCCTTTATTATAATTTGCTTTAGAACATTTTCTAATTTTTATTTTGATTTTTTGGATCCGTAGACTATTTAAAGCATACCGGTTAATTTCCACATAGTTGGGATGCTTGTAGTCATCTTTTTATTAATAATTTCTAGATTAATACCATTGTGGCCAGAACCATACTATGAATAATTCAATCTTTTATCAGTGCGTATAGCCATTACAGAAGGGATACCCACATAAAATATAGCCATCCAAAGTTCCATAGTGTTAGTTCTGCCTATAAATTTGTATTTGATGCTCACCCCCAATCTTATTGTCAATTTCTATCCAGGTATGTTGTATATTGGTGCCTCATCGATGTATTAATTTGCATCTTCTTAATGACAAATGTTGTGGAGCCTGTTTTACATGTTTATTTGCCATCTATGTATCTTCTTTGGTAAGGTGTCTATTCAATATTTTTGCCCATTTCTTATCTGAGTTGTTTGTTTTCTTATTGTTGAATTTTAAGAGTTATTTCTATCTTTAATAGCTAGTCCTTTATCATATATGTGTTTGACAAAAAAAATGTTTTTCCAGGATATCACATGGCTTTTACATTCTATTAACGTCTATTTTATGTTCTATTAACAGTTTCTTTGACAGAACAGGAGTTTTTAATTTAAATGAAGTCCAAATAATCATTTTTCTTCATTCATGAATTATGCTTTTGGTATCAAATCCAAAAACTCAACACCAGACCAAAGTCACTTCATTTTCTCCCATGTTAGTTCTAGACGTGTATAATGTTGCATTTAGGTCTGTGATTCATGATTCATGATTCATTTGAGTTAATTTGTGAAAGGTATAAAGTTTGTATCAAGGTTCACTTTTTTTGTATATGGATGTCCAATCGTCCAAGTCATTTGTTGAAAAAGCTATCCTTTCCCCATGGGATTGCCTTTGCTCCTTTCTCTAAGTTGTATTATATTTGTATGGGTCTATTTCTGGTTTTTCTATTCTGTTACACTGACCAATATGTCTATTCTTTCACTACTCCTGTGCTGTCTTGATGACTGAGATTTTATAGTAAGTATTGAGATCAGATAATGTCAGTCCTCTCCCTTTAATTTCCTCCTCCTCCTCCCCCTCATCCTTCTTCAGTTTTGTGTTGGCTGTCTCCTTCTTCTCCTCCTCCTCCTTTTCCTTCTTCTTGTTCTTCTTCCCCTTCCCCTTCATCTCCTCTTCCTCCTCTTCCCCCTCCTTCTCCTCCTTCTCCTCTTTCTCCTCCTTCTCCTCCTCCTCCCCTTCTTCTTCTTCTTTGTCTTCTTCTTCTTCTTCTTCTTCTTCTTCTTCTTCTTCTTCTTCTTCTCCTTCTTGATTGTGTTGGCTGTCCCAGTTGCTTTCCTTTCCATATAAGCCTTAGAATCATCTTATCAATATCTACAAAGTAGCTTCCTGGGATTCTGATTTGGAATGCAAGTAACCCATACTTCAAATTAAGAAGTATTGATAGCTTAATAATATTGATATGTCTTCCAGTCCATGAACATTAAATATCTCTTTATTTATCTAGACCTTTCGTTTCTGTCATCAGGAGGTGATTCTCAGCTTATCTCAAAAGTTTTCTCCTATCTGGAATTTGAGCTTATATACTTGTTTTTGCTTCCATAACTCTCTGACAATTTTATAAATATTCTTTGTTGTATTTATATGTTTATCACAGCATTATCAATAACCAAATTATGTAAAGAGGCCAAATGTCCGTCACCTGATGAATGGATATAGAACACACACACACACACACACACACACACACACACACACACTGGAATATTACTTAGCCATAAAAAAGAATGAAATCTTGCCGTTTGCAATGATGCAGATAGAACTAGAGACTGTATAATGTTAAGCAAAATAAGTCAGTCAGAGAAAGATAGATGCCATATGATTTCACTCATATGTGGAATTTAAGAAACAAAACAGCTGAGCATAGGGGAAAGGAAAAAAAAAGAGAGGGAGGCAAACCATAAGACAGACTCTCAACTCTAGAGAACAAACTGAGGGTTGTTGGAGGGGAGGTGGACAAGGGGATGGGCTAAATGGGTGATGGGTAAAAAGGAGGGCACTTGCTCAGGGAACCTGGGTGGCTCAGTCGGTTAAGCGTCCAACTTTAGCTCAGGTCATGATCTCACGGTTTGTGAGTTCGAGCCCCGTGTCGGGCTCTGTGCTGATAGCTCGAACCCTGGAGCCTGCTTTGGATTCTGTGTCTCCCTCTCTTTCTGCCCCTCCCCGACTTGTGCTCTGTCTCTCAAAAATAAATAAATGTAAAGGAGGGCATTTGTGATGAGTACTGGGTGTCATTTGTAACTGATGAATCAGTAAATTCTACTCCTGAAACTAATATTGCACTATGCTTGAATTTAAATAAAAACTTGAAACATTATATATAGTTTGTTATAGTTTATCTGGTTTTTTTTTTCCTACTTGTTGCAATTGCAGTCTTGGACAACCCAGAAGCAGGTAGCTAATCACCTTTTTACCCTTTGGGGAAAAATTCATATAAGCAACTATGTACTGTATATATATATATATATATACATATATACATATATACATATATATATACATATATACATATATATACATACATACATATGTGTATATATACATATATACATATATACATACATACATATGTGTATATATACATATATACATATATACATATATATATATACATATATACATACATATATATATGTCTTCCCTTGTCTTCAGTATACAATAACATACTGTATACATTTTATCATCACATTGTTTTTTTTAACCACTTAGCAATAACTACTAGAGATCATTTCACAGCATTATATATAAATATTTCTCATTCCATTTTAGAAGTGGATGTACCATAGTTATTTACTGGGTTATTTCTTGTCTTTTGGTATGATAAAGAGTGTAACAGGGGTGCCTGGGTGGCTCAGTCAGTTAAGTGACAGACTTTGGCTCAGGTCATGATCTTGAGGTTTTGTGGGTTCCAGCCCTGCATTGGGCTCTGTGCTGACAGCTCAGAGCCTGGAGCCTGTTTCAGATTCTGTGTCTCCCTCTCTCTCTGCCCCTCCCTCACTTGCACTCTGTCTCTGTCTCTCAAAAATAAATAAACATTAAAAAAAATTTTTTTAGGGGCACCTGGGTGGCTCAGTCGGTTAAGCATCCGACTTCAGCTCAGGTCACGATCTCGCGGTCCGTGAGTTCGAGCCCCGCGTCCGGCTCTGGGCTGATGGCTCAGAGCCTGGAGCCTGCTTCCGCTGTGTTTCCCTCTCTCTCTGCCCCTCCCCCGTTCATGCTCTGTCTCTCTCTGTCTCAAAAATAAATAAACATTAAAAAAAAATCAAAAAAAAATTTTTTTAAAGGAGTACGACATTAAAAACTTGTTTAAATGTATGTTTTTAATTTTCCTTGCACCAAAGGGCCATTATTTTGTTTCTTTTTCTTTAAATAAATGTATTACAGTGTGTTCAGAGAAATCTGATTATATATTTTTTCCTGTTCTTTGGAATATGTAAAAGTATTTGTTTGCAGCCAGGATACAGTTAATTTTCATGAATTTTTCATATGTACTTGAAAATTTGGGGTATTGTCTATAACCAGGGTTCAGAGTCTATGATAAAGCAATAAATTCTACTTCTGTTGATTAGGTCGTCTATATCCTTTATATGTTTTGTCCATTTTATCTGTCTTGAACTGACAAAGTAAGTTATAATATTTTATTAGTAGTACTTTCTCTTGCACCTTCTAGAGTTTCTGTTGTAGATACATTGCTACTATGTCGTTGTGTTTAGAAATATTAATAACCATTAAATACTCATTGTGAATTATAAGATCATTACATAAAATATCCTGTTATTTCTTTTAATACTTTTCATGTGAATTTTACTTCGTTGGAAATCAGGATTATGATTCCTACTTTCTTTTTCTTTGCATTTGCTTGATGTATATTGGCCCATCATCTGTTGCTGTCGTTGTTTTTAATACTCCAGAGTCTCTGTTTTAGGTATGTGTTTTGCATGCAACATAATATTGGATCTAGCTCTGTTAGCCAATCTAAAACATTTTACTTTTAATGCCATGCCAATTTACATTTGTAAAGGATACATGTGTCATATTTATTTCATGTATCATACTGTTTGTGTCTTTTATCATATGGCATGCCTCTGTCTCTCTTTCTTTTTCTCCCTATCTCCCTCTCATTCTCTGCAACCCTCGCCACCAACTTCCTTCCTTCCTTCCTTCCTTCCTTCCTTCCTTCCTTCCACTCTTGCTCTTACTTTTTTTTAAGCTGGCTTTAGTTTCTTCTTTTTTTCAGCCCAAACCTTCAGGATTGATCATATGCTTTTTTAAAAATCACCAGTATTCCCAAGATTCTCATACTAATGTCCAATTAATGAACTCACCCGGTATAATTTCTATCCTGAATCAATCCTACTACTTGTCTTACACTAGGGTCATAGATCAAGATTAGCCTGGAAATTCCATGAGAGATATATCTATCCAGTTATCCTCAGTGACAAGCATGACACTGGACACATCATGGATGCTCAACAAATATGTGTTGAGTGATTGAGACAATTTCACACCTGTAGACCAAAACCACCATAAAGACATGGTCTCCATTTCAGCCAGTGCCTTGCATTTGGAACATATTTTTATTTGTTTTTGATATATTTCTTCTCTTGTTTCTCTCAGTAGTTATTTAAAACTTTCAGTTTTAAATTAAATCTCTTACCAACCACTCATTCTCAAGCAGTCTTATTTATTCATTACTTCATTTATTAATCCAACACTCTAGGTGCCAGGAACTATGTTTGGCATTGGGGACCTAATGGTGGGCCAAAGTGGACATGATTCAAGCCCTGATGGGGCTTATAGTTTAATGGGGTAGACAATTTTTAGTGAAATGATTAGGTGAATATTTTAATTATGATAAATGCTCTGAAGAAGAGGAACTTGGTTCTATCAAGACCAATAATCTAGAGGTGCCTGGGTGACTCAGTCGGTTGAGCATCTGACTTCAGCTCAGGTCATGATCTTGTGGTTCATGAGTTCAAGCCCCACATCCAGCTCTGTACTGATATCTCAGAGCCTGGAGCCTGCTTCAGATTCTGTGTCTTCCTTTCTCTCTGCCCATCTTCTGCTCTGACTCTAAAAAATAAATAAACATTAAAAAAAAAAAAGACTAATAATCGAGTTAGTTGACCTAGATGGGAGCATTCCAAAAGACTTCCTGTAGAATGTCACTTGAACTGGGCTCTAACAGGTATGGAATATTCCAGAGGGAAGCAGGCAAGTAGCAGATAGCTTCTGCCTAATTCATATAGTCACTTTCAAAGTCCAGATAACTTTCTTTCATGTCTCTTGCCTACACAGATTGATATCTGCAGTCAGAGAATGCCAGCATCTCCATTTCTCATTTTCCTGGTCTGTCCATTAGTCTTTTGTGACCTTGTTAATAAGAGTCTGTCCTAGGAGATAGGAGTCTTCTCCAAGCCTCTTTGTCTCACCTGATTTCCCCCACCTCCCCCAACTACACCACACCTTTCCCTCAAACATTTAGGTTAACTAAACACATTTGACCCCCTACTCTTTAAGCCTCAGTTCTCCTGCTTGACACATAGGAAGTTTAGACCAAGGGGGGCTTAAGAGCCATCTTCAAGCCCAACAGCTCCTGCAAGGAGCTCCCTCCACTGGCTGGAAAGCAGTTGCACACAGCAACTTGCAGAGAAGAGGGTTGCATTTGTCTCACTGCAGGCCCGCCATCATAGTCCCTGCCCTACGTCTAAGGGTCTCCTCTGTGTCTACATTCCTTGTGTCTACAAAGCCCCCGATGGCATCTCCTTCTTTTCTAGAAATACAGGATGTGTCAGGTGTTGAGAGAAATCTGCCAAACTTTTGCCCTTTGGGGCAGTGGGAAATGAAGGAAGATCCCTGGGTGAAGCTTTACTAAACTGAGGGACAGACTGGAGCCAGGCTCAAGGAGTCAAACAAGGGAAGGGGTCAAGAGACCCTCCCCTGGGGACCTATGAAAGCACATCAGGGTTGGCCTTGTCTCTCAGTTTCCAGGGTCTTCACCATCAATTCCCCGGCTAAAACACCATGGCACAAGTTAAAACAAACAACACTGTGACCAAGTATCATTAGCCTGCAACCAAAGCAAAGTAACCACTGCTCTTTGTTAATTGATTCCAGGAATCGAACATTGGATGCTCTTATCCTTAAGATTTAGGATCAAGGTCACAGGCAACTGGGGCAATGCTTTCTTTGTGGCACTGTGTGGTTTAACTTGGAGGGAGAGTCCCAAGTTCCTGACTGTTCAAGGCCCTTCTCTCCCAAATCTCTTTTTATATTATCACACACACACACACACACACCCCACCACAACCTCCATGGCTGTCATGCCCCAGCCCGGGGTGCCCACCCACTTCATTTCTCCCTGCTGACCTGCACGCCTTCCCTGGTTCCTGCTCCCTCTCTCAGCTGACTTCCTACATCCCTCTCCCCAGTCCTACCCCCGCCTCCAGCCACTTCTCAGACCTCAGATCTGCCAGTCGTCCCTCCCTCGCTTTCATCCCTGTCACACCATGTTCATCATGCAAGGCTAAGACCCAACTCAATTTTATGGAGTCACACTGTTTGCTCATCTGTCTCCCCCACCAGACTTGGAGCTCGCCAAGTGCAGGAATCACACTAGGTCTTTTTCCCAGCATATATGCAAGACCCAGCACGCAGCGGTCATTGATGAATACTTGTTGAATTGGATCATTCTTACTCAACCCTGCAGCCTGGGAACTGGTTCAGGAGCAGCTGCTCCCTTAGCATAGAGATGGTGTTTGGGGAAAGATCAGCTACCAGGCCTGTCCCTCTGCGTCTGGCCACGGGCTCTCTCTTTCTGATGGCCTGCCCCAGCTGCCATGGTTGCAGAATCTGCAGGTCTGGGCTCAACTCCTTGCATGAGGCCCCTTTAAGGCTACCAGCCTCCTTTCCACAACCCCTTCTCTTAAAGAGCATCTGACAGTGCTTCAAATGGAGTGACACAAAATGTGACCACAGATGGAGCAGCCAGGACAGGAAGGCAAGTGGGTTTTGGCTCCGGAGAAAATAGAGGAAATTGTCCTCCCAAGCTCTAGAGAGATCCCTGGCTGAAGAGCAAAGAGCCTAAGTTCAGTTCCTGGTCAGGCACCAAAGGGCCGGTGGCTATGGGTGCTGGGGTGGGGGGTGGGGGGCAGATGGAGAGAGAGAGGGGGGCAGTGGGTGTTAAAAAGAGGGTTACCAGGAAGGGGCCCTGGGGCAACTTGTTGGCCTCCCCCGGACTCCAGGTTCATTATCTGCAAAAGAACAGACATGCAATTTGAAATTCTCAAATTTTAACCCAAACAATTACAAATCCAAATGTGAAGCTGAGATCATTTTTATCCTGACCCACTTATTTTAAGATGTCCCCCCCTTTTTTTTTTAATGAACCAGATGGCAAATCCAAACCAAATTCACTTCCCAGCCAGTAGTCAGCGTCAGCAGAAGCAGGTGGAAGAGAGTCCTCTCTCCCACGTGGAGAAACCACAGAGTCTCTTGAGCCTGGGTTTTCATTTATGTTAAAATCCTTAGGGCTTAAGCCCATTTATTTGTATTTGTTTGCATTTTTTAAAAAAGAGATTTCCTGTTCTTTGGAAGGTTTAATCCAGGCATCCTGGGTTTCTGATGGGCCCCCACAAAAGATAGAATACATTTATTAAAAAGAGCTCTCAAAGCTCACAGAATCGATTTCCCTGTAAGCATGCAAACCTGGGTTTAAAATTGAAAGCAAAAAGGGTAGAAAAGAAAGTGTAGTTAGAACCCATCTTAGGAAACTTTTAAGACCTATTTTTGAAACATTCGTGGAGTCCAAGGCCATTGCTATACTGACTCTGATGCATTCTTTACTTGCGCCTTTTTCAAAAACTAAAACGCTTAAGGATTTCGTTCTCCTTTCCAGCCCCAAATGTTATATAAGCTTTTAATCAACAAACATTTCCCAAGCACTTTCCCTGGGTGAGGCCCTCTGCGAGATGCTAGGGATACAGAAACACATAAGGAACTCATAGAATGGAAGGGAACAGAGCAGGAAGCTTTGGGGCGAAAGGTTGAAGAGTGCTTTACTGGAAGTTCTTCTGAGGTGGGCAGGAACCAGAGTGTAAGTCACAAGGCTCCCAAAAGAGCTCATCGTGGCTCTTAACAAAAACAAAAGGGGAGGAGTTTGCCAAGTAAAGAAAGCGAGTGGCATCTGAGAGAGGGAATAGAGCAGGCAGGGCAGAAAGTGTGAAATTGCACGTGTTTTCAGAGAAAGTGAATCAGGCAGAGGCCAACGGATGACAGGATGAGTGAGAAGAGAGACATCCTGAACAGGCCAAATTAGGAAACAATGAAAATTCCAGACTCAAGGGTTAGGAACTGATCCTCTGGGCAAGGGGGGAACAAACTAGGTTTTTAAGCAGATATCACATTCAGACTCGCTGGTAGAAAGACAGGACTGCAGGTGATGAATGGGAAGGCAAGATACTGGTCACAGAAGGTAGGAAGTGCTTGCAATCATGAGGATGGAGACAGTGAAGGTAACAGCAAGAAACTTGGAAGAAAGAGATGATCTCAAAAACCATTTAGGAGTAAAGCAGCCCGGCCTCAGGAAGACGGACAGTGAGGAAAAGGGTGGACTCATCAATAGCTTACAAGGTTTCCTTGGGATGATGGTGCTTACAAGTGAAAATATCATGATGGTGGCCAATGCACAGAGCATTTACGTAGCCTATGGGCCAAGAACGTCACACCTGTGAAGTCATTCAAGCCTCCCTAAGCCTATAAATAGGTACTATGCTTATTACCGCTTTACAAATGATGAAACTGAGGGGCGCCTGGGTGGTTCCGTCGGTTGAGTGTCCCGGCTTTGGCTCAGGTCATGATCTTGCAGTTGTGGGTTCGAGCCCCGTGTCGGGCTCTGTGCTGACAGCTTGGAGCCTGAAGCCTGCTTCCTATTCTGTGTCTCCCTCTCTCTCTGCTCCTCCCCCACTAGCACTCTGTCTCTGTCTCTGTCTCTCTCTCTCAATAATAAATAAATGTTAAAAAAAATGATGGAACTGAAGCACAGAAAGATTAGGTAACTTTCCCGAGGTCACCCGCTAAGTGGTGATCCCGTATTCGATCCAGGATTCAAACCCACCTGATCCAACTCCAGAATCTAGAGCTTAGCTGCTCCCCAGGCATTTGGAAAAAAAAAAAAAAAAGACATTATAAGAGGGGATGCAAGCTGTGGAAAAGAATTTTAATTCAGCTTTGGACATGTGAGGCAGAGGTGCATGTTCACCAGGACTACAGGTGCAGGGGTGACTTGGAGTGCTTCAGAGCCTGCATATGCAGGGCCACCTTTGCCCAGGAGCCCGGCCATCCCCCGGAGAAGCACCACAGTGCAGCCAAACCAGCCCAATCCCCACCCGGGCTCTGCCAATTCCTAGCTGGATCCAATCACTTCATGTTTCCGGACCAGTCTCTTCATCCATGCAATGGCCATACTAACACTACTCCATGATACCGGGAGGATGAGATGCTCACATAAAGCCGCAGGTGCAGACCCTGGCACGCAGAGGTGGCTTGACAGTGATCTCAATCTTCTTCCAGGGATGTGGGATTTTACGGGAAGTGATCCACTACTTATGCGACTTCGCGATCGTCAAGAGATGTGTGGTCACAAGTATCTTTCCAAAGTTAGGAGAAGGCTAGGGTTTGGTGTGGGAAC
Source organism: Leopardus geoffroyi (assembly GCF_018350155.1). Classification (NCBI taxonomy): domain Eukaryota; kingdom Metazoa; phylum Chordata; class Mammalia; order Carnivora; family Felidae; genus Leopardus; species Leopardus geoffroyi. The sequence goes on along the minus strand of NC_059334.1, from coordinate 49,085,665 downwards.
CACTCAACTCCTACACTTCTGTTTCCCCGGCAGCAGCACCTGTGTACCTGTGAATGATCCATTTCCTGATGTCCGTGGACAATTTACTGTCTGCCTGGCATCACCACTGAGCTCCAGGAAAATAAAGCCAATGCTGGGGAGAGAGCGGTCACTTCCACAAAGGGACGGGGAAGGACAAAAAATATCCCAAAGAAGGGATCTCTGAAATGACTCTTTACCCAATATGTGTCAAGCAACTTTGAGTTAATGCCCTTCTTCTCTGACATGGACCATGGAGAAGGAAAGACTATGAACTTCTGTTAGCACAATGGGCGTTTTTAAAATGAAGCCTAGCACGACAGTGCAAGTGAAGTGCTATCTCTTGCAACAGCGTGGGCATTGTTTTCAGAAATGCCCTCAGTTTTCACCTCCCAGGGGTCACACACATAAGGTTTTAGAGGACTGAAACCGAATGGAAGGAATGGCATTCAAAAACCTGGATGGAATGTCTGGCTCAAAGGGCCGGCCACTTAATTTAAAAGTAGCAACATTCACGGTTGTTAAAGTGGAAGTTAAGTAAAGGTGGGACGGAGAAGTCCACCATCTTGGCAACAATCAGTCTGGGTAACAGCAGAGGATCTGGGTCTTGCCCCCAGTTCTCCAACTTCTGCTCTAAACGCTTTGTGTTCAAGCAGGCCATCTGTGCCTTCCTTGCGATCCCTGGAACACAAGGTGGCAAAGGCCTTTGTGAGTGTCTCAGGAAACCATCAGACCAGGCTACCCACATAGGCCTCATCTTGGCTGGGATAGCTCTAGAGGAAAGCGTGACTTTCCTCCTTGGCTGGGAATTGCCTTCCACATGCCCCTGGAAAGTCAGTGAGGAACACCTACTTCTTTCTTCTCTAACCCTCTGGGAGGCACTTTGGAGAGATTTTCATCTTCATTCCTAGCAAGCTACATTGCGATCCCCTTTTGAATACACATGGGAAAAATTCAAGCACTCCCTTACTATGTCCATTATTAATAACAACAAAGTTAGAGCAATTATAGTGGGCGTTTGTATTATTTTACTAACATCGTCTTAGCTTTGTTATTGTAACACACACTTGTTTCCTTAGAATGATGCTATCTCTTCATAAAGTTTTGTTATTCTTGGAGATGGTCCATGGATCCATCGAAGCCTGGCACGCTACCACCATCTTTAGGAAATCCTCCCAAGGTTGTTATCCAAGGCTGGCTGCCTTCTCTCTGTTCCATAGCACTTTGTTCAGACCACTGTATAGGACTGATATCTACAATGACTATTGGTTTATATGACACATCTCCTAGGAAACTAGGTCATGAGCCCAGCAAACAAGAGCACGCTGTCGTTAATCATCATAGCTTTGGGGTTGCCATAGGAATCAACCCTGACTATTCCCTCATTCCACTAGAACTGACTGTAAGATGAAGTTCTGCGACTAGGTGCACTGCTGATGGATGTTCTCCATAAAAACCATCATGCTCAAATCCTATCCTCTGCCTCGGAGGCTGGTTCAAAACACCACCAATTCAATATCTGATTTTTGACTTAAGGTCTTCCATTTATAAGAAAATGAAACAAAAAATCCAGCTGAAGCACATGAGTGTGAAGTCCAGTGTCCAAGAAATAGTTTATATTAACAGCTTGGAAAAGCTGGGCTGGCAAGACATACCAAGCACAGCTTTTGGAATGTGCTCCTGCCTCTAAAAGGGAAAACCTAAGCATGCATGGGTGGTCCCCTCCACATGTAACAATTTAGACTTTAAGATATCCAGCAACATTTGGAGCCCTCTTTTAAAAGGACTGTAAAATGAATGCTTGGCCCATACACTTCATGGGCCACTTGGGCAAGAGCCAATTGTCAGCCATAAATAGGTCTTGTTATTCCAGCGCATGTTGAAGGTCAACTGTCCCCCTAAGAACCACTCCAATCCCTAGCTAATGACTTCCCCCCGAGCCGGTGATGGCGAGAACTTTCTTTGGGAAACTCCATCTTCCTAATTCTCAAGAAGGCCTGGGTTCAGGAAGTCCTTACTTACCCCGAATGCAGTTTGGAATGCAATTATGTTCAGCGTACTTGGCAGAAAATTTAATTTTAATAAGACAAGAGGAGTTTCCATGGTGTTTCACTCTTAATGCTGTTACTATCACTCTAGTCATAGTAAAATAACAATTACCATTATGGATTGCCTACTGTGTGCCAAGCCCTATTTGTTTTACCACAAAGGGACAGGAGACGTTCTTGTCGTTTTCAACTTCTAGAGAAGGAGCCTGAAGTTTAGAGACGGTAACTCTCTACGAAGTCATAGCTAGAAAGAGTGAGGGCTAATGTTTGAAGCAAAACTACTTAACTATAAAAACTACATTCTTGACTGTTCTGTCACACTCCCCCCCGCCCCCAGACACACCCTGAGGGGCCCAACGCTACAGGTGTGGATTCTAAGCATCAGGCACTAAAAACACATTCTGCCCCATAGTCCTTGCCTGTGCCTTTTTCTGCCACTCACTAAATCATGACACTATTGGTCATAAGAGAAACCAGACAAAGAAGTACTCAACAAACAGACTATTGAAAGAGCAACTTTTTTGACAGTGTGGGAGAATGTCGTCTTTGTAGATAAAAGGCACAATCATTTGACAGAGAAAATGGTAATTTGTCACCTATTTTTCCATGGCTTTATGATTTACTATTCGCGTTCAGATTTGTAGGTAATATAATAATGTGAACCCTAATATCTAAGGCCAAGGTTGTCCGATTTTGTAGAAAGAACAAGCAGGAAATGAAAGTAGAGAGGTGTGTTACCACTGACAGTGAAATGGAGTACCTTCTAGCAGAGATTTCTGCTGGAAATACAGCAGACGGGTCTGGATTGAAAAAGGCAGAGGACTAACTCATAATTTTCTGTGCCATCAGGGACGGGCTCTTGACCTCCCCATATCAGGTGGGTAAGGGTTGGCTAGAATGACGAGGGACAGAAAATCTATGTGAGGATTACTCAGAGGCCACGTGGCATACCAAAGCAGAAATCCAGAAAGCAAAGCCTTCTCCTTTGCAGTGAGCAGTTCGGTAGATGTGGACCCGATATATACTTCATAGTTACGTTGTGACTCTTTACCAAAGGTCAGACCTGGTAGAATAATGAGCAATTGGAAGCACAGAGTGCAGAGATCTCAACAAGGATGCACGGTGCTCAAGAGAAAAAAAGGTGTTGAAATTGAGGCCGATGCGTTTCAGGCATGCACCAGGGGGTAGGATCACCCAAACTGGCAGAAAGGAACAAGAACAATTTAGATAAGTTTGAGGAGACTTAAGAACAGGAGAGCGTGATGCCACCGCCCTGAGTATAGCATGACGTAGGGAAGGGCACACCCCTGAGGAAGACTTCTCTTTTGGTTGCACGCATGCCCAGAGTGAGGTGGAACAGGCGGTGTAGCACCAGCGAGGGGAGGCGCCTGGATAAGCCATGGGCGCGGATGTGTCTGGGTTCCCAGAGCTGCTGTGCAGAAGCTCCTGCAATTCCTGGGGAAGGGCCATGTGGAAGAAATGGAACTGGAGGACCAGTAGAGTCCTGGATTTAGGAAAAGGAGGATGTCAAGGGTCAGGGTATCCAACAGAGACAGTATCAGGGTGCAGGGTCAGTGACATTGAATGTTATTGCAGGCTCAAAGGCCAGGTGGCACTGGAGTCAAGACCAGGGATTTGGCAAGGATAGAGGCCAAGGTAGACCTTACTCAGACTCCCGTGTATAGGCATGGAGCCCTATTCCCCCGCAGAGCCCCAAGGACACATAGCCACACTCCCACAAAAACCCAAACATCGTATAGTGAGAAGTAGTAACGAGAGACTATAATAAGAAAAAAAAAAATTTGCCCTAAATAAACTATTTTGAAAAAGAAAAGACTTAGATACTACTAATTGGCAGATTTAAGTAACCTTCTCCAACACCCGTGATGCTCACTATCGCAGGGAGTTAAGAGAAATACTAGATTAGAGAATTTATTGAAAATAATTTAAAATTTCTTTGAAATCTGTGTAGGGTTGTTGGGGTAAATCTAAGAGAAAAAGCACTGAGACACCTGAAAGATACTTGAGATTTAAAAAAAAAAAATGCCCCTTCCTGAAGAGTAAGAAAAGCTGTTTCTCCCATGAGGAAAAAAGAAAGAAATTTCTGAGTCGTATTGTCTCTAAGATCTGAAAGAATATTGAATCTATACACCGAATACTGATATTCCTGAAGGAGTAATAGTCTGCGATATATCTTTTCAACACAAATGGAAATGAGAAGTATAATCTACTGCCCTGACCTCCACAATCACAGAGAAGTAATGAGTCAAGAGAGAATTAACTTGAGAAATTTATCCAGAAATTAGAGGGGAACAAATACATGAAAATAAAACTAAAGATGAGGGAATTTCGAGGGGGACAATGCAGTTGTCTCTCACAGGGCAGCCCGCTGGTGTGGATGCTGTGGACCCATCGCTGACCACAGTGACCGTTTCCGGGCTGAACGTGTGATTCAAGGTTACTTGACCGGGAGATCAGGATTTCTGTTTAGTAATTATGGGGAGAGGAAGTGTGCTTGGATGTGGACAAGGAAGATGACAACCTTGAATGCTGCTGGAAGCCTCTTGGTACCATGCAAGAAGCCAGCCTGGAGAGGAAGGCAACACGAGAAAGACTCTAGAGCCAAAGAAATTGACAGAAACAGTCAGGGACTCCTCTCATTCTTTGCCTGAAGTATGAACTCCCTCTGGATGTTCAGAAACAGAACCAACATATTGTATTTACCGTTTAAGCTAAGTTTAAGTTGGACTTTCTGTCATACTCAATTAATATGGAACTGAAAGGAAGACCCAGAATATTGAATCTATATTTAACAGGAAACCTATAAAAAGAAAACGGAACAGATGCAGTTAATATGATAATAATAAAAAAAGACAACTTAGCTAGAATAAAGAAAGCTTAGTCTAAAAAAGTTCACTAAGTACTAATAAAATTAATTAAAATAATTCTGTGCCTGAGCACTTACTTAGGATTTTTTTTTTTAATTTCAAGGATAAGGAATCCTCAAAGCATCCAAGAAAGAAAAATAAAGAAGCAGAAGGGGGAGGAAAAGGGCAGAGAAAGGAAGTCGGAGCAGGAGGAGGAAAAGGAGGAGAAAGGAAGGGGAGGAGAAAAAACTAATGGAACAGAAAGGCTGGCTTCAAACCTCTTGCAATTCTGACAAAAGACATTTGAAGAGAACTTAGTTTTGAAGGGAAAAATCAGGGGCACCTGGGTGGCTCAGTTGGTTGAGTGTCTCACTCTTGATTTTGGCTCAGGTCATGGTCTCAGGGTTGTGGGATTGAGCCCGCGTTGGGCTCCCTGCTCAGCATAGAGCCTGCATAAGATTCTCTTTCTCTCTCTTTCAAATAATATCTATGCCTAGCAATGTTGCTTACTTGCACAAAAAACTTACACTTTCATTTATGAAAAGCCCCCCCCCCCCGCCAAAATCATGAAACTAATCAAAGTAGAACACTCCAGCCGACTGGGAGATGAATCCGTGTCCTATAATTTGCACCAGAACTTCGAAATAAACATTGATGAAAAAGGGACGAAACTCACTTGTTTCTCTAGAGCTTGGTCTAAATAAATGTTTTTTTTTTTTTTGGAAAATGTATTAAATAATTATTAATTATGTAAAATAATAACATTTGCATAAGAGCCCCAATCTGGATATAAAGTTCTGACGTAAAAAAAAAAAAAAAAAAACAACTGAAGAGTTCTAAAACAAATCAACTCAACACTTCATACAGTGTTTCAGAGCATAGAGAAATAAATTGAGGAAAGAGGGGAGAAACATTGCAAATCACGGCTAACAATAAAATCTTACAAAGATTTTTTTTTCACATGCAGAAAAATGACTAGCCAATCCTGTTTTTTAATTTTTTTTTTTAGGTTTATTTATTTTGAGAAAGAGAAAGAACAGAGGGAGGGGCAGAGAGAGAGGAAGAGAGAATCCCAAGCAGGCTCTGTGCTGCCAGTGGCCAGTGCGGGGCTCCAATTCATGAACCATGAGATCGTGAGCTGAGCTGAAATCAAGAGACAAATGTTTAACTGACTGAGTCACCTAGGCAGCCCCCCATCCCGTTTTTTGAATCAATATGCAATGTTCTAACCGGACTAATAGAATCCAGCCAGTAATTCAAAAAATGATACATACTAGGAAAGTTGTACAAGAGACCGCCTCACGTGTTCACCTGTGCAGCCAGCTACACCGCATTTCCCAGTCTCCCTTGCACCTTCGATGGAATCATGTGACTACTTTCCACCAATAGAATGTGAGTGCGGTAAGGGGCCGAGCCACCCAGGCTCCCCCTGAAAATACAACTTCTGACCTGACTGAGTTATGGACCTCTGTTCTGATGCCGCTCAAGTCCAAGCCACAGGGCCCCCAAGATCCCCCAGAAAGCTCGCCTGTGCATGAGAGGCATTCCCTCTTGGCCCTGGTCCCTTGACTCTGCTGTTGGTTCATAGCCTTCCTGGGGTGTTCACTCCCTTTTCCTGATCAGAAGGGGTTTGGTGTTTGTCCTCTAAGAACTCCTTGAACTCTGATATATATTTAATTCTACGTGCGTGAGGACATCACACCTAATCTACTGCATCAGGCCAGATCATGTCTGCCTGTTCCAAGAGAATCTGTGCATTTCATGAAGACGCAGAAGGGTTAAAAGAAGAGAGCGAAGGAGCGGCCACGGAACAGGGAGAGTCTCTTGCTCCTGCCCAGATCCCATGACAGTTTCACATTTGGCGGCAGAGGAATTCTGACTGCATGCATTGGCCAAAATAGGCTTTTACTCTGATCGCCCTAAATTTCCTTCAGAGAAGTGTTCCAAGATGGATTATTCTGATTTCTGGGAAAAATGCTCCGCAGCCCCTAAACACACCTACTCTGCCATCAGCATTAGTCTGTGTTCCTTTCATCCTGGCCCTGGGAAGCATCCCCAAAATAAGCAATGATTTCATTATGAGTTGAACTGAGTGGCTTCATGGTATCCTCTGCCATGTGGATTACTTTAATGTGCTGCAGAGACTAGGTGATCCAAAAAGCAACAGGATTGTGCATCCAGAATAAACTCCATGGTGAGTTAGTATTATATTTTAATTGTTTTACTTGAATATATGCTTTTGGCATGCATTAGCATACTTGAACGGTCCTTTCATAGAATTAGAGTCATTTTAGGGACACAGAGGGAATACAGTCTCTGGCCTATCCTTCTCATTTTTCAAATGAGTTGACTGTGGCTTGGAGAGGTTAAGTGACTTTCCCAGAATCACACGATGAGTGGCATGGCTGGCTCTGTGGCATCAAGGGTCTGTCCCATTCATGAGGAAAGGGCTTCGCAAGTCATAGATGACAGAAACATAGGGCCACTGCAGTCAGGAGGTTACCATAGACCCAGCCCTGAGGCAGCTTGCATATTTCTTCATTGTTGCTTGGCCTGAATGTAACCCTTGCTTTTTTGCTTCCACTTTCCCATGGATATGACCTATCCAGGATGGTGTGGTTTCCCTGGTGTGTTACCAGTGTCCCAGGTTCCTCTTCCCAGCTCCTTTCCTCCCTCTTGGCATGGTGTTAGCCTTGGTCTCCAATCTCTGAAAGCCACCCACTCAGTGTGGCTTGGACCCTTCCTCTCCATAGCTCCAAGCTTGGGACCTGGGCTCTAGATTGCTGCTGAATTTCAGTGCTGAGATTAGACCCAGGCTTCCAAATTTTCAGAGCCCAGTTATCTGCTTACACAATACTTTATTTATTTTAACAATTTATTTATGTTCGAGAGACAGAGACAGAGCACAAGCGGGGGAGGGACAGAGAGAGAGGGAGACACAGAATCCAAAACAGGCTTCAGGCTCTGAGCTGTCAGCACAGAGCCCAACATGGAGCTCAAACTCACGAGCTGCGAGATCATGACCTGAGCCGAAGTTGGGCGCTTAACCAACTGAGCCACCCGGGTGCCCCACACCACACTCTTATCTTCAACAAAACGGGTTACAGACTTGAACATCTGGCTTTCCAAAGGCCAGTGCTTTATGAGTTAGAAATAATTTTAAAATGGTCTCCCCTGATCATTAACCCAGAGTTTGCTTTCTTCTTGTAGCTGAAAACTACAGTTAAAATATAATATATGCTCTCAGGGTAGGTTGCTTTGCATTTATGAAGAAAAAAAACTGATAGTCCCTAGCAAAGCAGCTCCTCAAAACAAGGTAGGAATCCTGCAATACCTGGGACCGAACTCCAGGGCTGGCAGGGGGACACGAAGCCAAATTCGATCACCTTGCAGTCACAAGTAGGGTACCGGCGGGCCCATGACAATGGCATCATCATGCCCAAGAACGGAAGCCCACCCAGGTGTCTAGCACGTGGAGCTGAGGGGTGCTCTAAGATGCCACTGCTAACCCTGACCTCCCCCTGCCTCCCCCCCTTCCGCCCCCCACCACAGGAATTGGGAGCTGTCAGCGAAGATTTGGCAGGAGCTGCTCAGTGGTCACCATCCCCCTGAGCTGGCTAGAGATGGAGACCATTTAGGGGACCAGGGCTCATCTGTGAAGCTGGAAAGTTTGCCCACCGCTCACAGACACATGTCAGAGTCCTGCTGGGACTTGGAAACTCGCACATAAACTCTCCTGGCTCTGCTCCTGATCAGCCTGCTGCACGATCCACCTGCCCAGTCTTCTCGCTGGGTCTCCGTGCCTTTCAGTTCTTGAGCTGCCGCCTGAAATAACAGCACGGAGGCCTCCAGAGCCCCTTATTAACATGCAAACACCACAGGAAGGGTTCTAATTTACAGAGACGTTGGCCGGAATCTTAAGTTTGAGCTAGTTAAGAGCGTAAGAATTTTGTAAAACGCATGGTGTGAAGAAAGGGTGCGGGTGGAAAGCCCGGAAGACAAACCCAGCAGCTTCTCAGCGGACATCAGGCTGATGGCATTTGCAGACACATCAAAGTGGGGGAGAGGGAGAGGACGCGGCAGAGGACAGAATCAGATGCATATGGTGTCTGAGGCCCAGGCAGAGAAACTGAGGGCAGGATGATGAAATTCAACAAGGTGGAGGGACTCCCTCAAAGCCGAGATGGCTGGCAAATGTTACAGGTGAAAAAGGAGGGTAAGCAGCTGCTTTTCACCTGTTCTAATCAGACCTAGGCTGAGACTGACATTGTTAAAAACACCAGAACAGCAGCGACAAAATGCACAGAGAGGGTGCGTGAAGAAAATCAAGATATCTAATTTTGCAGATAAAATACTCAGAAAACATGGCTACATGGAAGCGGGGGGCGGGGGGTAGTTAGACGACGATCAGTCAAGGAGTTGTTGGTTTGAAAGTTGCCTTCCCCCACCCTGTGGCCAGACATGGCCGAGGGGATCCATTTGTCTTCCCTGAGGAGCCACGAGGTAGCTTTCACCTTCCTCACCACAGTCCAGACGGTCACTGCCAACCCAATAGAAGCTGACATGGCACATATCTGTCATTCCAATGTCAATATTAGCTTTGAAAGTAAGAGGGAACCAGGATCAAAGGAGAGGTTCTATAGGGAAATGGATTTTTCTCAGTACAAAGAACTATTCAAAAAATAGAACAATTGGAATCACCCAACCACAGAATGAGTTTACTCTGTGAAGTGAGTTTTCTGTTACTTGAAGTTGTCAAGCAGAGGCTGTTCAATCATTTTCCAGACGAATCCTGTGTGGGTGGGACACTGAAGCGTGATCATTAGGGCCCCTTCCAGCCTACAAAACCTGTGATTAAAAAGAAGGAAATACAGCTGCTGTAATTCATCCACAAGGGTACTAACCTCTGGGCTTCAGACAGAAGTGTCTCCAGACTCATGGGCTTGCGGAAACCAGACGATGTTCTCATCCACACAGCTGAAGGAGGACCCCTGTTGGATTCCACACACCTTAAAGAAGAGAAGGTCAAAATATAGAAAGGGAAGATGAGTCAGTCTATTCTGGATTCCTCTGAGCAGTGAGGAGCATGAGACCATATATATTTATTATTATTATTTTTAATGTTTGTTTTTATTTTTGAGAGAGAGAGAGAGAAAGAGGAAGAGAGGGAATCCCAAGCAGCTCCGGCCGTCAGCCTAGAGCCAGAGTTGGGGCTCGATCCCACAATGGCGGGATCATGACATGAGCCGAAATCAAGAGCTGGACGCTTAACCAACTGAGCCACCCAAGCGCCCAGAGAATGAGACCATTTAAATGCAAGAGGCCACTTGATTCAAATGAGCTGATATTTACGGAGTGCTTTTCCATTCACCAGCAGTGGGCTGAGTACTTAATCCTCACAAGAAACCTGAAGGTGGATACCAGGGATGCCATGATTTTCAGACAAAGATACTAAGGCAGCACTGGACACAGATCTGGCTGATGTTAGGGCATCTTCCGGTGGTAGGATGGGAGAGAGAGAGAATGCACGACGCTGGCTCCAGAAGGAACTGAACGTAATTGATGACTCAGCAGACCCCAAATTTGGATTTGAAAGGTGGCCACAACCGTCTTTTTCTGCCCCATGCACTACCTCATTGTTCAGTCACAACGACCTGTAGGAACCTTGTGGGGTTCCCATCTCTGTCCTCGGCAAGGACCACAGGTCCCAGCCCATGACAGGGTCCTTAGCGAATGCGAGAATTCAGAAGAGCAAATGTGCATCTATGGCCTAAATACTGTCCACACTAGCTGCACATGAACTTCATTGAGGTGAGCTTTTGAAGCTATTCACGCCAGGCCCTCGCCTACAGGCTGGCACCTGGGCGTGGGTTTTTTTTTTTTTTTTTTTTTTTTTTTTTTTTTGTAGCTTGCCAGATGCTTCTAACGCACAGAACTGCCACAAGTCCCGCCAGACCAAGGAGAGTCTAGACCTTAGTTCCAGCCCTGTTTTCCTCACCCAAGCCCGTACGGAATGTTAACTTTGCACACAGAACAGGAAGGAAGAAGGTACTAACTGAACAAGTGACAGAAGGACGGCAGTGTGATTTTAACATGTATTTTTAATAATACCTATTGCAAAACAAAAACAAAAGCAAAAAAAAACCCAATACCTATTGCATCTTTGCATTCAGGGAGACCCTGATGCTTTACCCTTGGAGCCTTTGTTCACTTACATTCCTCTCATTAGCGGAGTCCGCCTGGTTTGGAACCCTGAACTGGTCAGCAAAATTTAATTTCCTGTTGGGAAGATTAAAAAAAAAAATTTATTAAAAGAAACAAAATTTAGCGTTCTCTTTAATAATCTCCCTGGATCTTCAAGGCCTCTGAATGTCAAATGCCTGTTGCAAACTGATATTCTTATCACATTTGAGAAACAAAAGTTCCCCTAAAGGAATAGACTTTTGGCAGCTTTGACCCCATTATATTTTTTCCACAAAGTAAATAATAAGATGAATATGAGTAGAGACACCTAAAACAAGTCAAGAGAACCAGACTCCAGATTCCTGGGCCTACGTTCTGGTCCTTTTCCTTTTGCTTATTTTCCCTGCGAACTTGCCCCAACCATGGGATCTCTAGGGACACTCTAGTCCCCTCTATGAAATGAAGGACAGCGGGAAGGAGACGCCGTCGGAGCCTCCTAGCCTTGACATCATGAGATCATGAATCTCCAGCGATGAGGATATCATAGGAGTGAGGAGGCACAATCTGTAAGGCGTGTTCCCAAGTGGAGAGAAAACCCCACCGGATTTGGGGTCAAAATCACTTGTTTCCGGCCAAGGCTAGATGATTGTGAGCAAATGTTTGGGTGTGCACATCAGTTCAATCGTGTGCATGAGGGTGTGTGAGTGTGGGAAACGAACGACAAGATCTTTTGAAACTTTAATGTGGGGTTGCCTTCAAGAATCTGAGGTTGTGGGGAGCCTGGGTGGCTCAGTCAGTTGAGTGTCCGACTCTTGATCTCAGCTCAGGTCTTGATCTCAGGGTGGTGAGTTCAAGCTCCATATTGGGCTCTGCACTGGGAGTAAAGCCTACTTTAAAAAAAAAAAAAAAAAAAAGAATTTGAAGTTGTTTCTGGCTTCCCAAATGCCTATTAGAGTTTGCTCTTTTGTTTGGGAAAGCCCTTGATTGGGGTTAAGACTAGACTCATCATTAACCTGAATGAGGATGTCGAAAACGGTTCCTGCCAGGCTCTTGTCTGGCAGAGCAGGCCTAGTGCTGCGTTTCTGAAGATCTTTTTACTTCTGGGGGGAAAATTCTTTTTGCTATGGATCTCGAGGGTGCTCGATTACTGCTTATTTCTTTGAAAGCAGTCAATCGTGTGTCTTGAGTGCACTTGAGTGATTACATGTTTGCATTAATGCAGTAGGTCCCAGAAGACCAGAATGCACCGCCAGACGTACAGGCCCGGGCACCGGTTTCGCTCCTGCTGGAGATCAGCCTAGAAACAGATGCACCTGGCTGGCTCTACTCCACTTCTGACTGGGTGATATTCGGTCTCCAGGTAAAGGTATTTAAAATGGAACAATTCCAAACACACTGTTTAGGGACCATTATGTTCTCAATATAATGTATATAAGATCACATTCCTGTCGTCAAAGGAAAAAGTTTCTCTTCCAAAGCATAGATCCTTCCAGTGCCAATCACTGTAGCCAGTCTGTGCCCCTTTCAAGGGCAAGGGAGTGGCTTGTTTAATGGAAGAGACTTTAGACTGTGATACTGAAGGCCCAGGAGGAAGGTGCTTGGGAAGGGGCAGCACCAGCCAAGTCAGCTGGTTTCAAAAGCACCCTAGACGTGAGCTCTCTGCGGCTCTGCCTCCTGCCAACAGCAGAGGACTTTCTTGGCGGATAAAGATGCTGCCAGATAAACTTATAGGCAACTTGTTTTCTCCCAACTCCCACACATACGCATACAACCAATAGGGCCAAGGGGTGCTGGCCCAATGCAAGCCCTTCAAGACTCAATCTCGCCAGATTTTTTTTTTTAAGTTTATTTATTCATTTTGAGAGAACGCGCGTGCGCAGAGGGGCAGGGCAGAGAGAGGGAAAGAGATAGAATCCCAAGCAGGCTCTGGATTGTCAGCACCCAGAGCCCAATGTGGGGCTCAGACCCATGAACCCAGAGATCATGACCTGAGCTGAGATCAAGAATCAGACACTCAACCGACTGAGCCACCCAGATGCCCCAGATCTTGCCAGATCTTCAACTCATAAGAGCAGTATCTACAACTTGCTCACAGGGGTTTCATCTTAACTTATCTTTGCCTGAAGCTGTCCGTGGCCAAATCTCCTCATTTTCCCTGTGTGAAAGGAGACAACGCCCCTTGGGAGACTTGACACAAGGTGTGGGACCTGTACCACCTGCATCCTCTCTATCAGAAGATGGACTGTGCTACAGCGGGGTTCCCAGAGGCTACTGGATTGGGGACCCCAGGGATCATATCTGGAATCACCTTCTGAAGCCAGTTCTCCTCCCAGAGCACACTGCTTGGGAAACAGTACAATTCGAAAAATGTGATCATTTTTAAACCTAGTTGGGTTATCTCAGACTTAATATAAAGATGATTTGTAAAACATCTGTGCTTCATATGGACGAAGCCAGGGAAAATATTCAGCTAGAAGCGACATTTATTTCACATCTGCAACTAAAATGCTCTACAATTATGCAGTCTCTTGGGAAGAATCCATCCACGTGGCCACACGGGAGACTTGAATAAAATATATTGCACCTTCTTTTCCTATTATGCACTTTATTTTCATTAAGGCTCCATATTCCTCTTTCTCATGATTTATTGAATAGCCTCCATATTTCTCAAGAGCAGACAGCACCACGGCATATTTTGTCTCTCCATTAAAAAGATAAGGAAACTGAGACAGACACACCAACAATTACCTTTCCCAGCACAATTCAAGTGGTCGGAGGTAAAAATCCCTCTAGGAGGCTCTCCTGCTCTCAGGGCAATCGCTCCATCCACTTCAATGTCAAATATAATTACGTGCACATAGAATCAAAAGCTAGAGAACACCGGTTCATGCTACATAATAAATCTGTAAGTTTTCTAGTAGGGCCCTGGCTCAGCATTTATGAGTGAATGACCGTATCCTCAAATTAGTTCATGCAAGGTAAGTATGATTGCATGCATTATCTCTTGCCATAAATCTACACAAAACAAGTATTTTTTTTTTTCAGAACAATCACAAAAAGCAAGATCCAGTTGCTAAAGACACCCCAGTTACCTGTCAAATGTCAAATGATGAAAAAGTTCTGAGGTAGATTCCTCAAATCTTTACACAGAATCAATCGCCCATAATCTAACAAACTTATTGGGTAATATTTCCATGGAATTCCTTTACTTTTCTTTCATGGACAGCTCTGAGGAAGAAAGTTCATCAGTATTCAAACCAGCAGTGAGTACTAGAATGGCAGTCGATACTTATCGAGCACTTCCTGTGTGGGGGACACTGCACTCAACACTTTCCATTAATAACCTCATTTCTTGGGGCGCCTGGGTGGTGCAGTCGGTTAAGCGTCCGACTTCAGCCAGGTCACGATCTCGCGGTCCGTGAGTTCGAGCCCCGCGTCGGGCTCTGGGCTGATGGCTCAGAGCCTGGAGCCTGTTTCCGATTCTGTGTCTCCCTCTCTCTCTGCCCCTCCCCCGTTCATGCTCTGTCTCTCTCTGTCCCAAAAATAAATAAACGTTGAAAAAAAAAAAAATTAAAAAAAAAAAAAATAATAACCTCATTTCTTCCTCTTGACCATCATCTGGGAGGATGCATTGCACTCGGGGAGTAATTTGCATGGGATCCTAAAACTGGAAGTTAGGATTTGCATCTGGACCTTTCCAATTAACCTTAAATTCTAGACCGGCACTCCCCAATACAGTAACTACTCCCCCATGTAGCTGTTTACACTTAAATTTAACTGAAAGATTCAATTCCTCAGTCCCACAAGCCACATTTCAAAATTCTCAAAAGCCACGGGTTGCTAATGGTGACTATGTTAACAGCACAGGCAGCGAACCTCCCTATTATCACAGGCCTTTCTGACAGGCAGCCCTGAAGTGTAGTCTACTCCCTTTCTCAGAGGCCTCTTCAATGTAGAGTCACCATCTGTCTCCGAATTTCCTTACTCATATGGGAACAGAAGCAAAGAGGGCGTGGGGGAGAGACCCCTATGGTGCAAACTTGGGAAATAAGTCCGTTGGCAAATCCCAATCCCCCCCTGTCCTCCAAGGCAAAATACCATTCAACTGTTTTATCTGCTTTGATATCTTTGTAAATCCCCTCCTCTTCAATTACAGGAGAGGAGAGATGGGAGATGGGAACTAATGTGTATTAAGTTCCCCAATATGGGTACACATGATCTCTTTTAATCTCTCCGGTGGTATATTTGAGAACATACTATTATCCTCAATTTCCCATGATGAGAAAAACTTGAATTACTTGCAGAGATTCCCAAATAAACTCCAACTCTTAAAGCACATCGAGTATTAGCATTGAAAAGCCAAGGGTTCCTCGTCCCATCCTCTCCTCAGGGCACACGCGGGTAACGCACAATAATTGAGACCTGCTCCCAGGCTGTTACGCCGAAATATAGAGAATAACTTTGCTTTTTTTCCCTACCACTCAGGAAAATATACTCAAACATTATGAGTGAAAACAGCATAACTATAGGGCTACCTGTTCTCATATATTAAAAAGGTAAATTATTTGTAAACTCTTGCATTTTCTGGATCATCTAGACCAGAGGAGCCACAAACTTAAACAGGAAGAGGGACTGTGTAGAAAATGTAGATGAATGAAACAGACTGCTGTGGGCCACTAGTTTTAAGGACCAGCAGCATTAGCATCACCTGGAAACTTGTAAGAAATGTATCTTCTCAGGGTCCACCTGGCTTATGAAATCAAAACTCTGGGGTGGGATCCTACAATCTATGCTTTAACGAGTCCTACAGGTGATTTAAAGTGGAAGTTTGAGCACCCCTATTTAAGCAGTGGCGATTGGTAAGGAGAGTGGTGAATGGAGAATGCACACCCAGTTTTCAGGGGCAGCCTCTCTCTGCCTCCAATCATGTATTGCCTTATTGGAATAAAGGTCCAGTGGTGCCAACTCTTCCTCTGGCTCGAATGTCATTAGTGGGAGCAGAAGAATAACTATATGAATCACGATGCATATTGTAACTTAGAGGTTAATGATACTGTGCTGTTCTATTTCCATACGATGTTGTTAGTAAACTGGATGGCATACAGATTAAATGCCCCTTTTTATTTTCTCGTCTCTAATATTTTGGAACATGCTATCTTAATAGTATCACAGCCATTCTTGGTGGCCTTTCAAATCTCTTATTACATCTAGATTCTGTTCCATAGTTAGCTTATTTTTAGTTCATCGTTTTGAGGACTCTAATAGCATTCAGCAGTTAGTGAAGTCACAAATGATATTGTTATAAGATATACAAAATGGGCCATTTTCTAACAACACCGAACGTTTAATAAAAACACCAAGATCACTACAATTTCTTATAGAAGTTCTGGGAGGTAATGTCCTGAAAAAGAATGGTGGGAACTTCTGTTTATCAGCTTAAATAGCGCTGCTTTAAAAAAAAAAAAAAAAAAAAAAAAAAATTAAGTGAAAATAGTTTGCCGTGTGTTTGGCGCCCCCTAGGTTAGAAATTATTTAATTTTGGGCTTTCATTAAAACTTTCAATTTTGTACACAAACTGCAACTTTAATATTTTCAAGTAGCTCTGTTTCAAATCGCCCTGTTGTGGTTGCACTAAATAAGTTCTCTTTTATAAAAATTTTACAAATTTTACAAAAGGTGTAATGCACATTTATGTAATAACTATTCAGATTAATTTTCTTTTATTTTGGAGAGAGAGAGAGTGTGTGCGAGTGGGGGAGAGAGCTAGAGGGGGAGGTAGAGAGAATCACAAGCAGGCTTCACGCCCAGCACAGAGCCTAACATGGGGCTCTGTCCCACGACTCTGGGATCATGACCTGAGTCTTTTTTTTTTTTAATTTTTTTTTCAACGTTTATTTATTTTTTTGGGGACAGAGAGAGAGACAGAGCATGAACGGGGGAGGGGCAGAGAGAGAGGGAGACACAGAATCGGAAACGGGCTCCAGGCTCTGAGCCATCAGCCCAGAGCCTGACGCGGGGCTCGAACTCACGGACCGCGAGATCGTGACCTGGCTGAAGTCGGACGCTTAACCGACTGCGCCACCCAGGCGCCCCGACCTGAGTCTTAATCAAGAGTCCAGTGCTCAACTCGCTGAGCCACTCAGTTGCCCCAACTATTCAGATTAATAAATCAAACATTGAAAATATTGTTTGAAGCCATTTCTGTATCCATCCTGGCTATCATTCTTTCCCTTTTCTTCTTTTTAGAAGAGGTAAGCACTCTTCTAAATATGTTGTCATTCCTTTTATTCTTTTATGTGTGTGTACATTTCCAGAATGTATTATCTTGTCTTTCGTATTTTGAAACATTTTGTGAGCGGAATCATTCTCTACGCACATTTCTGAAACCTGCTTTTTTACTCTTATGTTTATGAGGTGTCTGGTTGTTGATAATCCTAAGTCTAATTCACTCGTTTTCATTGCTGAAAAATGTATATTAAAAAGAGCCCATCGAAATGTAAGTATCGTTTATTTCATGATAGGCATTTCAGCTGGCTCCAGTTCTGGGCTCCCAGAAGTGCTGGTGCTGATACTTTATGTTTTCATTGAGTATGTGTACAGGTGTTTTTCCAAGTTACACAACCAGGAGAGGAAGTGCTGGGTTATAGAGAGCTTTTAGTGGGTCTTCTCATTCATTCGATTTAAGTGGATCTTCTCATTAATGCCATATCATTTTCCAAGTGGTTATAATTTATATTCCTACAGTAAGATGTGAGTGTTCCCATTTCAATATTTGTGTGCAGTACCTGGCATCGTCAGACTTTAAACGTTTTCGTCAATCTTACAGGTATGAAATGGTGTGTTTCAAAGAGTAACCTTAATGTTTATTATTCACATTCAAGTGAAACTTCTGGAGGCTAAACACAAGTTTGACCATAACATACTTTTTAATAAAGTTAGTTTGGTGCTTCTTTATGTAACATGATGCAAAAAAATCTTCATTTTTAAAAATTAAAATCAAAAGCTTTTAAAAAATATTGCTAAGTTCCCAGTTATAATGCTATTTGCACACTAATTCAAAATGCATGCACACGCACACACACACACACACACACTTTATCTACCTTTTTTATATTCAGTAATATAACTTATATGTAAATAATTTGATTCTCTGGGTATTTTCTTCCTTCCAAGTGATTTAAAAGCCTAGAAAGGCAAGAACAATAGTAAAACAGAAAACTTATATTAGAATTAGAAATTTTTGCTTTTAAAAACCTGTTTCCCTTCCCTTATACAGTCTGTCCCCAACGACAGCCATTTCAAACCTACCTATGGATAACCTTTTGGTAAGCTAGCCCTTTCACCCCACTCCCTTTTCTTAAGGCACCTGGGAAGGGAAGGCAGTGAAAAACACCACCCCCCAAAAAACAAAACCAAAAAAACCACTAATGCCTCAGTATGCTTCAATCTTGAAAAATCTAGAGCAAAGGAAAGGGAATAAAAGTAGGCACAAAATCGTTTTAAAAGGATCCCCACAGAATTTTTCTTTGGTATGAAGTTCCACTCTCCAGTTTGTGTTTCATGAGAAAGCACACACACACACACAAAAAAAAAACCCTAACAATTTCACTGGTTAGTACTACCAAACATTTAAGGAAGAAACTATACTAATTCTCTATAGTCTCTTTCAGAGGACAGAAGTTCAAAGAATATTTCCTAATTCATTCTATGAGGCCAGCATTATTCTAATACCAAAACCAGGCAAAGACATTACAAGAAAATTTCAGCACAATATCTCTCATGAACACAGATTCAAAAATCCTCAACAAACTATTAGTAAATCAAATATGATATTGTATAAAAAGAAGTAGACACCAAAACCAAATGGGGTCTATCCCAGGCATGCAAGGCTGGTTCAACGTTGGAATCTCAATTAATGTAATCCATCACATCAACACAGTAAAACAGAAGGATCACATGATCATATCAATAGACATGGAAAAAGCATTTGACAAAATCCAACACCCATCTGTGCGAAAAACACTCAGAAAACTCAAAACAGAGTGGAACTTCCCCAACTTCATAAAGAATATCTACAAAAAAGCCTACAGCTAAAATCATATATAAAGGTGATAATATAGAAGGTTTGTCACTAAGATCAGGAAAAAGTCAAGGATATCTTTCCTCACCACCCCTTTTCAACATCATATTGGAAATACTAGCCAATGCAATAAGAAAAGAAATGAGATACACAGATTGGGAAGGAAGAACTAAAACTGTCTTTGTTCACAGATGACAGGATCTCCTATAGAGAAAATCCCAAAGGATCAACAAAAGAACTTCTGGAACTAATAAACAATTAGAGCAAAGTTGCAGAATAGAAGGTTAATATATAAAAGTCCAGTCACTTTCCTATATACCAACAATGAAAACATGGAATATGAAATTAAAACCACAATATCATTTACATAGGCAACCCCCCCAATGAAATAATAAGTCTAACAAAATATGTACAAGATCTATGTGAAGAAAACTACAAAGCTCTGATGAATAAAATCAAAGAAAAACTAAATAAATGAAGACATTCTCCATGTTCATGGGTAGGAAGACTCAATATTGTCAAGATGTCAATTCTTCAACACTTGATGTGCAGAGTCAATGTGATTCCCATCAAAATTACAGGAAATTACTTTATAGACATTGGCAAACTTATTCTAAAGTTTACATGGAGAGACAAAAGACCCAGAATAATCAACACAATGTTGAAAGAGAAGAACAAAGTTGGAGAACTGACGCTCCCCAACTTCAAGACTTACTACAAAACTACAATAATCAAGATGGTGTGGTACTGGTGAGAGAATATACACAAATCAATAGGACACAATAGAGAGCACAAAAATAGACTCACTTTGATATTTTTTTAGTATAAAGTTTATTTATTTTGAGAGTGAGAAAATGAGCATGTGCACAAGTGGGGGAGGGGCAGAGAGAGAGGGGAAAGAGAGAATCTCAAGCAGGCTCTGCACCGGCAGCATGGAGCCCGATGCAGGGCTCGAAGTCACAAACTATGAGATCATGACCTGAGCTGCAACCAAGAGTCAGATTTTTAACCATCTAAGCCACCCACTCACCCCACTCACTTTGATCTTTGACAAAGAAGCGAGTGCCATATAATGGAGCAAATTTAGTATTTTCAATAAATGGAGCTGAAACTATTGGACATCCACATGGAAAAATAAATAAATCTAGACACTGACCTTTCACCCTTCACAAAAATGAACTCAAAATGGATCATAGACGTAAATGCAAAAATTCAAAACTCCTAAAAGATAACATAAGAGAGGGGGGCATAGATGATCTTGGTATGGCAATGACTTTTTAAATAAAACACCAAAAACATGATACATAAAAGAAATAATTGATAAGCAGGACTTCATTAGAACCTAAACCTTCTGTTCTGTGAAAGGCAATGTCAAGAAATGAGAAGACAAGTCACAGACTGAGAGAAAATATTTGCAAAGGCATATCTGATAAAGGATTGTTATTTAAAATAGATAAAGAACTCTTGAAACACAGCAATAAGAAAAGAAATGACCTGATTTAAAATGGGCTAAAGACAACAATGAGAAACCACTGTACTAGATTAGAATGGCCACAATTTAAATCACTAACAACAGGAAATGCTGGTGAGATTGTGGAGCAACAGAAACTCTCATTCATTATTGGTGAGAGTTTCTTTTATTTATTATTTATGATTATTCGTAGTTTCTTACAAAACAAACATACTCTTATCATATGATCCTGCAACCACAATCCTCAGTGTTTCACCAAAAGGAGCTGAACATTTATATCAAACCAAAACCTGCGTGTGAATATCTAGAGCAGCTTTATTCTTAATTACCAAAACTCAGGAGCAACTGAGTTTTCCTCCCAAGGGTGAATGGATAAATAAACTGTAGCACATCCAGAAAATGCAACGTTTAAAAAGAAATGATCTATTGAGCCAAGAAAAGTCATTGAGGAAACTTAAATGCATATTACTAAGTGGAAGAAGTCAATCGGTACAATTCCACCTATATGACATTCTGGAAAAGACAGAACTATGGAGACAGTAAAAAAAAAAAAAAAAAAAGAAAGAAAGAAAAAAAATCAGCGGTTGCCAGGAGTTTAGAAGGGGGGAAGACAGGTGGAGAACAGAGGATTTCTAGGACAATTAAAATACTCTTTATTACACTATAACGATGAATACATATTATCATCCATTTGCGCACAGTCACAGAACATTCAATACCAGGAAAGAGTCATCATGTAAACTATGGACATTGAGTGATTATAATGTGTCAATGTAGGTTCATTGATTGTAGCAAACATATCACTCTGGTGGAGGGTGTTGATAATGGAGGAGGCTGTGCATATGGAGCAGCGGGGCTGTATGGGAAATCTGTGTACCCTCCTCTCAAGTTTGCTGTGAACCTAAAACTGCTCTTAAAAAAAATAAAATATTACCAAAAAAAGTGAGGCAAAGCATTGTAAATGTGCTCAGTGGTGAACTACTGTATGTATCAAAGGAGATGTGGCGAGACCTACACACAATATTTATTAAAAAGGAAAAATAAATAACAATGTACCAGTGAAACAGTGTATTAGTTTTAAAGTGGAAATGTTGCTAGTAAGTGGCCAACATCTTTATTTTATTTTATTTTTTTACTGAAGAACAGTTGATATATAATGTTATTTTAGTTTCAGGTTGTACAGCATAGTGATGCAAAATTAGGTACATCGCGAAATTCTCACCACAATAAGTGGGTACCATCTGTCAGCATACAAAGTTCTAATATTGTTGCCTATGTGGCACTTTTCATCCCAGTGGTTTATTTATTTTATAGTTGGAACTTTGTACCTCTTAATACCCTTCCCCTATTTCACTCCTCCCCCAATCCCTTTCTTCTAGCAACGACTACTTTGTTCTCTATATTTATGAGCCCGTTTCTCTTTTATTATTGTTGCTTTTATTTGTTTGTTCATTCACTTATTTTGTTTTTTAGATTCCACATATAAGTGAAATTATATGGTATTTTTCTTTCTTTGTCTGACTTACTTCACTGAGTTTAATACATTCTAGTCCACCTAACTTGTCATGAATAGTGAGATTTCATTCTTTTTTTATGGCTGATAGTCCATTGTGCATATACACATCTTTATCTGTTCTATTGATGTTCATATATGCTGTTTGCATAGCTTGGCTATTATAAATAATGCTGCAATTAAATATAGGGGTGATATAAAATAATACATTAAGCTTCTAAAAACTTCACACACACACACACACACACACACACACACACACACGCACACACACACACAAGATGAAGGAATTGTAGTAGAAGACATCTGGGAATCACTGGCCATTCCTGATGCGTGATGACTGACATCAGAAGGGAGGAAGCCACTTTTTCCTGAGCGTTGAGAGGGGTCTTACAGATGCTTAGAGTGTTTCATGTTGCCCCACAAGTCTCCTTTCTCTTCCTTTTTCTTCAATATTTTTCTCTTTATTTTTTACAGCAGA
The DNA here is from genome assembly GCF_018350155.1 of Leopardus geoffroyi. NCBI lineage: Eukaryota > Metazoa > Chordata > Mammalia > Carnivora > Felidae > Leopardus > Leopardus geoffroyi. Next base: position 49,063,004 of record NC_059334.1, on the reverse strand, counting down.
TGATTTCTACAAATCAATGGCCAAGTTCACTGGTTATTCTATTTCAAATATTATTTTGAAATCATTTCATGATTTGTTCACATCAGTGATTCAAATTTCCATTTGCTTTTCTTTATGATTTATATTCCTTTATAGAAATATCTTTAATTGTGGAGTTGCTGTTATTATATTTTTCTTCTATTCTTTTAACATGATTTTCTTTTCTCTTTTAACACTAAAGTGTTAAGGTGGGAGTCTCGGGGGTGCACCTGGGTGGCTCAATTGGTTAAGCGTCTGACTCTTGGTTTCGGCTCAGGTCATGATCTCATGGTTCGTGAGTTTGAGCCCCACATCAGGCTCCGCATTGACAGTGCGGAGCCTGCTTGGGATTCTCTCTCCCTCTCTCTCTGCCCCTCCCCTGCTTGTGCTGTCTCTGTCTCTCTCAAAATAAATAAATAAACTTAATTTCAAAATAAGTTAAATAAATAAATAAAATGGAATTCTTGGTGCTCATTTAGGCAGTACATATACTAAAAGGGACATCTTGGCCTGCCCAAAACAACCTCCAGGATCACTTGGAGTCAGTTTTTATTGACTTCTTTCTTTCTATATTTTGTTTGTTTTTACCTTATTTTTATAATGAGTGGGTGTTGATTTTTATTTAAAAAAATAGTTACTACTTTTTAATATGTTAAGAAGAAAGTAGCCTAGGAGATAGAAAAAATCAGGACCAGGGACTTTGATGGTGGGGCTAGAATATGCACACATGGTCAGGTTTCTTGCAATGTGGCAGTGTTTCTAGGCCAAGTGGGTATGTATTTGCAGTCCTGATAAATAAGAATTTTTCTAGTTAAAAATAATTAGATTCAAATGCTGATTTCTCCTACTCACTGTTTTTTTTTCCTTTATTCTTTTGATGTTCCATTTCCTAATAATATGGGGCTAATAATCCCAACCCTTTGTCAGTTTTAATGAGATAATATAATATAAATTCAAGTCTGTTTGGCTTTACTTAAACCCCCAATTCCATGCCCTTGGAAGTCAAATTTCTCCCAACAGTTTCTGTGAATGACTTAATCTAAACGTGTATGCATCTCCGATGTTCAATTCCTATTATATTGTCTCTGTTTTGCCCCCACATCAACTCAGACATGAAGCTGCAATTATTTATGAATTTCCATGCAACTGAATCACGATTAATTTTAGAAGCACTTTGGAAGCCCTCGAAGTTCACTATCTTCTGTGATTTCTACTGATTCTCTGGTCTCTAAATTCTGCTCCAAACTCTGTACCACTGGGAATGACCCAAAAAGTCAACAGTACTTTGGTGCCAACCAAACCACACCAGACAGACAAACAATAAAAGGCAAAACCAAAAATCAAATAAAATGAAAATCACTTTGGAAGGTGGTGGTTATGAAATAGTGTATGTGCATGTTACGTGCGTATGTCAAATGTAGTACAGTGAATGTCTAGACACTAGTTTAGTAAATATTTACTTTCTTCTTCCTAGTTGATAATCGATTTTAAGAATGCATCCCCATGTAGATGCCTCTGGCATAGGTTTCAAGGGCCACATCCTGGCCCCCTTTCTCTTTTTTTGCACCTTACCGTATCCTGCTGGGGGCAGCCAGTGGCCACATCTCAGACTCACAGAGACATCAACACCTCCTCTGGCCAAGCTCCGTTTCCTGTCAGCCATCTTCCTCAGTCTCAGCTAGCTATTACAGCGACTGAGGAGTGAGAACAGGAGTCAGGGTTTACGGAACATATAACTACATTTTTGGAGACAGCATTTTGTGGTCTTTGCCTTGCCAGCCCATCTGTTCACCATTAGCCCCCATTCAGATGAAGTCGTCATGTTCTATTCATAATGAACCACTGCTGGTGAAACAAAGCTTTGTGGGCTTCATCGTTCTAATGGGCTTGCTCGCCACGGAGAATGCTCCTCAACATGTGTCAATGTTAACAGCCCTCAGGTTCACTTAGAATCCCCTCTTGTGGGCTGAGAGAGACCCAGGGCCCTGCATGCATCCACAGGCCTCTCTTCTTCGACTGCACTTAATGGCTGAGCTCTGCAATCATCCATCTGACAGTGAAGAATTCCACTTCTTTCTGGGGCAAATGAAATCAGAAAATTATTCTTGCTCCTGCTTCGAGTTGCAAAACACCTACTTTCTGTGAGTATTGTGTCCCCAACTGCTATGAAATCATTGCTTATAATCTTTACCACAGATTTATGAGGTTGAAGATCATTTTACAGCTGAGGGAATGGAAGCTTTGAGAATTTGAAAGCTTGTTCAAAAGTACATAGATGATAGGTGACAGAGCTAAGATTGAACCCCTCAAACGTTTGCTGTTTCCACTCACCACACAACCTGCCACGGGCAAGTTGTGCACAAGTGAGCAGTCTCTTGCTATTTCTGCTAGAAGACTGAGGAAGGGATATGAAAGCCACGGTCACAGAACACAGCAGTGTGCACATTGGGACCCATGCCCTCAGGCTTAATGAGATTGTTATTTTCTGTGTTAGTCAAGGAGGTTGGGAAAGGGTGTGAATTGGGGTTACAACTCAGTGTTGACAAGCTGTTGGAGTTTTGAGCAAATCATGTTGTTTAAGTCTCAGAATTCTCACTTGAAAGTGATAATAAAAATGAGAATTCTACATTCATATATGATCATCATGAAGATCCAATTCCGTCCCCATTAAGAGGACAGACACTCACAGATTGCAAGGATGCTAAATACAGTTGAGATCAAACGAGGTAATATATGTTACAAGTCTTGGTAAAACCATGGGTATGGTCTTATAGTTTTATGTTATAAACCTTAAGAATTGTTCCCTGACACTTAAGTACAAAAAAAAAACATCATTTTCCTGTAATTTCCCATGTGAAATTAAATCTGGGAGAACACTTAGTCTCAGTCATTTGCTTGGGAGGAACATTCTTCCTTCCTTGGCATTATTTGAAGATAGACCTCCAATTTCTAGTCAATCATTCCCTCTTCTGCCTCAGAGATGTTCCCTGTCCAGGGCTCCTATGTATGTCCATCTTCACTGGTCACCTGCCAGGCCAAGTTCAGGCACTTCCCCCTTCACTATAGCTCCCAAGGCTATCAGGCTCAACACATACACATCTTAGTTCCTGACTCTGCTACTCTTGAATCCACCTTTGTCCTTCATCGTTTGGAATCCAACTCCCTCCCAGGGTTTGCCATGCCTATCTTTTATCCCTGGAATACAAAACCTTCCATTTCTTCCATCTCTGAGACCATCCAGCCATGTTCTTCTGGATAAGCAACCATTGATCCAAATACTTACACAAACCAAACTGAAAGCCACTGGATAGGAGCAATATGGAGTTCCCTGGTGAACCAAGGAGAAGATGCCTATTTGGTGAGGCATCCGATTGTCAGTGGCAGCTGATCGTTTTCTTGAGTGAACGTGGCTCTATCTTCCCAGAACTTCCAAATGCAAAAGTTCCTAACACAGACTCAGGAAAAGGAGCCCAGGTCCTGAAACATAAAGCCCCACTAAAAATGAGTTTTCACTGTTTCACTAGTTAAGACGACTGCGTCCAAAAAGAAAAAAATCAAACTAAAAAATAAAAAAAATAGAATTTATTGATTGCATATTGATTAACTTATTACAAGGAGTGTTTTGGATAGAAAGAAAAGTATTTTCCTGAACTTTCGCAGGTCTTATATCCAATAATTGCGTTAGAGGGAAGTTTCCAGGACCAGCAGCGTCACTGTCACTGCCAATCACTTCTACTGGGAAAGAGGGATCTACGGGAACAGGTGAGCACGTGGGCACCAGCTTCCTTCCTTGGCACAGAGAGCCCTGCCTTGGCACAGAGACCCACAGAGGGTGGGTCACTCTCACCTTGGGGGCTAGCTCCACATGCAGGTGGAGGTGTCTTTGCCAGTGGTCTCCAGTTTGGCTGCACCTTTGGATCCCCAGAGTGAAGCTTTCTAGTACATGGATGACCCAAGTCTGTCGTAAAGCCACGGCATTTTGTTTGTTGGCTGACTGGTTGGTTGGTTGTGTTAAGCCACCTCAGTGATTCTAGTGTAGCAATTCCTACCAGAAAGCTATTTTGTGGCAAGACCTGTCTGATCTGACGAGTCTCTCCTACAGGCTCTGCCTCAGGCTTCACACTGGCATTTCCTTCTTTCAACATACAGCAGGTACAGCAGAAGGAGCACAGAGTTAGGAGCTGGTACGGCCGACGTTCGTCCTAGTTCTGTCCCTAACTAGTCATGTGATTTAAAAAGATTGTCTGATGGGGTTCCTGGGTGTCTCTGTTGGTTAAGCGTCCAACTTTGGCTCAGGTCCTGATCTCATGGTTCATGAATTCAAGCCCCATGTCAGGCTCCATGCTGACAACCCAAAGCCTGGAGCCTGCTTTGGATTCTGTGTGTGTGTGTGTGTGTGTGTGTGTGTGTGTGTGTCTGCCCCTCCCCTGTTCACACTCTGTCTCTCAAAAATGAATAAACATTAAAACATTTTAAAAAATAGGGGTGCCTAGGTGGCTAAGTCAGTTAAGCATCTGACTTCAGCTCAGGTCATGATCTCACCGTTCAGAGTTCGAGCCCCACGCCGGGCTCTGTGCTGACAGCTCAGAGCCTGGAGCCCACTTCAGATTCTTTGTCTCCCTGTCTCTCGGCTTCTCCGCCACTCGTGCTCTGTCTCTGTGTCTCAAAAATAAACATTTAAAACACATTTTTTTAATTAAAAAATAAGAATAAATAAATAAATAAATACATAAATAAATAAATAAAAAGATTGCCTGAGCTGTTACCCAGCAAACTAAAGTTATGGGCCAGCAGAAGGCTATCTGCGTGGAGGCAAAGGAATAGCCTTGAACTATAATGGAATCCATGTCGATTATGAAGGTGCAACGCATCTTGCATATGTTGGGGTGTGTCAACAGAAGTCCTCTTCTGTGAAAGAATATTGGAAGAGATTTGTGTCAAGTTTGCCTCAGAAGCCAGTCAGTAGCTCCTCCCCCAGCAGAGGACAGAGGCAACCCTACGTCAAACAGGGTAACTAGCCCTGGAATGTCATAGCCCAACACCCACGGTATCTACACACACACACAGATGCACCTTTTTAGTACAGACAGCCACAACCTGATGATTCCTGGGACAGTCTTAGTATCCCTGAGAGGAAAGTATACCAGATCGAGCAGGAGGGAGAGGACTGCAGTAACCCAAGGAATGGGAGATTTATGAGTGTCCCAGAAAATGTTAAACTGAGGAGTCATCACCTAGGCAGAAGCTGCTTGGCAGCAGGAGGAATGGTGACTCAGAACTAAGGAGTCAGGAGGAACACAGCTGCACCCAGACAAAGGGAGGTTGGTCATGAGCTTTGGAATCATCTTCTAGACACTCCCAGGAACACTGGGGTGTGAGGGGGGATGAGGAACAGTAGAGAAGGCTGGAAATCCACACCTGTGGCTTGGATCATGAGTTATGTGAACGTTGGTGTTCATGGGACCTCACTGGGAGTCTAGGTCAGTGGGTCCTTTAGAAATTCTGTTGACACGCTGGGTTTCTTGAAGCAGGATGGCCCTGAACAGTGCTGTAAAGAGACTTTGTGAACCACACCCACCCACACAAACACAACTTAAACTCCGTCCCCTGTTTCCAAGACTAAATAGAAAACATGAGACCTGCGTCCTTTATTGCTTCAGATTCATTCTTGTTGGCCGTGGCACAAATCATAACGCTAAGACTGTGGCCCACATTGGGCCTTCATCGCATGGCAGACATTTAGCACTTAGTCCCTGTTTGTGCAGATCCCCTTAGACTCTGAAGGGATTTCTCCTTGGAAACCAGTGAGTAGAAGGACAGCTGATACCACATTACTGGTGATTCTGGGACTAATAAGTTAAAATAGTTTCAGAAGGCCTGCAGAACAGAGGTTTCCTCTTGTTTGCCAACTTCACTCAACTGCAGACAGATGAGTGCGTTGAGGAGGACCCCTACCGCCCAGTCAGGCAAGGTTCAGAAAGAAAATTAAAATGTGACTGTTTAGAGACAAGAGCCCCAGACATGAGAGAGTAAGAGCACCTGTCCTACTAATTTGCTGATTTAAAACAAACCTCTGATGTTCTCATCTGCAGGTTAGGGAACTTAGATGATATGCCCAAGTCAAACAGTCAGTGGCAGACCCAGGGATGTGTGACTCCAAGAGTTGTGTCTCTTCCAGTAACGCCCACAGAACCCTTGGAGTAGGTCAGGACCTGTCAGAGTGTGGGGAGATTCAACCCCAAACACCCATGGAGAGGTGGAGCCCACAGAACCATGCAGACAGTATGGATGAACTCCATTAGGTCAAGGCAGGTAGCAATCAAGGTGGGCCATCCCAGGAGGAATGGATTGTGGTCTGGGACTGCACCTCGTGGAATGTCTTTATGCCTTCCAATTTGATAAATGTCCTATGGTTCTCTAGCTGCTAAAAGCTATCAGCTTCCACTCTTGCTCCCTTGTTGCCTTACCTGTGTCTTCCAGAATATCAGAAACTTCTTTGGCTTTAATGCCTGATATCCAAACATCAGCTTGAATGTTTTCAGCGTACACTGATAAAAAAAAAAAAAAAAAAGAAAGAAAGAAAGAAAGATGGAGAAGTTAGGAAAGATGGAAAGGAAGGAGAAGAAGGAGGGTGGAGGAAGAAATAATGGCAGTGACAATGACAACAATGACAATGATCATGATGATCATGATATTAATAGTTTCTATTCATTATGCTCAGTCATTGAAATGATCAGTTTTCTCATCTCTAAAATGAATAAAGTACCCCTCACTGAATTGTTTTTCTTTTCATTTTTTTTAATGTTTATTTCTGAGACAGAGAGAGACAGAGCATGAGTGAGGGAGGGGCAGAGAGAGAGGGAAACACAGAATCAGAAGCAGGCTCCAGGCTCTGAGCCGTCAGCCCAGAGCCCGATGCGGGGCTTGAACTCACAAACCATGAGATCACGACCTGAGCCGAAGTCAGTGGCTCAACCAACTGAGCCACTCACTGAATTGTTGTAAGGACTAAATGAGATAGTACGTATAAAACACAAGCACCCATGACTGACATATGGTAAGCTCTCAAAAGCAGTAGTTATCTATCTTTACAGATGTTATTACTAATATTCTGTAAAAGATGATTACTATGGCAATGTTATTATGTTACAATGGGGCTGTTTGACACCCACATTCCTATGCTGTCCTCAATAACCCTATCTTCAGCGTTGAAGGAATTAACCACAAGCCCAATCCGGGGATATGGAGGATGAGGCAACGATATGCACAGAGATCATTTTGTCCATTTTACAGATCAGGAAGCTGAGGCACTGACTGCTGAGATAAGGGAGCCCTGAAACAACAGAGGATGCTTCCCTGTCGCCCATGAGGAGCCGTTCTTTCCATGACTGTGATGGAAAAGATACGTATGGTTGTTAGCCCTGATCCTGAGGGAGCCTGGACCCAGAAGAGGTGGCCCCTCACTTCAGACAATGAACCTATGAGCCCTCTCCTTTCGGCCCCTCTGAATCCAACACTGCTTCGTGGAAACCACCCTCCCGTTGTGTCCCAGCCAGGTTCTCCTTCCTGATTCTAAGTCCTGCTTCCCAGTCAGATGCTCTGAGGCGTTGTGTGACCGGGTAGGCCCTGCCTCTGGGACAGAGAGGAAGGGCATGCCAGTGCAAGGAAGGACTCCTGGGAGGGAGGCCTTGGCGAGCCACAGAGACTCAGAGAGATGGACAGTGCCTGGCAAGAAGGGCCCCCAAAGAAAAGGAAGCCCTCGAGGCAAGCAATGCCTATGGTTTCCCCTTCTGAGATTGCAGGTGCAGGCGCCTGACCCGTGGAGGGGACAGAAATCAGAGAGGTAGGAGTGAGGCGTGGTGACCTACAATGTTAGGAATGACAGCAGACAGGAAAAGTGTGAAGGAAGCTCCAGAGTCACCTTAGAAAGAGGTGAGAATTCTGTATCCCTTTCCCAGGACCGTTACATTTGCTATTTCTGTCCTTATTGTTGTTTAATAGCAAACCACCTAAAATGAAAATGAGTACAGGAGTATTTTCACTAAAGGAATGAAAAGAGAAGTCAGGACTTTGTGTTCCCCTTCACATGCAGGCACATACACACACACATGCACACACACGCACACACACACGCACACACACGCGTGTGCAGCTCCCATCCAGACATGTCTTTGTAATTACAGACCAGTCTCTGTAATTGAGACAACAACCTTGACTCTAGAAAGGAAACTACTCAGGATGAAGGAAGCTATCTATTACCTCTTTCCTGTTTTGTCTTCTCGTACGTCACTGTGTTCCTGCTTCGTTTTGGTGCTAAACAAAGTTGTGCCAACAGCTGCTTCGACATCCCAGCTTCCAGCCCCAGGTGACACAGCTGACAAGTGACACAGCCAGGACTGAAACATGGAGTGGAGGGGCCTCTTCCCTTGGGACTGCGGTTAGCCAGTGGGTGTGCTCGGTTGAATCAGGGCAATCTGAATGACAGGTGGTATGTGGGTCCATCCAGGGAGAAGAGCTCATCAATGGAGAGAGAAAATCAGTGTAAGCTAAAAAAGGGACCCTCAGAGCCTGGGAGAGAAATGCCTTTTTGTTTTCTGTCAAGGACTGACCGCATATATGGCAAGAGCTGTCCTATGGCCCATAACAGGGCCATCCGAACTCTGTCCTACACCTGGGGAAGTCAAGTCCCCCCACCCCCAGGTTTGTTTCAGGTAGGTCTGCCTCTTTGAGGGAATCCAAGCCACCAGACTAACTTTTATTCAACTTCCTCATGGTTCTGATGCTCCTCAGTGGCTCCATATCAGATATACTTTCTTTTTCTTAATTTTTTTAATGTTTATTTATTTTTGAGAAAGAGAAGGACAGAGCATGAGTAGGGGAGGGAAAGAGAGACAGAGACAGAGACAGAGACAAAGAATCCAAAGTAGGCTCCAGGCTCCGAGCTGTCAGCACAGAGCCTGACTCAGGGCTCAAACTCATGAACCGTGAGATCATGACTGAGCCAAAGTCGGACACCTAACCTACTGGGCCACCCACACGCTCCGCAGATACAATTTTAAAGAAGACAAAACAGATGAGGGAGTAGAAGTGGAAGGAAAACCAAGAAAGTTGTGGGTCTTCGTGCCACATAGACAAGAGCAGAAGTCCTCTCTGAAGGGAAAGGCAGGACACTGACTTTTACTGGAAAGTCATCACGTGTCCAATATTTTCCATTAGTTATCTACTGATGCTTGAATTGCAAGCGGGATCAGCTGGGGGGAGCGTTCCAAAGAAAGGGAAAGCCTACGAAAGCTTTACGGCACACATGGGGACTTATGAATCCTGCCGATTGACTGAAATCAGTGAAGATGGGACGAGACACACAGTCAAGAGCTTTATTGTCCGAGCAGAAAAGGAGGTATACTCCCACGACATCATCATCTCTGCATCCCTAGACTAGGATGCCTGCCCGCCATTGGCTGTCCATTTCTCTCCATCACTAGTACTGGGCAGCTCCCGTCCCCAGGGAGCACTCGGGCCTAGGCTTGGGCTTTCTGGGAATCCTCATGTAAGGTTCTCTTTCTAATCCTCAGCCCAGCCACTAAACTCTGACAGGCGTGAGCACCAAGCAAGTTCGAGAAGTGTTTATCCTGAGGTTGGGGGGCCGTTTTCACATTGTAGCTCTTACCTTTCTTTGCCGTATCAGAGAGATTGTGCTTTTATAGCCTGGCGGGTATTTATGGCACCTCTGTGAGTTGATTAGGCTCAGCTGGGTCAGTTTTACCTTTCAAAAGATACACGGAGCCTTTTGTGTGATTTTTTTTTTTTCTTTTTGTAATCCTTCAAGCAGGAGACAAAGCAAACTGGGGGAAAAAAAAATGTGGTCCTGGAAAAAAATCAAAGGATGTTCTCCAGTGCTGTGAACCCCTTTTCCTTGCTTTTGTGATTCAGTGCGCCCTGGGGGCTGTGTCTTTATGGCGTCTCACTTCCAAAGAGCGAGGAATGGGCTACAGGAAGGTGGAGGACTTGACTTGGACCCAAGCCCATAAAAACGCCGAAGGAAAGAATAGCTTACGCTAGAAACATACAGATCTGGCCGCCCCGACACTTCACTAGAGCGCTTGGAAAGTTCTCTATGATGCGTCTGCATCGAAGACTGACTCTCCGAGCCCCTGATTTATCTAAGGGGACTGGTAGGATTGGTGGTCTGACCTAGGGAAGCTCCCCTCTCTAGAGAGAGGTGCTGGAGATGCACAGTGGAAGATATTTTTGAGGATTATCAAAACGTAATAATAATAATAATAATATGCAGTGGTAATTGCACGTGAGTGATTATTACTTACTCTGTGCCCGGCACTCTGATAAGCCCTTTCCTCATGATTTTATGTAATCTTCACAATCAGATTATGAGGGGGGTTAGCATTGCATTTGGTGTATGGGCAAGGACACTGAGAATCTAAGAAATTAGGTAGCTTGCTCAAGATATATATATATATATATATATATATATATATATATATATATATATATATATGTTGTTTTGTTTTTTTTTAACAAAGCCGGGACTGGAAGCCAAGCCGCATCGTTTTAGAACAACAGGCCCCAAGCACCATGATGTCCTGCTGCTAGTTAATCAATACCGCCAGGGAGATACGCAGAGCCATTTGGAAACTGTAAAGCTCTCACCAGGCCGGAATGTTGGTGCTGCTCCTGCGGCGTCTGTCCACGTCTGCCTGCCAGCTGCACGCCTCACTCCTCTGGCCGTGCCCAGCCTATGGCTAAGCGCGCCAGGAAAAGTTGCTCTCATGCCCGCCTTATGACCTCCTGTCGACCCCAGGCTCCGCCTCCCACCCTGCCCCTTGAATTCTCTTTCCCCCCAGCTCCCACCCTGCCACATCTGAGGCCAACCTCTGTCTCCCTAGCCTCCTTGTGGTGGGGGCCTCTACGTGGCTGGCCTTGACCCCCTTCAGTCTGGCTCAGCATGGAGGCAGCGTCCTCAGGATGGCCACCTCTGCCCTGGGCTCCGGACTGCTTCCTGCCCCGGGTCTCTGGCCTCAGCAGCCTCTCCTTGCGCCACAGTTCTTGGGGACCTCCTCCACGTCCCTGATTGCCTCCGGGTTCCTTGGTCTGCAGCTTTGCACATGGTCTGTTCTGCACCTGTAACCGTCTTTCTGGAATTGTCTCCCTGCTCTTAATTTCAATCGTTTTTCTCCCTCAGCTTCTGAATCTGCGAGCCGGGTACTTGGCCTTGCGTGGGGTCCCACAGCGCCCTTCGTTCACCTCTTCCATCCGCTCATCAGCCTCCATCACGTCACACCATGACAACAGAGGAGCAACTGAAGCAAGGATGACCCAGATTTCAGTGACCCAAATCCTAGCATAGGCCTGGCACACAGCAGGTACTCCCTTGAAGACTGTTTAGCACCGGACAAATAGCAAAAACCCGAGTGAATTCTGCACTCCACACCAAACCCAAGACCCAGGAACCCACGCGGTCAATTAGCTGAGAGTCACGCTCCTCCCTTTACCTGGACTCCTCACCGGAGGGTCAGGGGAGACTCCAAGATGAGCAGCCTCCTGCTCCTGCTCGCAGATTCAGCAGCTGAGGGAGAAAAACGATTGGAATTAAGAGCAGGTAGACTATTCCAGGAAGACGGTTTCAGGTGGAAAACAGACCATGTGCAAAGCTGCAGACCAAGGAACCCGGAGGCAATCAGGGACGTGGAGGAGGTCCCCAAGAACTGTGGCGCAAGGAGAGGCTGCTGAGGCCAGAGACCCGGGGCAGGAAGCAGTCCGGAGCCCAGGGCAGAGGTGGTAGGCAGCCTACTGTGGTCTGTAAAACAAAGGGTCCCAGGGCACGGTCTGCATCAAGAGGCTTTTTTTTTTTAACTTTTTATTTTGAAATAATTATAGAGTCACGGGAGGTTGCCAAGAATGTGTAGGAAAGTCCCGTGTGCCCTTTAGCCAGTTTCCCTCAACAGTAACATCTTACCTAACTACCATAAAAACCAGAGAACTGGCATTGGTAGAGGCCACAAGCCTCACTCAAATCTCCTCAGTCTCGCCTGCATTCGACTGTGTGTGTGCTTGTGTGTGCGTGTGCGTGCTATGCAATTTTACTACGTACATAGATCTGTGGAGCCACCACCTCGACACGGAGAACCCATTCGTCCCCCCCCGCCCCAACCATTTTCCGGGTATCGTCTCTTTGCAGCCACGTTCATCCCTCTCCCCATCTCTGACTCCTGGCCACCACTCATTTGTTCTCCACCCCTACGATTTTATTTTGAGAATGTTACATAAATGGAATCATACAACATGTAACCATCAGAGATTGATTTTAACATTCAGCATCACCCCCCTCGAGACCATCCAAATCGTTGCGTGTCAATACTTTGTCCCTTTATATTGCCGAGCGGTGTTCCATGGTGTGGAGAGACCACAGTTTGCTTCGCCAGTCACCCTACGAAGGACAGACATATGGGTTGTTTCATTTGGGCTATCACAAATAAAGCTGCCAGGCTCTCCTGTGACCGTAAGACTTCATTTGGGAGGGGGGCGGGGAGTGGATAAATATCCAAGGGTGTAATTGCTAGATCTTATGATAGTTACATGTTTCTGCTCTTCAGAAACTGTTTTGCCGGGTGACTCAGCCATTTTACGATCCCACCAGAAATGCACGCGTGATCCAGTACAGCCTCTGGCACTGTCCCCGTGCCTTATTTCAGTCATTCTGACACATTCTGGGTAGTGGTATCTTATTATGGGTTTAGTTTGCATTTTCTTAATGGCTAATGACATTGAACATCATTTCACGTACTTATTTGCCTTCTGTGTACCCTCTTTGGCCTTTCCATCTGTCTTTCCATCCCTTCTGCCCATTTTCTAAGTACATTTTTTTTACTGTTGAATTTTGAGATTTCTTTATGTATTCTAGAAACGAGTCAGATCTATTATTGGCAAATATTTTCTCCCAGTCTGTGACTTGTCTTTTCGTCCCCTTCACAGGATCTTTCGTTGAGCAAATTTTACAATTTTTTGGTGAATTACAGTTTATTATTTTTTTCCTTTTATGGGTCATGCTTTTATTGTCAAGTCTAAAAGCTCTTTACCTTGTCCTAGGCCCAGATGATTTTCTCCTAAGTTTCCTTTCCTAAAATGTTTATAGTTTCACCTTTCATATTTTAGTCCACAATCCATTTTAAGTTAATTTACATAAAAGACATGAAACTTAGCTTGAGATTCTCTTGTTTTTTTTCTTTTTCCTGGTGGATGTACAATTACACCAGCACCAATTACGGAAAAGGCTCTTTCCTCCGATGAATGGCTCTTGCAACTATGTTAAAAAATCACTTGGGCTAATTAGTGTGGTCACTTCTGGATTCTCTCTTCTGTCCCATTGATCTTTCTGTCTATTTCTGTACCGATACAACACTTTCCTGACTGCTGAGTTACTCTTTCACTAAAGTTCTTTTTCAAGAAGACTGTAGTTATTAGATGGCCTGTGTCTTTCCATGTAAATTTTAAAATGAGATTCTCTAGGTCCACAAAACTATTATTGGCAGTTTATTAGTAATTATATGAAACTTATCTTGATCTAGGGTGATTTTATTTTGTTGCATTTCTTTCCAGTTCCTGTCAGCCATCTTTGAGAGGCTTGCTGTTGGGGCAGTGTGGCCACACAGACAAAACCCAGTTCTCCCTCTTGAGGATGTTGTTACTGTTCTATTCTGTACCAGGACTGGACAGGGCACAGCAGTCCTAGATCCTAAAGGCAGCAACGCTTCCCTGTAACCTGCCCACTGCATCTCCCTGGCCCAGCTGCAGGTTGCCTGGGAGTGAATTGCATCTGAAGTGGTATTGTGTCGCCTTATCATTCACAATCCTAGGCCGAAGTGGGGTCAGAGCCTCCTTTGGTTCCCTGCTCCCCTTGGCAAGAGTACAGCTTCTGACTTGTAAGTGTGGTATGGAATGAACAAAGGCACCTGCTTTAAGTGGGTCACTAGAGCTTGGATAATGAGCAAATCTATGGCCAACATAAGCAAGTGACATTGACATTGAAAGGGCCCTTCTCTCATTTTCCTGCCATGATGTCTTTTCCATGCCTGTGTGAGTCTACAGGACAAAACTAGTCAGGTGATACTGGACTATTCCAAGATAACAGATTCACTCCTAAATGCCCCTGGCTTCACTCAATGAAGATTCCTTTGTTGCTTCCAGAAAATTCGATGTGGACCTAGTGGCCTTATCCTGTATAGAGCAACGCCATCTGGAAAGCAGGATGTTGATGCTTGCTGAGAAGGGAAAAGTGAGCTGGGGGGTGGAGCTGAGACTTCATACTGCCTCAGCCCAGAGACGGTGCACATCACTCTTGTAGTTCATTGGCCAGATCTGGTCACACGGCTCCACTCAACTTCAAGAGTCAGGGAAATGCAATAGCTATGAATACGACACATCTCTGGCAATGGCAATGAAAATTGAAATTCCTTCCACCTAGAGGTAAAATCCAGTTTGATTTAAGAGAAAGAAAGTAATCTAACAATTCCCACACACACATTTTTTAGGTGATACCCTTGCCATATGTTTTAGGCTAGGCGGCTTTAAGCTGAAGCATATGAATGATGTGGCTTGAAAATGTTTAATGCATGTATCAACACCACACTCACTTCTACATGTCATGCTAACACTATTGCTTTGTCTCCTCTTACGTACTCAAAAGAGGGATCAACGGCCAAAAGGAGGATTAGCCCCACATAAAAGTCAGGTTTCAGGTGCTGACTGTTCCTGGGAGGTGTAAACATCATACTCGAAGACTGCCGGGCTGCTGTCTGCTCTGCTTCATCACGACGTGCGGTCGACGCTGGTGGACCAGAATCGAAACTGCTGCACATGGAACTCAGACCCTGGATTAAGTTAATATTTCTGCAAAGGCCTTAATGTGCTCCTTTAAGGGCATTTCGGTGCCTTTAAAGAGCTGCATGCAGTCATAGCTATCTGAGGCAACCATTTAGGCCGTGTTTTGTTTGGTTTGTTTTGGTTTCTTCATTATCATAAGAGTTGCTTTCCCCTGATCTCCCTGAGGATGATTGTTGGGGCAAATAGAGAAAGGCTGAAAAGAGAAATGAAGCTTAAATACATGATGCTTTGCAGAGGATGACGAACATGCCTGCACAACGTAGGTGTTCAATGTCTGGGCCGGTGATGGCTTTTTCTCCCAAAAAGCAGAGATGGCTGAGCTGGATAAATATCATTTCTGATTTTTCCCCAACAATTATTTGGGGCATATGTGTTTTTTTTCCCTTTTTCTTGAACTTCCTTGTCTATTAATATTCATCAGCACCCAACGCCAAGTTTCTGGCTTTGGAAATTGTCATTTTGACAGCTGAGGCAGGAAGGAGATGGGGAGCACTCTCTTGGCACTCCCATCTCTCCCTGCCATGACAACCTCCCTTCGGATGCGTTTACTTTCAGGGACAGCGTTTGAGTGGCTACACGGTGTGTGTCTGATAGACAAATGCATTTCATAATGAATCCTGGCTGAGTTTATTTAAAGGGAGTTGGGGTTTGCCTCCCTTCCCTCAAACAGCCTGAGAGTGAGGCCAGCGAGAAGTACGACCCTCAGGTCGGGAGGAATCGCTCTCGGGGCATGTTCTCAACTCAGCATGACAGGTTTCTCAATCACAGATGGGCTCTCGGGTTGTTTGATGTCCAGGGGCCCGGCTCTGAGAGCCAAGCAAGCAGCCACACCCCAAGGGGCTGGAGTTGGTGAGCTTTTCATCCAGGTTTCAGTTTGCCTCAGCCATTGCCAGTGTGGCACTCGAGATTCTGCAGTAGTTGGGGGAGGGGCGTGCATGCACGTGTGTATATATACATGCATATATACATGTGTGTTTATATGGGTATGCATATATGTTTATGTGCTCATGTGGCATGCATGTGTCGGTACACATGCATACACATATAAATACGTGTGTATACATACACGTGTATGTGTACATATAATGTGTGTATTTAACAGAAATAAAGGTTCATTTGGCATATTTATTTGTGGTTTTTTTTTAATATTTCAAGGCTGGAAAGGGCATGCTTCCCATCTTGCGTGCAGAAGGACTCCACAGACATAGCACTGTGGGGCAAGTGAGCCTGACTGAGAACACGTATTTGCCTCCCGTGATCAGTTCCTTTTGCCTCCCGAGGGCCCCACCTTCCACCAGAGACACATAAACGCCACGGGGCTCTGTCACTTTCCTGGAGACTATGCCCACATCAGCATTCTGAGGAAGGAGATTGCCCGGTGTGACAGGGGCAGGAACACTTTTTTGGAGATTGGAAGGCGTTACCAAGCTTACACTGATCCCGTTCTCCTCTACGACTAAAACCTCAGAAGGGATATGATACAAGGAGATCTCTGAAAGTATTCTGTTTGGAGGTCAAGATCCAGCTAGGTTCGCAGCGTGGGATTGGAATAATTGCCCCAACTGGAGGATGAGGCAGCCTTGGAGGTAACTGGGAATTCTGGGGCTGTGTAAGGATGAGGGGCAGTTAAATCCCACGGCATACTTCTAATCCTAGGATTGCACAGAAAATCAACTATTTTCTTTGAGTTACCTTGGAATGTTGGTTGTTGCAATTGGAAGGGTCCAGGCCACACCATTTGTGCAATTTGGAAATAAAGACCTCGGCACTTCTCGGGTCAGCTACGTGTGAGTGCCGTTCTGCATACTTCATTTCTTACTGGTCTTCATAAATTCCAGTGCTGTCAGCTCAGGTTTTATTTGTGGGAGCTAACACAGGCAGTGGCTAGGAAGAGCAGAGTGAGCCAAATTGTCCATCCGAATCTATTTAGCATCTAATACTGCGAAGTAAAGAAACCAAGAGAGGGGGAAGGCAGATGAGATATTCTGGTGGAAACCTGTTAAACATTGAGACCACTTGGCAAGAGAACCTCAAATAAATCACCAGTGGTCTGAACCTCACAAGGAGACACTTTGGTCCCTGGAAATCTTGGTGGGGGGTGAGATACAGGATAGAGAAGGCAGGCAGTTCCCAGGGAATTTGGTGAAAACGTTTTTACACAAAGTTCCATTCTCTGTACCACTCAAGTCGGCCATGCACGAATCCCTCACCTGTCAACTTGCCCCTGCACTGGAGTTATGGTGGGGGGGGGGGTCACACAGGGTGGCGTCACCGGGTTCCATGGACCCAGGCAGATGCCCCACAATCTTTCTGCTAGCCACGCTGTCTCCAGGACCAGCCAGTTCAGAAATCATTCTCCTGAGTGCAGCATGCGCCGTGGAGCCCAGAAACATGCCAGCTATAATGGTAGTTAGATGATTCCCGCTTCTGAAGCACAGAGAATCTACAGCCTTGCACTTACTATAGAGATAGTAATAGTGATCGTATTAGCTAATATTTATCGAATTCTATACGCTCATCTCCGTGTCACTGAATATAAGTTGCTTCATTAAATATTTATAAAAACTGTGGTTTTCTAAACATTCCCTTTGAGTTCTAAACAGATTGGGGGGGGGGGTCTTCTCTCCAGAGTGTAGCACAGGGTTGACCCTGTATTTGAGTTGTTTAATAAGGAAGTGAACACTAGACCAGTGCTTTCCAATGAAAAACAATGGGGGACCACATATGGAATTCTAAATTTACTAGTCCCCATATTAAGAAAAGAAAAATATACAAATGGAATTAATTTTAATAGTAGCCCAATACCTAAAATATTATCATTTAAACATGTGATTAATGGGGCACCTGGGTGCCTCAGTCAGTTGAGCATCCGACTTCATCTTGGGTCATGATCTCACGGCTTGTGGGTTCGAGCCCCTCATCGGGCTCTGCACTGATAGCTCAGAGCCTGGAGCCTGCTTCGGATTCTGTGTCTCCCAATCTCTCTCTCTCTCTCTCAAAATAAAATAACATAATAATAAAAAAGTTTTAAACATGTAATTAATATAGAGTTATCAACAGATATTTTGCATTCTTTTTCTGTATTGTATTTTACACTTACACTCGTCCCAATTTAGATGTCACATTTCACATTTCACAAGTTGAGTAGCCTCCTTTGGCTGCTGGCTACCATATGCCCCAGGTTAAGCTTCTTGAAGCTCTCTACCCACAACAAATCCCTAACTCTCTAGTTGTTACTGACGCCGATGTGAAAATCTGGAAGAACTCCTACGAAAAGTTTTTGTTCCATTAGTGACAATAACAACAGTAAGAAAACAACAGCAAATTTTTAGAATCTATATTATTATAGATACTCTACTAAGAGCTTTACATGGCAGATCGCAATGATTCTTCACTAAATCTTGGGGGATATCTGTTGTTACCCTATCCTTTAGAGTTGAGCAAGTTCAGGATTAGAGTAGTTCCATAGATTCCTCAAGGTTATACAGTGAGGACAGGCAAGGCCAGCTCTGAGTCTAGGGAGGCGATCTGGTTCCAAACCCCCACCAAAAAAAAAAAAAAAAAAAAAAAAAAAGAAGACAAAAGAAGATAGGCCCAGAGGTATTCCTCAGGTCTACCTGGGATTTAAGGAAGCAGAATATGCCGGGAGCGGGGTGGGTAAGAAAGGCGCTTAAGCATACACTAAAGACATAAAGAAATATCCCAATGATCAGATGAGGCCAAGGGATATGATTGAGACTAGGCAATCACCTGTCCCTCCCCACTGGAGATATTCTTTGTCTAGCAAGCCTTGAAGGTTCTGAGTTAAATTGTTAAGCAAAGCTTTCCTGTTGTTGACAGTGCATTTGTGTTCTTACAGGGGACTTGAGAATCTTGAAGAATCAGTTATGGATTTGTAAGGACAGCCGCAGCATGTGGGGGGAGAGTGAGAGAAAGTCAGCGTTGGGCATTGGGGGGAAACGTAATGCTTTAGACATTCAATTATGCAAAGGCAAGTTCTCTGTGGAAAGCCAAGGGGAAGAAAAATCTATCATCCTAATTTTCAAAAGTCTTAGAGTTAGAATAAATACATGAGTCCAATCCCTCACTTCTTGCTTTATACTTCACAATTAAATCCCCCCTAAATATGTCAAGCATATGGGAGGAAGAGTGATAAACTCACAGCATGAACTTTGAAGTCAGGAAGACCCCAGTGTAGTGTTGTACAGTTTACTAATTTTCCTCTCTGCACCTGTTTACTCAATCGCAAAAATGGAAAAATGCGATAGTTCACTCAGTTACTTTGAGTTTTCAAGGAGAAACTAAAATAGTGTATGGATCATGGGAGGTGTCCAAAATGTCTAGTGACAGAGAACTCTCTGAGAGAACATCTTTTATTTCTGGATATGGTGTTAGTCTCCTGTTGCTGCCGTACCAAATTACCACAAATTTCATGGCTCAGATGATATAAATGTATTAGTTTGCAGTTCTATGGATCGGAATCTGGTACGGTCTCATCAAGCTACATCAAGCTATAATCAAGGTAACGGCCGGTTGCATTTCTTTCTGGAGGGAGAATCCCTTTCCTGTTTATTCAGATCATTGGAAGAGTTCAGATCCTTGCAGTCGCAGGACTGAGGTCCCTAGTTTTGCTTGCTGTAAGCTAGGAGCTATCCCGAACTTCTGGAAGTCACTGCAATCCTTAGCTTCTGGCCCCTTTCCTCCATCTGCAAAGGCAACAATACTGGTGGATGAGTCCTTCCCATGCTTTCTCTCTCTGACCCACTCTTCTGCCTTCCTCTTCCACTTAAAAAAGAATTTTTTTTAACATTTTATTTATTTTTGAGAGAGAGAGAGAGAGAGAGAGACAGAGCACAAGTGGGGGAGAGGCAGAGAGAAAGGGAGACACAGAATCCAAAGCAGGCTCCAGGCTGTCAGCACAGAGCCCGACGTGGGGCTCGAACTTCACACACGGTGAAATCATGACCTGAGCCGAAGTTGGACACTTAACTGACTGAGCCACCCAGGCGCCCCCTCTCTCTTCCACTTTTAAGGACTCATCTAATTAGATTGAGCTCAACCAGATAATGCAGAATCATCTTTTCACCTAAAGGCTCGTAATCTCAATCACATCTTCAAAGTCCCTTTTGTCACACAAGGTAACATACCCAGTTTCCGGGGATTAGGTGTGGACGTCCTTGGGAGGGACACCGCTATGCTTACCACAAATACCTTTTGGAGACTTTCATCTACTGATGCTACTTGGGTTCCATGTCATTCCTTTGTTGCAAAGTACTGTTCTAGTTTTTTAAGTTTTCACTTAAATTCCAGTTAGTTAACATACCGTGTCATATTAGTTTCAGGTGTACAATATAATGAATGATTCAACATTTCCACACGGCACCCAGGGCTCATCACAAGTGCACTCCTTAACCCTCGTAACATATTTAACCCATCTCCCAACCCACCTCCCCTCTGGTAACCATCAGTTTATTCTCTCTAGTTAAGAGTCTGTTTCTTAGTTTGCCTCTCTCTCTCTTTTTTCCCCTTTGCTTATTTGTTTTGTTTCTTAAATTCCGCGTATGAATGAAATCATATGATATTTGTCTTTCTCTGACTTACCTCACTATGACTTATTTCATTATTAGCGTAATACTCTCCAGCTCCATTCATGTCATCGCAAGATTTAATTCCTTTTATGGCTGAATAATATTCCATTGTATATACACCACAATATACAGATGTACACGGTGGATTTTGGACACAAATATACAGTCTTTTTTGTAATCTGTTGGTTCTTCTCTACGTTTTCGATGTCCCTCTTGAAGCAATAAATTTTATTTTCGGAAACGGGTTATGATGATGATATTGATAACTGCTATTTATCATGCTTTTTATTGTGTATCATGCATGATGCCAAGCACCAAGTCTGTTGGCATCACGTATATTATATAGAAATACGTTAATATGTATGTTTATATGTATATATATCATCTAATTCAATCCTCCGACATCCCCATGAGGTAGGGTCTAATTGTCATTTTACGGACGAAGAAACAAATATTTACTAAATGGTAGCTTTTTTTAATACATCAGATGAAAACTTCAAATATAAGTTATTTTTAATACACTGGGTTCTAAACAATACCATCAATTCACAGTTCTGCCTTCCTAACTGTGCGCGACAATAATATTCACATAAAGCCTTGAAATCTTCCAATCAATAGGTAAATTTCTGAAGGTTATACTAGCCTGCACTCTTCTCTGACAAATGTTGTCTCTTTCTTGTTCAAGGTTCTAACTCCTTCTAGCTGACTGCCTACTTCTGGAGATTTCCTATTTTGAGATTTCCTATTTTGGCTTCATCTCTCAGCTGCCTCCTGCCGCATTACCTCGGCCACATGCCCTTGATTCGTGCACCGCGCAGGCTTACTTTCTTTTGCTATAACAGCTCATGATCATTAGCGTTTTGTTGCTTGAAAATCACTTGGACCCTCTGCTTAAACGATGTTGGTCTTTCCTTCAAAACATCATCCAATAAAACATCCCAAGTCTGCCTGCCATTTCGTTTTACATCTTAGTGAGAGCTTTTTTTGGCTTGTGAAGACCTTGGCTTGCAGCTCAAGGACTGGATTTCTCTCTCTTTTTTTTTTTTTAAGTTTAATTTAAATAATGTTTTCCCACCACATGGGACCGCATAATTCAAAGGAGAGACGTGCTGTAGAAATGAATTTTGGTACTGCAATGTGAAAGTAGCTGACATATATCAAAAATGTTCCAAATCTATGGGCAATTGGAAAATGCTGAAGCCATTGGAGCAAAAACCTCCACGTCGTCCACAGGCCCAACAGGTCAAGTGAAGGGTGTCTGGAGGTACAGTCCAGAGCCTGTTTACTCATTTCTCTTTTCCCTGAGGCTTTCCCCAGACACCTCATCTATTACAGACTGAACTCTTCAGGCCAGAAATCACAGTCCCATGTCCTCCTTAAAAAAGGAGGACTGCCAAATTCGGTTCTTGCTCTGGAAGCGTTCTCATACGAAAGCGTTGGGCGGTGGGTGGGATGGGAAAGGACACATGCAGATGAAACATTTCTGAGCCATTTGTGTGGTTCCTGAGATACTACAAATGCGGAAGAATGGTTCGGCTTTAACTTTTATGCTAACATTTTTCAATAGAAAATGTTAGGTTTAAACCACCCTGGGTATGGCCACATACACAGACTTGGGAGTCACCCAATCACTGTGCATGCGGATCTTACTTCTCATCCTGGACACCTGAGGACCTCACATTGCACTGGGCAGAAAGGATCGTTTTCCTCCAATTATTGTTTTCTGTTAATAATTTAATGGCAACACGATGGGAATAAGGATAAATCATTGGTAATATAACAAAATATTTGCCTGTCTTCAGAATGCAAATACATGAATGCAATTCATAACAACAAGTGTTAAATGAGTTTGCATTGCCAGAAATTAAACCAATTGCTAAGAGAGCAAAAAATCAGCATGGAAACATTCTTAGTTAATAAGAGGTAGTCAATTTGGTATTAGTCTGCAGGTGGATGTACATACTCAATAAACATTTATTTAAACAGATATTTATAATTATTTACCATGAGCAAAGTAATATCACTTTACCTGAAAGTGCCAAAGGTAGGCATATGAGATGTATAAGATATACTTTCGATGTTCAGTGAGTTTATTTGTTTGTTTTATATATTTTTAATTGTTTTTTAATTTCAGGAATAGAAGTTAGTGATTCATCACTTACACATAACACCCAGTTCTCATCCCAACAAGTGTCCTCCTTAATTCCCCTCACCCCTTTAGCCCTTCCCTGCATCCAACACCCCACCGGCAACCCTGTTTGTTCTCTATATTTAAGAGTCTCTTATGGTTTGAGTCCCTCTCTGTTTTTATCTTCTTTTCACTTCCCTTCCCTTATGTTCATCTGTTTTGTATCTCAAATTCCACATATGAGTGAAATCGTATGATAATCATCTAATTATCTTTTCATCACACCTACAGGAGGCTTCAACTGCGGGAACTCTGGACAATGATAATGTTCAGGGTCTGAGGAGAGATGCTACATCATGTGCAAGGTGGAAGGGCTTTCTTGTATAAGGGCTAACTTTTTCGACAGAGTAAGTGAAGAATTGTAAGTGAAGAATCTTGGGACAACCTCCTTCAAGAAGAAAAGGGATCTGCCCCAGGGAACACTCACAGGACGTCCACTGGTGTTAGAGGAAAGACATACAGAACCAGAGTGGATGAGACTCTGTTGGCCATCCCATCAGGGGCAGAAAAGGCTGCTGACCATCAGGGAAAAGTCTGGGCCCAAGGAAGCCACAGCCACACTTCCAACTGCCTGGCAGAAAGCCTGAGAAAGGACAAGAGTCCCATAGCACCAGGTTGGTGAAAGCCAAGATCCTGTTGTCCTAGATAGGAATGTTTTCCAACCCACTCCAGGCTATGTGGGTCAGTTTGCTTTTGAATTTATTTGTCCAGATCTCTTTAATTTTTACTTCTAACAGACAAATATCAAAGCCTATTCCTGAATTTTATGTGGATAATCAAATGAGGAGAGGCCAAAGGGTGCAGAGTGAGTGTCAAATCCCACGTGTCTGTGTCACTACGGCTACCCCGGGGAACGTCAATGATTCTCAGTGAACTATTTTCCCACCATTAGTTGTCAGCTGTCTGATTGTGTTCACCAGTGTGATTCCAGCTTGGAACACTGTGCCTAGCGCATGATAGGTGCTTGGTAAATATTTATTGGAAGATTTGAAGGCCTCATGTGAATATCATTGTTTTATATAGTTAAGAAGACAGAACTGTGAATTGAGGGTACTGTTGAGAATTTTATGTTATTAAAAATAGCTTGCATTCTCAGGTTTCACTTAACATATTATAATAGCTATCATTTAGTAAAAATGTAAGGTGTGCTATAA
Source organism: Leopardus geoffroyi (assembly GCF_018350155.1). NCBI lineage: Eukaryota > Metazoa > Chordata > Mammalia > Carnivora > Felidae > Leopardus > Leopardus geoffroyi. Next base: position 49,039,161 of record NC_059334.1, on the reverse strand, counting down.
ATGTTTATGTGCATGCCCAAACTTCCCAATGGTTCATCTAGGTGTGCTTTATGATCGCCAGTTTACAAACGAGGAACTCGTTGCTTAGGGAATTGAGAGACTTAGCCAGGGCCATACAAAGGTAAAGTTGGATCTGAAAACCTGGTCTGGCTGACTCTAAATGTGGTCACTGCTCCTTTATGCAGATGCAGTTCTACCATATGTGTGGGACTCTCAAATCAAGTCCTGAGCATGAGTTGGTAAGTTAGAAACATTTCATCAAGACACTCAGGCTTCTGATTCAGGAAACCGATTCACTGTGGCCAAGCTCAGGTTAGACTGACTTCCCAAATAACAATTTGCTAATTTGTGGAGGTGGATGTTGGTTCATAGGGGACCTGAAACACAAATATAAATGTGGAAGAATTTTATTTCCCATAAGTCTTAGTGAGGTCCGATCGTTTCTGTCCCAAGTGAGCAGGTGTGTGCCTAGAGACTGAATCTTTTATTGAGTGCTTGTTTTCCTTGAAGAATGTGGAAGTTTTAAAACACGGTTACAAATTATTTAAAAATTGCCCCCATCAAGAGGTTATGACATTTGTCCTGCACCCTTTAATTTGATTGAGCTTGTGACTGCTTCAGGCAACAGAAATTGGAAGAAACACACTAAGTATCTTTTGTAGCTAGAGCATTACTGGAGCATTTGGTCTTTGTAGCCCTAAATTGATGTGTAAAAAGTGTGACTACCCTGAAACTCCATGCTGAGAGGGAACCCATATCACATGGAGAGGCCACCTAAGGCCCTCTGATTCATTGTCACAGTGAAGTCCAGCTTTCAATCAACCGGGCCCAAGAAATAGACTTGTCAGTGAAGAAGCTTCCAGATGATTATAGGGCTCAGCTACTGAAGTCACCTCTAGCTTTTAAAATGCCCATTAGAAGCCCTGGACACTGTGGTGCAGAAAGACAAGCCATTCCCACTATGCTGTGCCTGAATCACTCGCTCACAGAATCTGTGAACCTAATTAGTTAATCACTAGCTATGCCTTTGAGTTTGAAGTGGGTTGTCTTTTCACATGATCATTAAAGGATCATGTCTTTTAATGAACAGAAGGTTTTAGTTTGGGTGAAGTCCACTTTATCTGTTTTTCCTTTTTTCTCATGGACTTTTGATGTCATATAAAAGAAACTATTGTCTCACTCAAGGTCATGAAGATATCCTCCTGTGTTTTCTCCTAGGAGTTTTTTTTTATCAGTTTATCTCTTACATGTAGTTCTGTGATCCATTTTGAGTTAATTTGACAGTGCTTTTTTAAAGGAGACATTTCGGTCCATAATAGGATTCATTTTTAAAATTAATTGACATCTACAATAAATACAATTATTTACATAAAAACGTTAGAAAGTGAAATCCATGCCATAACAGAGGTGAGGAGAATAATTCTACCGGCAAACCTCGATTAAAGAAAGGAGAGTAAGGGGGCGCCTGGGTGGTTCAGTGTGTTAAGCATCCAACTCTGGTTTTGGCTCATGTCGTGAGCTCATGTCGTGATGGTTTGCAGCTCAAGCCCTGAATCGGGCTCTGTGCTGACAGTGCAGAGCCTGCTTGGGATTCTCTCTCTCTTCCCCTCTCTCTCTGTTCCTCCCCTACTCACACTCTTTCTCTCGCTCAAGATAAATAAATAAATAAAACCTAAAAAGAAGAAGAAGAAGAAGAAGAAGAAGAAGAAGAAGAAGAAGAAGGGAAAGAAAGGAGAGTAAGAAAACAAGCATGGGGGGGCGGGCAGGGAAGAGAGGCAAACCAAGAAACAAACTCTAACCATAGTGAACAAACTGATGGCTACCAGAGGAGAGGGTGGGGGGATGGGTGAGACAGGTAAAGGGGATTAAGCAGGACACTTGTGATGAGCATGGGGTATTGTGTGAAAGTGCTGAATCATTAGATTGTATCCCTGAAACTAATATTACATTGTATGTGAACTGGAATTTAAATTAAAACTTAAAAAAAAAAAAAGAAAGGAAGAAGAGATTTTACCAAAATAATATTTTCAACTTCAGGATAATTTGCCTTTTGATTAGTCACTAAATGTCATCAATATTGAAACGATATTTAGTTGGATAGAGTGAAATATTTTGGAGAACAGATCTGGGGGATGACAAATACTCTTCCTTCCACTAAACTTGAATGAGGTTACTATGAGTTTTCCTTCTGATTAAGCTTTGACCTTGGGTCAAGCCCTTGACCCAGGGCTCTGTCCTTGGCCTGCTTATTCCAGTTTTAGCAAGAATCCTGCTGAATGAGTATAGCAAAAATTCCCCACCTTTGATATCATATCACCCTGGCCTGCCTAAAATCCCATCAGGTCAGTTTAGTAAAGAATTACACTACCTTTTAGTAGTTTTCCATTCACCGACCTCCCACCCTGCTCCTTGGCTATAAATTCCCACTTTCCCTTATTGTATTCTGAGTTGAGCCCAATCTCTTTCCCCAACTAAAAAAGTTCATTGTAGCAGCCCCCCCCCCTTAAATAAAGTCTTCCTTGCCATCTTTAACAAGTGTCATGAATAATTTTTCTTTAAACGGAACAGTCTAAAAGATTCTATACATCAGGCAAGAGCTGTACATGACTGCTTTATAGCTGTCTCTGCAAGAAAAATTTGTTCTTTCTCCTGGCCACCTCTTATTCTGCCAATGCCTCATAAAACGTGGACGTGAAACATAAATATCCCCAACCGTTATGTGGTGATTCAGCAGAAAATGGAATATAGTTAACTGCACTTTGCTTCTCTGCCTTGACTCCAACAATGGTTCACACTTCGGGGACACATCTACCTGGCATCACAAGCCATTTTCCCTTCCTAAATCCTTAACAGGCAGCCAATGGCAAGGAAAATGTAAAGTGCAGAAGATATTTTTCAAAACAAATTGACTTCAAATTAGGCATTGGTGTGCCTATAGGTAGCATGAAAATGAAATTATCCAGAAAGCAATTTTACATTTAGCGAACTCCGAATGTTCTGCTCGTTGGCAACTGTTAACACAAGATTGCTGGAAAGGGGATATTCAGGAACATCAGAACTAGTGGGTAGCTGGCATAGAGTTCTTGAGGACTGCTTTAGAATGATACTAGCACAGCCCATTCCAACTTCCTGCCGGCAGTTCAACATACCACTCCAACTCTGTGCCTGAAACTCCTTCCCTCTCCTCCTCCAGCCAAACTCACTTGAAGATATATGGAAATAACCCAGAATATCTCCGTAGGGGAAAAAGGAAAGCATTTGTAAATACGTTTCCATCACCCAAGTCATCTGAGATCCCCTCTGAGGCTGCTCGTAGGGAAAAAAAAAAGAGAACAATGATTCTCTCCAAGGAGAAAAGGAGCACGTCTACATGGGTGCCTTCTCTCCGATTCATTCCTGAAAACATTAAGTTTATGAAAATTTCTGCCAGACATCTACTTCATCAAGAAAATCTAGATGACAGTGTGTTGCTATTAATTACCCACCAACCTCCTTCCTTAATACACAGCACACAACACACGTGCATGCACGCATGCCCACACACATACACAAATTAAACATGACAAGTACAGTGGTTAGTTTTCCCAAAAACTGTAATGTGATGTGGGGATTGGGAAACTGGGGTGAGTCGTTCTTACCGACTCTTAACATATAAAAGAGAAGTTGTGGCATGTCCTTGGACAAGAAAATAAAGGATCTTTCTTTATGTGTTAAACATTTATGGAGGGTCCAATATGTTTCTGGTAATGGGAAATTACAAAGGTGCAGCATCTGTCCTCTAAGGAGCTTTATATTTTGGTGGGGATAGACGGGATATGGAAGGGAAATAGGTCTGTTATAAACACCCAATTAATTGTAACTCCAAGGCCAACAATCTCAGGGCCATAAGAAAAGTACAGAGCATGAAAAGCTTTGTTAGATTCTTTGTTCTTCCTCTCGTCATGATTCATTTTGAACCTGGCACCTGCCCTCCTCACGCTGACCACCTTCCCTGACCACAGGGCAGCCTCTGCTCCTTCCCAAGCATGGCTTTAGCAGTAGAGTGAGCCTTTTCACCCCACTGAGGGTCTATATCTAGCTGGAAAAGCAACAATTTTCTATTACAGATCTCATTACATGAGGATCAGTCAGACAATTTAGGGAGCCTTGCTCCTGACAGTAAATCCCAGCGTGGTGGTTGTAAAATAGTGAGAAGGAGCTGGGGTTCAACACCAGGGACCAGAACCGCTCTGAGACTTTATTTCTGGCCCACCAAGACCCTGCGTGAGAAATTACCTCTGCCAGCTTTGGATAAAGTCAACTCAAGGTCCATCTACTCCAGGGGTTCTGCTTACACTCTGAAGACTTACAACTTCTGTCTTGGTCTCTTGGAATAGTCCCTACTGGGTCATCCCCACTTGAAACCCAGCTCCCACCCAGTGGGAAGCCTAAGCTACACGGAGATGCAACCTGCAGGCACTTCAACAGACGGTTGCCTCCGAGCCCCCTCTTTAAGTGATCCAAGTGTAGGTGCCGGTCCCAGAAGCACCTTCTGACTTTTCCAGTCCCAGCCATTTGAGTCTCTCTGGTTGAGAGCTTGCCTACTGTGTCTTGTCTGAATTCCTGACCCGTATTTCCCAAGAGCATAGTAAGTAGTATTCATTTTATGCTTCCAAGTTTAGTGTGGGTTTGTTACACAGCAGTAGATGACCTGAATCCCTCACATGCTATGAGTAGGTACCATTACTCTCCCTAATTTATTTTTTTTTTAACGTTTATTTATTTTTGAGACAGAGAGAGACAGAGCATGAATGGGGGAGGGTCAGAGAGAGGGAGACACAGAATCTGAAACAGGCTCCAGGCTCTGAGCTGTCAGCACAGAGCCCGACGCGGGGCTCGAACTCACAGACCGCGAGATCATGACCTGAGCTGAAGTCGGCCGCTCAACCGACTGAGCCACCCAGGCGCCCCTACTCTCCCTAATTTAGAGATAAGTACATTGGGGCTTTAATGGCTGATGAAAATAGTAATGACCAGAAGCATTGATTGAGCCCTTCTACACGCAGGAACTTTACGTAGATCATCTCATTTAATGCACAAAAGGCTGGAGTAGGTTATTTTTAAGAATCATGTTTCAAATATGCAAGAGGTTAAGTGACTGACCTCAAAATTTACAGTGAGTCATGAGAAAATCAAGATTTGAACCCAAGGAGTCCTTTCTAGGGTTTGAAGTTTGTAACCTTTATACCGCGAATCCATACTGCAATGAATTAGACAAATAAAATAGTCAACGAGCACGAGGGTTTGGGCAACAACAAATGTCTGACTCTATTAGCCATATGTTACATGGTGAGTAAAAGTTAAGAAATCTGGGCCCGGATTAGTGAGGAGACAGAGAAACGGATATTTTGTTTGTTTATTTGTTTTCTCTTTCCAATTCTATCAGGTTTTGCCTCATAGATTTTGACATTGTATTGACAGATGCATGTACATTAAGGATTGCTTTGTCTCCCTAGAGAATTGGCCCCTTTGTTGTTGCGTAAGGAGTCTCTTTATTTTTTATCCTTTGCCTTGTTCTGAGGTCTGCTTTATCAGAAATTAATATAGATGTTCCATACCCTCTTGGATTATTGTTCCCATGGCATATTTGTCTCCATCCCTTTGTGCTTAACCTGTCTTTTTAAAGTGGGTTTCTTGTAGACAATATATGAAATATATATATATTTTTTCATCCATTCTGACGATCTCTGTTGTTCTTGTTGTTGTTTTTTAATTTGTGCATTTGAGCCACATACACTGTTAAAAAGAAAACCATGGGACCAAAATGGCATCACTTAGGCCTAGTCCCCAAATCAGGGTTTAATACCTAATCGCATTAGGTAGTAAATTAAATTAAATTTGCAGTTGCAAAACCTCCCCCAGAAATGTAGTCTTAACCAGTCAGCCAGGAAATCTCTGATCAGGGCCTGTGAAATCATCTGCTCGAAGGGCCTCCCCATCCCCCAAAGGAAGATGAGGTAATCTGCATAATAAGATCTCCTGCTCTTCTCCCCAAAGGACAGATCTTGCCTAGAACAATCTTTTTCTTTTGCTAATAATTTTCTTACCCCACCCTCCCTCCTATAAAATCCTTCCAGTTTACACAACTCCTCAGAGCTCCCTTCTTTTTAAAAAAAAATAATTTTTTAACATTTATTCTGTTAGAATAATCCGAATCCGAAGCAGGCTCCAGGCTCTGAGCTGGAGCCCAACGCGGGGCTCAGCAGAGCCCGACGTGCGGCTCAAACTCATGGACAGAACTCATGGACGGGGAGATCATGACCTGAGCCAAAGTCGGAAGTTTAAGTGACTGAGCCACCCAGGACCCCCCTCAGAGCTCCCTTCTAATGGCTAGATGGGATGTTGCTGGATTCATGAATCATTTAATCAAGCCAATTATATCTTCCAAATTAATCAGCTGAATTTTGTTTTTTAACATTTAATGGGATATTAAAATATTTGGACTAATATCAACAAATTGTGGAATTGTTTTGTATTCATTGTGTTTGTTTTTTGGTTCTTTTCTCCCTTTGTTCTACCTTCTCTGCTTTTGGTTTGTTTTTTTTTTTTAAGTTTATTTATTTTGAGAGAGGGGAAGTGTAACGCCCGAAGTCGCGAAACCCCCCACAAGAGACCACCAGAGTCGTAAGTCAAAGCCAAGCGGCAAGGGTCATTTATTGCAGGTTCGAACCTGGACCTCCGCGCACTCGTTGCCGGTGACGCTAAGAGGCCCCGATCAGGATTGGTACAGCGTTTTTATAGACAGAGACAAATAGCATAGGGGAGGTTTCAAATGATGGGGGGCCTGATTAGTTGATTTTAAAGTAAGGACATTTGTTGTTCTCTGATTGGGCGTCCTTTGTCCTTTGGCGGGAAGGCTTTGTCCGTTACTTGTGGCGGGAGAAAAAAGGGGAAGGGGGAAGGGGGAAGGGGAGGAATGTGTTAAGCAAGCAAGATTACAGAAGCAAGAAAATGCTGGTTAGTAAGTATTTTCATAATCTTAGGGTATAGCAAACTAAGTCTAGAAAAATTTAACGGTGCTCACATCGAACAATAGGCAAGACATACAAAATTTTAAATTCATTCTCTACAGAAGGAGATAGTGGCACAAGGGAGCAGGGGAGAGAGAGAGAGAGAGGGAGGGAATCCCAAGCAGGCTCTGCTCTGTCAGCATAGAGCCCAACACAGAGTTCAATATCACGAACCATGAGATCGTGAGCTGAGCTGAAATCAAGATTGGACATCTAACCAACTGAGCCACCCAGATGCCCCACTTCTCTGGTTGTAATGGAGCGTTGTACGATTTCGTTTTATCTTTGCTCTAAATGTATAAATTGTATGTCTATTCTTTATTTTCATGATTGCTATAGAGTTTCCAATATTCGTTTTTAACTAATCTAAGTTTACCTTCAAATCACACCATTCTGCCTAATGTGCAGCACAGCTAACTTAGAATATTTCCACTTTCTCTCTCCAGCTTATGACAGCTAGGGAAAGTGGGAATGAGGTGTGCTTGCTAATAGATATGGGGTATTTAAATATGTGTAATTAGTGGTGATGTTTGCACAATGTGGTAAATATACTAAAACCACTGAACTGTGCATTTTAGAAGGTTAAATCTGGTGACTTGTAAATTACATTTCGGTAAAGCTGTTGTTAAAAATCTTACGTACTATATGATTCCATTTATGTAATATTCTGAAATGGAGAACAAATTAGTGGTTGCAAGATGTTGCTGAAGGGGGGAGAGAGATAAGGGAGAGTTGGGTGGGTGTGTACATAAAAGGTCAGAGAGGGGACCTTGTGATAATGGAGCTGTTCAGGGTCAGGCTGTGATACAAAATTACACATGTGACAACATCGTATACCAGGAAACACACAAATGAATGCAAGTAAAGCTAAAGAAATTCAGGGGGGGAAAGGTCAGTGGATTGTATCAATGTCAATAACCGGCTTGTTGCATTGTACTATAATTTTGAAAGTGGTGGTCATTGGAGAAAACTGCTTAAAAGGTACATGGGATCTCCCTGTATTATTTCTAGCAGCTGCATGTGAATCTACAGTTATCTCAAAATAAAATTTTAACTTAAAAAAGGTGTAAAGCAACTAAGATACCCTTCTAGGTGGATACATAAATAAACTGTAATACACCCAGAATATAGACTATAACTCAGCACTAAAAAGAATGGAGGTACCAAGCCCAAAAAGAGAAGGAGGAAACTTAAAGGCATATTCCTCAGCAAAAGAAGTCAATCTGAAATGGCTACATAGTATCTGATCCCAACTATATGACATTCTGGAAAAGCTAAAACCAGGGAGGGAGTGAAAAGATCAGTGGTTGCCAGGGATTTGGTGGGGAGACAGAGGTGAATATGCAGAGCACAGAGGATTTTTAGGGTAATGCAACCATTCTGGGTGATACCGTAAGGGTGGAAACTTGTCTTTATCCGTTTGTCAAAATCCCCACAACAGTAGGGTGCGTTTTTAATGGTTTGATAGAAAACATCCCCTAGAATATACAACACGAAGAGCAAACCCCAATTTAAACTATGGACTTTGGTTGATAATGATGTGTCAATGCTGGTTCATCGACTATAATAAATATATCGCCCTGTGGTGTTTGTTGCACGTGTGTGTGAGGATGGGGATATGTGGGAGAACTATGTATTTTCTGCTCGATTTCGCTGTGAACCTAAAACTGCTTTAAAAAATAAGGTCTATTAGGTTTTTTTTTTTTTTTTTTTTAGTGTGTAGAGGGAAAAGTAGCGCATCCATCATCTTTTCTGTTTTTTTTTTTTAACAAGAAATATTACAACAGAGGCTACCTTATTCATCCTTAACGTGCTGAATTAACCAATTAAGCACATTGATCAATACACATGAAAGTGCAGGAAGCTTGGGACAAGCAAACTACTCTTTAGCCTAAACACACATTTCTGCACTTTCTAAAACTGTTTATATCATTTATATCCGTTTTACTATAATCAAGTATTACGAAACTAATGTACCAGTATGACGAGACAGACCGAATGTAATAAAATTAAGCTGGATATTTTGGAGGAATCCCATAAGACATTAAAATACTGTTCTCAAATTGGGAATGGAAGAAACAATTGTAAAGTATTGGCATTTGTTTTTTTTCATTTCAGAAAGTCTAGCAAAATTCTGCATTCATGATGCTTTGCCAAGGTTGTACTTTAAATAACTGCAAATAACTATGGATATGGTGTGTGTAGGAAAGGTGGGCAGACACAACCTGGCCTCATTCACATTTTGGAGACTGACATAAAATGGTTATGGTTGAGGTCTGGAGTCTTTATAATTCCTGCTTTACCAATGTGTTCTGACCGACCGGTCCGCCTCGTGCTGTGAGAGCTGTACTTGATACTCTGGGCCGTTGAGATAACACAGAGAGTGAAATTGTGCTGAAATGGGCATGTGCCACATCCGTGGGGGATGCATTTAGAAATCTGTCAAATTTGTACAGAGCTATTGCTGAGAGAATCTGGAAAATGTCATATGAGCTCTGGGTAACTTACAGTCTATAAATGACAGACCATGTTTAGTGTAGGGACCCCAGGAGAAAAGGGGGCATCGGGCGGGCCTCAAAATCATCTGTGGGACACGTCCGGTGAGATTTAACCCTGTCTCCAGCACACAATTTGCAGATGAGATAGCACGTGCTTCCACACATGTGGAAGGTGCGATCATAAGGGGGAAGAAAGGTTTATTTCATGGCTTTATGACACCATTTAAGTCTTTTTAACAAAAATCCATCCACAGGCTTCAGAGTCATGGAAAAGTGATCCATCGTTCTTTTCACTGTATTTTCCAAAACTATTGGCACTTCATGCATAACAGCAGGGCATGTTTTTAATGGGCTGATGGCAAACATCACTCATGTCCAAAGATAGGACCCATGGAGTGTTTGTCACACGGCTTGGCTTTGCACTTAGAGCTGAGAGCTCCTGCTGTCAAAAGAAATGTTTGGATGACTCAGCCAAGGAGGTCGTTTATTGGCTTTTGCAGCAGACAACAGGTGAATATTTCATGGAGGAGCGAGGGTTTAGTGGTTGTTTATACAATCTGCCCAGCCATGGCCACAGTTATTTGGACTGGTGAGCTGGACGGTATTTCATTTCTCGTGAGCCTGATGACTCCTGTTGATGGGTTGATGCTGCTGCTATTTGCTTAACCTGATTGGAGGAAAGTTCTCACTTCACCAGTATACTCTCCAGCTACCCAGGGAAGCAACTTCTAGGATTTGGGGTATCTGCCTTTGACAAGTTCCTCTAGTCCAGTTTGGCAGGAGCATGCAGGCAATTCCTGCTGCACCTTTTTTATGAGTTGGGACGTCTAGATGGCTGTCGTGACTCGGGCTATAGCGTGCATTTTATCACAAGAGCTCGGCTGTGTTTGTGTGTATATGACAGCATGGTGAATACCCAACCTCCCAGGCATTGTGGTTATACTACGTGCGAACAGCCAGGAGGCCCTCATCCACTCCAAAGCAAGAGACAGGTGGAGCTATGTGACATGTTTACACTTACAGTATGCAAAACACGCTCTCACGCACACGCAGAAAAACAAATCGATGGGTCTGCCTGAAAAGCCACATGGCACATTAAAAAGACATTTCCCTAAGACAGGGACCATCTGGATTCTGCTATCAATATTTAGTAGCTTTGTGACTTTGAGTGTCTCCCCTTCTTGAGAAAACCTGTTTCCAGCTTGAAGGGTTGGTCTGTAAGTTACTACGCAGGCCCGACATTCTATGATAAAGTTTTATTTTTTTTTAATTTGAAGCAAATTTCTTTTGCCCTAGAACTAAGAAAAGCAAGTCTTTAGTGAGGGGCGTAGTGAAATATCAGAAGACAGTAGGCATTTGTAGGTGCATAACGGACAGAAGACTGACAGAATTTTCCACCTGTGTTCAAGGGCACATCAGTGAAACCCTCTGAGCACGTTGGGGAAATTGGAGCCATAACACCTGCCTCACATTGACATGAGGGACTACCACAGATCATGAGTGAGGAGACACTCTAATGAAGAGAAGACAGTGCACATATACTATTTGTAACATCAGAAGAGCTTGTTCACTAGTCTAGCCCATGGCGATTCCACTTAACGGTTGCCATCTTTAGCGGGGCCATCATATATAAAAATCGTAATTCTAACAATAATAGTATTTTTAATAGCCCCCTTTCCTGCCGCCAAGTGTTAAACAACTTGGCAAGCATTTTAACAGCATTATCTCATCTCACTCTCACAACTCGACAAAGACTGTGTCATCAACCATATTTCACGTTGGAGGAAATTGAGATGTGAGGAGGTAAAACACATGTGCAACGTCCACAGCTGACTAGGGTCAGAACCTTACTCCCTTTGAGCACAGCTCTTTATGAAGTGATAACACTGACCATAATCTCTGCACTGAAATGAACTACCCAAGGGTAAGAAAAAACTTCCAAACTCTTGAATCAGACTCTTTTCGATGGTTTTCGCTCTCACTGGAAGAGCACATCCCATTTTCCTCAGTACTCCCAAATTCGTCAAGCGTTCTTAGGAGGCCTGTCTGATAATCTGGGCGCTCGGCCCCTCTCCCACGCTCATGCAAGGCAGGGCCCTGTGTCCACGGGACGCGGCAGGTGCACAGGGCAAGGCAGCATTGAACCCGCTCACTCACTCATTTGTCCTCCACGATCACCCGTGATGAGAGCAGAGTATACGGTTTAATCCTAGTTCTACAGATGGGAAACCTCGGGCTCAGAGTTTTCCTTTAATACCTCATCACCCCTGCCTCGGAATCGGACACAACTGCCAATTTCTGTTCTACATGAAGTAGTTTTATCCTGAGGGTCTGAAATAATACTCAGTCATCTAACGGCCCCCTGCTGACTCTATTGCCCCCCTGATCTCACTGTTACCACGTGCAGTGACCCTTTCGAATGAGAAAGTGAAGTTTTTAAATGAACCAGCTTAGCTCACTCATTTCCATTATTCATTTTCAGATTAGTTTAGGCATTTCCATTATTCATTTTCAAGCCACTCTGACACACGTTTTCTGAACTTTTGCTGTAAGTTTCAGCTTTCAGGGCAGTTTTCTAGTTGTTCAAGATGTGAAGTCGGAGCTGTTCCTCTTTGTCAACCACTGATCAGCCCCGGTCCCTCTTTCTGCCTGCCGAGGGTCATCTGGCCCTGCCCCCGCATGCCTGGGAGATTCAGCCTAGGTATGAATGCCTCTTCTGCTATATACTCTGCACTGTGGTACCACAGGCTATGTTCTTTTATTATTATTATTATTTGAAAGAGAGACAGAGGCAGCATGAACAGAGGCGGGGCAGAGAGAGAGGGAGAGATAGAGAATCCTAAGCAGACACAGGGCTCGAACTCATGAAACTGTGAGATCATGACCTGAGCCAAAACCAAGAGTCCGACGTTCAACCAACAGAGCCACCCAGGCGCCCCCCATATACTGTGTTCTATGCAGGAAACCACTGGATTCTGAACTCACACACACACACACGTATGCATGCGGAAGAGTATTTTACCCTGAAAACCAACTGAACAATATATGTACATATACATACATGTATGCAGGCATGTACATCGTGGCCATGGCAATCCTGTGTGTATCCACATAGGCCAGGCACACAGGTAAGGCTTGAACCACTGTTCTAAGTCTTGGCTGGATGCTTGTGGCCTCCCCAGAGCTCCTGTAAGGAGCCACTGCAAGGCCATCCCCACCAGCCTCCCTGCCTCCCCGGGGAGGCTGTCAGGAGGCTTTCTCACCATCTCCCAAGGTCTGAAGAAGTGGGGAGCCTTCAGTCCCCCCACCCAGGATATCGCTGCTGGCTCTCCAATCCCTAAGCTACAGGCTGGTGTTGGCTCCTCAGCAGAGGGTGTCCCATCACTCATGCTGCAGTCATCTGGCCACTTTGTTTTGGGTGTCACCCTGGGTAAGAGCCACAAGAAGCTGGCATCTTTGGAAGCTCTTCCTTCTGCTGCTTACATAAGTAATAAACTGTCTTTATCTAAAGAGGATTCATTCTCCTTTATCAGTTCAATCTGTCAGGCCTTAACCCTCACCTTTGCCTTATGCTTGACTTGTGTGTGTGTGTGTGTGTGTGTGTGTGTGTGTGCGTGTGTGTGTGTGTGCGTGTGTGTGTGTGTGTTAAATAAAAAGGAGACAGTGTCATACCTCCTCCCTCTCCTTGCCTGGTCTTTGTTCCTAAAACTATTCTCGTTCATCTTTTCTGGTTTTCATTCATCGCTCCGTAAATTGAAAACCATGAAAACATCTCCATTTCTTCTTTTCTTTCCTTTTTTTTTTTCCCCTTTCTTATTTTCAATGCTAGACTAGTGTTCGCAGTGAACGTGACGACTTCATGCACCGTTCCTAACCTCTACTCCCGTGAGCCTTGCCCAAAACGTCATGGCTTGTTTATCAAATACTTATGTGGTACCTGCTATTGCCAGGAACAAAGTACTTCACAAATACTAACTCATTCCACCTTTGTAACAACCTTGAGGTAGACACTAGTGCCAATTACGTTTTACAGATGAGGAAGGAAAGGTACAAAGAGTTTACTTAATTTGCTCAAGGTAATGGAACAACTCATGACAGAGCTGCACGGGAAGCCAGGCTTCCTGGCACCAGAAGATGGCCTGACACAACTCACTCGTATTGTCTCTTTTCATTGGTCTTTCATTCGTCTGTTAATTTAAATGACCTGGGGTGCCTGGTTGGCGCAGTCGGTTAAGCGTCCGACTTCAGCCAGGTCACGATCTCGCGGTCCGTGAGTTCGAGCCCCGCGTCGGGCTCTGGGCTGATGGCTCGGAGCCTGGAGCCTGTTTCCGATTCTGTGTCTCCCTCTCTCTCTGCCCCTCCCCCGTTCATGCTCTGTCTCTCTCTGTCCCAAAAATAAATAAACGTTGAAAAAAAAAATTAAATGACCTATGTGTGTTTCTACTGCTTGTTCTGGGTTTTCCTAATGGAAGATGAAAATGTTAGTCTCTCTCTTTCACCTCCCTCCCTCTCTCTCGTTCTTTCGTGCCTACTTTCCACCTTCTGGCAATTTTATTTTCATATTGTCAAAGTGTTCACAGTCTCAGTCTGTTTTGTGACCGTAATCATGTCTTCCATGCTTTGTCTATGGTTGAATTCAAAAGTTTAAAAGTTAAGCAATGACATTAACATTGTTATTACTAAAAATATGGTCCATTTCATGGCAAAGTGGTCTGTAAGAATTCTATCTCTGTGTGGTCCCTGTATTATCCCTGGGCTGCGAATTTTCATAGCATTGAGATAAAATATGTTTGGTTTCCTTATTCTGCATCAATTGCTTAAAATACGGCACATTTGACTGGTTTCACATCTGGGCCACAGTTTTCAGTTTTCTGTTTTCTTTGGAGTTTCTAATTTCTTTCTTGTTTCTCTTGTAAGAATAATGATGTGTCTTCAGTGTGTCTTCAAGTTCATCCAAATCCTCAATTATAATGTCTAGAGCATAAAGTACTCTATTTTCCCCCAGGGCGAATCTTCCTGGCGTTTTCTGATTTGCTGTTATAATCTCAAGGGTTGTTCACTTGGAAAGCTACAGAGCTGTCGTCCCAAGATTTTCATTTACTGCCTCTCTGGGCCTCCAGCCCCTGTTTTCAGGATCCCATTTCTTTTTCGTTGTGTCTGTTTACCTATTTTGCTGGATTCTATCCTCAAGCAACATCAGCCACCAAGTATTTTCTCAGCTCTCTCTGTCTGTGACTGTTGTTCAGACAGTTTCTCTGACTCATCCACTTACTCTCATATTATCTTTTTGTCTCTTTTGATCCACATCTTGAACTTTATTTAACTTATATTCCGTTTTTTTTTTTTTGCATTTCTAAAACTTTTTTATTTGCAGATCACTGTAGATTCACATGCAGTTGTAAGAAACAATACAGAGAGATTACGTGTACGTTTTCCCCAGTTTCTCCCAATAGGAATTTATTGTATAATGGTAGTACAATATCATGTTCAGGAAATTGACATTGATAGAACCTATCATTCTTATATAGACTTCACCATTTTGATATGCATTCATTTGTGTGTGTGTGTGTACCAGTTCTATGCAATTTTACTGCATATGTTGATTTATGTGACCACCACTACAGTCAAGATACAGAACAGCTCCATCACAAAGATGCTTGGTAACTTACTCTCCTTTATAAACACAGACACCTTCTTTCCCCTCCCCACTCAGCACACGACACCCCACGAATCCGTTCTCCATCACTATAATTCTCAATATCGCATTTCAAGAAACAAAGCAGTCTTTCAAAAATGCCACATAAATAGAACCAGATAGTATGTAACCTGTGATTGCTTTTTTTTCCACTTTAGACCCATCCAGGTCATGTGTATCTATAGTTCTTTTTTATTGCTTTTTTATTTCGTAGTGTGGATGTACCACTGTTTGTTTCACTATTCATCCATTGAAGGATATTTGGATTATTTCCAGGTTGGGCTATTACCAGCAAAGTGTCTCAGAGTGTTCGTGGACAAGTTCTTGTATGACTATGTCTCCATTTCCTTGGAATAAATGCCTAAAAGGAAATTGCTAGGTCATGTAGTAGGGGCATTTTTTTACTTTTGTTATAAACTTCCATATTCTTCTCTAGGGTGACTAGATCATTTTGTATTCCCACCAGCAATGTGTGAGTGATCCGGTTTCTCTACATTCTTGCCAGCATTTGGTGTTGTCACTTCCTATTTCAGCCATTCTGATAGGTGTGTGGTGAGATCTTATTGTGATTTCAGTATACATTTCCCTAGTGACTAATAATGTTAAACATCATTCCATGGGCTTATTGGCCATGTGTATATTCTATGCAGTAAAATGCCCGTTTGTGTCTTTTGCCAATTTTCTAATTTGATCCCTTTGAAATTGTGAGCTTTTGAGTTCTTTTTTTGTTTGTTTGTTTCCTTCCCGGCCCCTCTCCCGCCAAGTTTTTATTTAAATTCCAGCTACGTAACATACAGCGCAGTATTGCTTCATGTGTAGAATTTAGTGATCCATCACTTACATACAACATCCGGTGCTCAACACAACAAGTGCATTACTTCATCCCCATCACCTGGTTAACTCATTCCCCCCTGACCACCTCCTCTCCAGTAACCAACCATCAGTTTGTTCTCTGTAGTTAAGAGTCTGTTTCTTGGTTCGCCTCTCTTTTTTCCTGTATGTTCATTTGTTTGGTTTCTTAAATTCCACATATGAGTGCAATCATGGTAGTTGTCTTTCTCTGATTGACTTATTTCACTTAGCATTATAGACTCTAGCTCCATCTATGTCATTGCAAATGGTAAGATGTGCTGGCTGAGTAATATTCCATTATACTACACGCACAAGAAGACATACGTATCTTCTTTATCCATTCATCACTTGATGGAAATTTGTGCTCTTTCCATAGTTTGGCCATTGTTGATAATACTGCTATAAACATCAAGGTGCACGTATCCCTTCAAATCAGTATTTTTGTATCCTTTGGGTAAATACCTTGTAGTGAAATTGCCAGATTGTAGGTAGTTCTATTTTTAACTTTTTGAGAAGCCTCCATACTGTTTTCCAGAGTTGCTGCATCAGCTCGCATTCCCATCAACAATGCAAAAGTGTTCCCCTTCCTCCACATCCTCACCAACACCTATTATTTCTGGTGTTGTTAACTTCAGCCGTTCTGACTGGTGTGAGGTGATATCTCATTGTAGTTTTGATGTGTATTTCCCTGATGATGAGTGATATTGAGCATCTTTTCATGTGTCTGTTAGCTATCTGGATGTCTTTGGGAAAATGTCTATTCATGTATTCTGCCAATTTTGTAACTGGATTATATGTTTTTTGGGTATTGACTCTGATAAGTTCTTTAGAGATTTTGGATACTTACCCTTTATCAGATATGTCATTTGCGAATATCTTCTCCAATTCCATAGGTTGCCTTTTCGTTTTGTTGATTGTTTCCTTTGCTATGCAGAAGTTTTTTATTTTGATGAGGTCCCAGTAGTTTATTTTTGCTTTTGTTTCCCTTGCCTTAGGAGACATATCTAGTAAGAAGTGGTTACAGATGATGTCAAAAAGGTTACCCTCTGTGTTTTTCCCTAGGATTTTAATGGTTTCCTGTCTCACATTGAGATTTTTAATCCATTTTGAATTTATTTTTGTGTATGGTGTAAGAAAGTGGTCCAGTTTTATTCTTTCGTATGTTGCCGTCCAGCTTCCCAACACCATTTGTTGAAGAGACTATCTTTTTTCCCACTGGATATTCTTTCCTACATATGGAAGATTTGAGTTCTTTTTACATCCTAAATTAAGTCTCTGGTGGATGTGTGGTTTGCAAATAATTTCTCTCAATTTCAAGTTTGTCTTTTCATCCTCTTAACGGAGTCAAGGAGCAAAATACTTCAGTTTTGATGAGGTCTGGTTTATCAATTTTTCCTTTTATGGATCATGCTTTTGTTGCCAAGTCTAAGAATTATCCACCTAGCCCTATGTCCATTCATCTGACAAAGGGCATTTTGATGTTTTTCCCCATTTGGGGCTATTAATAAAGCTATATTAAAGCATTCTACATATCAATCTGTGATGCATTTTGAGTTAATTTTTCATAAGGTGTGAGGTGTCAGTCAAGCTAAATTTTATTTCATATTTTTGCTGATAGAGCTTCAGTTGTGTTTGCACCATTTATTCGTGTATTGAAAAGTCTATTCTTCCTCCATTGAATTGCCTTTTCACCTTGGTCAGAAATCAGTTGGGCCTATATGTGTGGGTCTATCTCTGGTTTCTCTATTCTGATCCATTGGTCTACTTCACTGAGTGTGTCCTCACTCAGCGTCCCCATCGGTCTCTCATATCAAGGTAAGGCAGGTGTTATGGTTCCAGTTTTAGTGACACTGAGGCTCAAAGGGTTTCAGTGATGTGCCCTTGGCCGTGTAACCAGTGAAGATGAGATATTCTGTTCTCATGCTTATACCATGTTCATTCTGCAGCTTATAAAGGCCAACTGTCCTCTGAATTTCACTAATTCCTTCCTTTAATAATGAGAGAATGCTTTCGAACTCATTTTACAAGGCCAACGTTATTACCCTGATACCAAAGCCAGACAAGGACACTACAAAGAAAAAAAATACAGCCCAATATCCCTGACGTTCATAGGTGCCAAAAGTCCCAGCAAAACACTAGTAAACTGAATTCCACAGCACATTAAAAGGATCATACACCATGATCAAATGGGTTCTACCCCTGGGATCTAGGATGACTCAGTGTAATGCAAATCAAGAAATGTGATACACCACATTAATGAAATAAAGGATAAAAATCGTATGATTATCTCAGTAGTTGCAGAAAAAGGCACTTGACAGAATTTAACTTCCTTTCAAGAGAAAAAAATTTCAACAAATTAGGTATAGAAAGAATGTATCCCAACATGATAAAGGCCATTTATGATAAGTCCACAGTGAACATCGTGCTTGATGACAACTTCAAAGCTTTTCTTCTAAGATCAGGAACAAGACAAGAATGCCCACTCTGCTGCTATATGATCTCACTTATAAGGGGGATCTAAAAAACTCAAACTCATGGAACCAGAGAGTAGATTGGCGGTTGCCAGGGATTGGGAGAGGTGGTGGGAATGGGGAGGGCTTAGTCAAAGAATACAAATTTCCAGTAATAAGATGCATAAATACTGGAGATCTAACGTACAGCACGGTGGCTATGCCATGTTGTATAGTGAAAATTCGTTAAGAGAGTAGAACTTATGTCTTCTCACCACAAAAAAGGGAAACAGTGTGAGT
Organism: Leopardus geoffroyi; assembly: GCF_018350155.1. Lineage (NCBI taxonomy): Eukaryota > Metazoa > Chordata > Mammalia > Carnivora > Felidae > Leopardus > Leopardus geoffroyi. The sequence continues at coordinate 49,020,317 of NC_059334.1, read as the reverse complement.
TGACAGATTTGTTAATTAACTTGATAGCGAAAATCACTTCACAATGTATGTGTATATTAACTCCCCATCCTGTACCCCTTTAAAAATTCCATCGTATAACCCAAATATATAGTTTTCTTTGTCAATCATACCTCAATAAGGCTGGAGAAAAAATAATAAAACACCAGAAAGGATGCTATCCCACAGTCAGCTGTGAACACTGACCCACGCATGGTTGCACGATTGCTAAAGTCTGAGAAGTCACCAAACGATCCTCAATCTAACTGCTGCTTGCTCGTGACTCCGAAACACATTCAGATATTTTTACTGAACCAGAGATCTCGCATCCCCATTTTAATGAGTCTGGTATCCAGGCTGCTACTGTAAGCCATCTCCTGTCCATGAGTGCTGTGCAGGGGACAAAGCACAGTATGTTCAGTGTAAGACCCTTTCCCAAGTTCCCATGGAGAAGCTCTGGGAATCCAGGGATTTGCTGCAGTGAACATGGGGTGTTTCGTGGATGAATCAACATAAAGCACAGCCATTACAGAGGTGATCAATACTGACTATACAGACAGCTGGAAGGAAGAAGTCCTCTGGCTGTGATTTACTTTTCATCGTATCTCCCGTGGTAAAGTCTAAAAACAAAGCCTGGGCTATTTTCACCATAGGGAGGAACAGCGAACACATGAGAGAATTTTCCTTTTCATCGCTCAATTCCAGTGGCAGTAGGTTTAAATCATACGTTCCCTTGGATTAATGTTATTTTCCATTTGGAAACATTGGCTTAACTTTGTTCTTTTGATTAAATAGAAGACGTGAGATTCAAATAATTCTGAAAGCAGCTTTGAAATTATTTTATTAATAGTTTGCACAATCTAAAACCAAGAAGCTTACTGCGAAAAGAAGAAACCCTGTGTTTTACCTGAATTATAAGTGGAAAAACAATTCGCGACTTACAGATTGTCTTTGTCTAGACATTAGCCAGTGTTCTCTGGTTTATCTACACTTTTAAGTTTCTTGAAGCAGGACATATAAAATGAATGCTAGTCATACATTATGCATTCTAACCTTGGAATGTTTTTAAATGTATACAAAATGAAAGTCCTACATGGTTACGTTTGCAATCTGAAAACAGTCAGTGTGTGAACTGTTTAAAGCTAGTTTGGTTAGGAATGATGTAGGTGCTACGGTTCAGAAATTCCTGCGAGATTCCTTCTTGAGTTACCTCACAGTCCCTAATTCATACCCTGAAGCCAGATGATTTCAAGCTGGCCGGGGTGGTGAATCCGTCCCACTATAACGAACAGCCAACCACAAAGTGTGGCGCAGTATGATTACCTACCCCTGGACCTCGATTTCTCATGCCACTTTGAAATGTTCTGCAAGCCTGATTTTATGACGAGAGATATATTCCAGATTTGGGGTTTTGAAGTAAACTTCCTCGTAGATTTTCAGAGAACACTGCCAAGAAACTGGGCTCTAATGAAATGTCATCCTTAGGGGCCAGTCTTGCTTTGGGAAATGTCCACTGAAAGGATGCACTCAGAGGAATTCAGACATCTTCCAATCTCTGGATCCTGTCCAACTTCACACAGGCCCATTTGGCACTGGTCATACTCCAGCTTTCCCACAAGGCTCTGGAAGGGCTCCAAGAGCTCATTTAGGCTCTACCTCTATATGTGGATCTGAGCACCAGACAGGAATCATGGAGGAAAGCAGCCTCAGGCACCAGTCGCAGAAGAGACCTTGGGGAGATATAAAGGGACAAGTGTGTTTGCCATAGTGATTTGCCCAGTGATCTGGGAAGCCAGACCGAGGCAGAGATCTCTGCCTTGGAGCCCAAGGAGAGAGGAGCCAGACATTAAGCAGGGGTTCTCAAGGACCTCTAGGCCAGTACCCTACACAAACTGAACATATTTCCAGGAGAAAATGAGAAATGCGTGTATCTGTGTGCACATAACACAAAAGAAATTTACAGAGAGAGAAGGTTTGATTGTTTTTCAAGAGCCATGAGGTGATAGATGAAAGGAAACTCGAGTTGTAATCCTGTGACACCCATCTATGCTCATGACCTTTAGCAAATTTTTGATGTTATCTGTGCTTCAATTTTCCCATCTTCCCATGAGGACACTGGATGAGATAGTCCCTTAGGTCACTTTTAGTTATTTCATTTATACAGGCTTAAGAACAGCAGAGTCACGCTTCCAACTGCCAATCCAATTACAAATCATCAGCAATTGATAGATCACCACAAATAGAAATGACATTAAGTGGTAAAGACGTGTATCCAAAACACATACGCACTTTCCTTTCAAGGAAGGTAAATTATAGCTCTCGAGCCCTTTCTGGCTATAGGACATGAGCCTTCTTTCACAGGATATAAGCAGTTGCAAAATATAGGTTAAAAGATGAGGACACAATAAAGATGCGGTTTCATAATTTGAAAATATAACGTTACTACCAAATCAGTAGAAACACTTGAATTCCCCCAGAAGAGGAGCAAAAGATAAGTTACCAAAGACACAAATGGCCAATTAACACATAAACACTTAATCTTAATTGCTATCATGTAATGTTAATTGATAAAATAGTATATCCTTATGTCATCAATGGAATTAATCAACCAAATGCTGGTGGAACTGTAAATGAGTTCTGTTTTCAGTTTTCTGAGAAAAATTGGGCAGTATAAAGCAAGAGCCAAATGTAGTCAAGTCCTTTTATTCAGAAATTTTTGCTCAAAATACATTCAGGGACAATAATCAGAAACGGGTATAAAATTCATGTATTAATATTCATCGAAACGTTGTTTACCATAATAAAATACTTTTTAAATTTAAACAATTGAACGTACTTTGACACAGCCAGATGCTGTCATTAAAACTTTTGCTTTTGAAAAACATTTAATTACACTGAAAATGCTACAAATGTAAAATGAAAACAGGAGGATATATTGCATGTTCCCAATTCCGTAAGCTATAAAAATAAAAACTAATACGCAGTTTCATTTTGTTTTATTTTACTCTCTTTTCCAAATTCCCAACAATAATATGCACAACTTTTATTATCCTAAAAATAAATACTATTTTTAAACGAATCAATATTGAAAAACTCTTTGGTAACGTCTACTCCATTCTAACATGCACCAATTCAACGAGCAATTCCTCTTCTAGGCATACATTCAACAAAAATACATACATATGTTCACCAAATTTTATATCCTAAGACATTCATAGCAGCGCTATTTATAATACCCCAAATCTGGAAACTGTTCAATGCCCATTACTGATAGAATAAATTTATAAATCGTGGTATAGCCCCACTACAGAGCGCCATATGCAATGACGGCACACAGTGATACGGATGAATCTGACAAATGTCACGTGAAAGTAAAGGAAAGACACCCAACAGAAAAGGGCACATGCTTTATGATTCCATTTATATAAAGCACAGCGGTGGGCCAGCTCGATTACGTTATTCGTTACCCCAGGAAGTGTTAGGGCAGAGGACGTGAGGATTTCTGGGGCGCTGTCATTTTTGGTGTCTCCATCTGGGCGTAGCAGTCCACAAAAAGCCATCCGGCTGTACCTCTCTGTGCTCTTTGCTGTCTGTTTATTGTACTTCAGTGAAGTATTTTCAAACAAACTGATCAAATAGTTAGCTACTGCGAGGCACGTGGGAAAGATGGGAAGAATAAGGAAGCAGCAAGATGAGACCAAGCATGTGCTCTGAGCGCCTGAGCAAATAATAACCTTTTCCACATGAAAGAGGGAGAGGGTAGGCCTGGGGCGGGGTGGGGGTACGGCGATCCAGCATTATCCTGCAGTTTGCACAAGAGCCTCGGCTAATGGCCCCAGCGAGCCCTCTGCCACACCCCTCCAGCTCACACCACTTTGTCCCTCACCATTCCATTCATCTGGAAGACTTGTTTTTCCCAATCTGTACTTGGCCCACTTCATTCAAATCCTTGTCCAACCGTCACCTTCTCCGAAGGACCATCCGTGGACCACTTATTTAAAAATAAATAACCTCACTCCAACCTTATGCTCATCCCCTAGTCCTGCTTTATTTGACTTCAGAAGACTCATTGCTACATGTAATTAGATTGCGCACACACAGGACAGTAGAGAGGAGACATAGATAGAGATATGCAGGTGTAAGTATAAGTAGAGATAGAGATAAAGACATTTTTTTTATTCCACTAAAATGTAAGCTTCACAAAGACAGAACTTTGTCTTCTTCCATCTTTCTTACCCTAATGCCTTGAATAGTTTCCAAAACATCAAAATGCCCAATAAATACATGTTGAAAGAATATGGTTCCCTTTGGAACCTGTTTTTCATAAACGCACACTTACAAAGATGCCGATGGCACAGAAATGGAAATGGCCTTTCTTGGTGACCATTCTCCGCATTTCTCTCTTCATGGCAGCCCAACACTGTCCTGAGCAAAGGGTGAGGCCACGGTTGCAGCTTCCCAGGATAATTGGAAACAGACTCAGCAACTGCACACATTGAAGTTAGGAAAGCAGTTGTTTGGAGAACGGTTGAGTCCTAAGTGCCTTTGTATTTTTGTTGAGCAATCTGAGCTGCTGGGCACATTTCATGTGAAGGGTCAGCATCATGCTTTTCGAGAACTCCACTTAAGAAATAGTAGATGAACAAAGGTCAAGACAATTTGAGTCCATATGGACCTCTTTAGTACAGGGAATTGATGTAAAATGCTGTGAAGTGTTCTCACGGGCTTGTGTGTAGTCAGGATTCAAAAATTCCCAGAGTGTTCGGTTCACATGTGATTTCCTTATTTTCCTATTGAATTACAGCAGCTCAAAGGCAGCAGCCTGAAGTCCTTGTTGCAGCTGACCAAGCTGACCAAGTAGGACTGGTCTGTCCTACTTTGGGGAGATAACGTCAAAAATCTACTGGGTTGACTTCGTGGCTCGAGGCAGCCTTTATAAGCATTCACTTTTGCAGATGGGGGAGCTGATGTTCACAAGTCGTAGATGTCCCTTGCTAGGGTCATCCCTATTTAGGACAGTTGCCCCAGGTGGCCAGGTGCCCTGTTCTGGTCATTGCCTGTTAACATCAGATGGCTAGTAAATGGTGCAAATGAACCTCCAGTCTTCCCATTTTAAGACACCATAAAGTTCTACCAGTGCTTTATTTTCAGAACCCTGGCCTCCAGATCGGAGAGACAATACATTTCTGTGGTTTAAGCCCCTCAGTCTGTGGTACCTACTAGTAAACTAGGGCACAGTGTGAGCAACTGGGGATGACAACCAAAAGTCAGGCACCTGATCCTAGATCCCGCCAGATGGGCCAGGTCCCGTTGGCCCATCTCACACATGTCACCTTGCTCCCTGGACAGGCTCTGCTGCTCACCGGCCCCATCTTCTTTTGTCTGAGTATCCTCCCCCATGGCTGTGGGCCATCTTGCTCCTGATGGCCTGTGCCTCACTCCCACTGCCTACCTGACTTGGCCTGATTTGAGCACATCCCCACTTGGATTCTGGTTCTTAATTTCTTCTGGTTTCTTCCCTGGCTCCTGCTCATCATCCCAGGTTTTCTTCACTGCGGCCTCGTCTCCCCCGTGCCCCCGGGGCACAGTGCAGGGGTCACGCAGGCCGCGGACGCGGGGGGAGCTGAGCTGAGGAATCGGTGGGCACTGTCACTTACCACAGGCAGCATTCCGTCATTCCGAGTCAGCCTCCTTTCCTCATTACCATTTTTGTCTTACTTACTCTCCTATCCAGTAGCAGGGTAGTGAAAACCACTTAGCACCTCGTACAAAATATCCCGATGATGAATACGCGGCTTTCAAGCTTATTCCCTGAGGCCAGATCCTGCTCTTGAGAAAAATGATGAACTTGGGATGTTGTTATTTACGGGGCTGAGCCCACTAAATCTGATCTTTTTATTATGTTTAGGAAGTTGGGAATGAATGAACAAGCACATGTCTGTTCCTACTTAGAGCTGGATGGTTGGTCTCTATAAAACAGCCCCTCGGCAGGCCTTCTTTTCCCCTGCAGTACTTGGGAAGCAGTGAGGCATTTCCCCGTCATTAAATCAAACCGCCTGATTCCGCCGACCGGGTCTGCAGGGCACGACAATAGGGGCTCTGGAGGGGACCTGTTCTTCTGCTCCAATTCTATGCTTCATCCATCTGCACTGGGCACATCAATAATCCAGGAACGGGACATGGTCTGTTGGTGAAAAGGATGGATGTTACTTGTTCAAATAAGTGCAACAGTGGGAGTTTCCACTGTGACCATGTGTGCTTCGACCAGTACAACCCCACTTGAAGGGAGACATCCGTGGGATTTTGACACAAGAGGCTGGCACTGATACGCCCACCCAGTGACTCCCACAAGCAGGCCCAGTTGTTTTGGGTTCCTGACCCCGTCAAACTCTTCTTACCCTTCTGTTTCAGCCCTATCCCTGCTCTTTTGTTAGGCTGCTGACGTAGGTCTTTCCAGTTCAGCCGTTGAGTCCTCAGAGGTCATTGCCCTTCCGGCTCTACCCACCCAGAATGGGGCCCCAGCTCTGATGGCAGCACCAACCTTCTTTGGCTGTGCCTTTCTCTAGGCAAGAGTTGATCGGTTTGGCCACTCCCCCATGTTTCCAGGGACATCCTATTACCAAAGAAATGTGATTTGGCCTGTAATTATTTTTTAAAACAGATTTTATACATCTTTTGTTGAAGTGTCTCTTGTATTTTTCTATTTAAATATTACTTTTTCAATGGCACAATACAGGAATACATTTATGTGATACCTGCTGAATACAGTGCTCCAGCAATGATTATGCATGTGTGAACCTTCAGCCATGTTGTCCATTAGGGAGCCACTAGCCACATACAGCTTTTTTTTTTTTTTTTTTTTTTATGTTTATTTATTTGAGAGAGAAAGAGAGAGTGTGAGCAGGAGAGGGGCAGAGAGAGAGGGAAACACAGAATCCAAAGCAGGCTCCAGGCTCTGAGCTGTCAGCACAGAGCCTGACGTGGAGCTCGAACTCTAGAACAGTGAGATCATGACCTGAGCCGAAGTCGGACCCTTAACCGACTGAGCCACCCAGGCGCCCCACCACAAACGGCATTTGAAACTTAAGTGATTTTATTTTTTTTTTAATTTTTTTTAACAGTTCTTTATTTTTGAGACAGAGAGAGACAGAGCATGAACGGGAGAGGGTCAGAGAGAGAGAGAGAGACACACAGAATCCAAAGCAAGCTCCAGGCTCTGAGCTATCAGCAAAGAGCCTGACGTGGAGCTCGAACTCTAGAACAGTGAGATCATGACCTGAGCTGAAGTCGGCCACTCAACCGACTGAGCCACCCAGGCGCCCCAGAAACTTAAGTGATTTTAAATTAAATAAAATTTGAAGTTCAGCTCCTTAGTCACGATGGCCACGTTTCACACGGTCTAAGCCACGGGTAGCTATAGTGGCTACCATGTTACACGATGAAAATCATAGGATATTTCGATCATAGCACGTCCTATTAGACAACACTAATCTATAGAAATACATGGCTCTCTGCTTATGTAATATGCATGCCTGTTTTCATTTTACATAAATTTACCACACTGCACATACTGTGTCGTAACCTTTCTGTCACTATGTAATGTGTTTCACAGATGTTTTAATGCCACTGCATGTTTATCTCCCGTGTCTGAGCGCCTGCATTTCTGCCCTGGTGGAGTCTAGGTGGTTCTCATTTTGATTTGCTGTTATAAATAACGTTACAATTAACATCCCCATACGTCTCTGCACCTGCCCCCTCACGACCCCGTGCAATTATTTTTCTAGGAGAACTACCAAGAAGTGGAATTTCCAAATCAAAGCGTGTGTCCATTTTCAGTTTATTGCAGTTTCTGTGAAGTTCCCTTTAGAGCGGCTGTGTCCACGTGTGGTCCCGCTAAACCTATCACCTTGTTGTCACCAACTTTATCAAACTCTGAAAATTTCGTGATTTTAAACAAGTAGTATCATTGCCATTTTAAATGGACTTTTCCAGGTGAGAAATGGATTGTCGGTCAATTTGTATTTCCTTGACTGTGAGCAGCCTCCTCAAATATTTTGACCCTTTTTCTACTTACGTTTGTCTCTTACTGAACAAAATAAAGTCTTCGTGTATTGAGGATATTGTCTTGCATCTATTACGCATGTTAGTGATACTTATTGGTTTCTATTTCTTAACTTTTTAAAGTAAGGTCTATTACTTTTTTAGACCTTTTAAAAAGTTTTTGATTTTACAGTTTTGAATGTTGACATCATCATATTTGTCAATCTTTATGAGTTCAGAATGTATTTCTTATTTTAGGCCTTTCCTCCTTCTGAGTCATAAACATTCTCCCTTCTATTTTTTTTTTTTTTTAGTTTTTTTTTTTTATTATTATTGTTTAACTCTGTAACACATCTGGAACTTATTCTTATGAATGGCATGTAAGGTAGAGCTGGAACTTTTATTTTTTTTCCAAGTTTCTAGCTAAAAGTTCCCATACAATCATATTAGGTAGTTCACTTCTTTCCATTGATCTTAAATATTATTATCATGTATTAACGACCCTCATATATGTGAAAATGCCTATACCTTCAGTCCTTCAATGTATTTGTCTCTTCTTGCACACGGTTCTTTGCCTTTACAATAAATAATGATAGGCAATAAGGAAAATAGTTGCTTCTTTTCCTTTTTCAAAAGAAGTCGGTCTGATTTCAACTGCTGTATTCTCCTTTTGGATCGTGGTACCTTAAAGCAGTCGTTGATTTATGACACATACCACACTTCAGAGGAACGTGTCCCCCCTCACAATGCATTGTGTCCAAACTGATGTCTCAGCTGTGTTTGTAAGAGGCTATTTCTCTGCTGGCCAGCCAGGTGGCTTCTGGGTGTGTGGTATGGGAAAGCCCTCGCTGCCCCATGAAGCAGGTCGCTTGTCTGAAGTAATGTCATGTGAGATATAACACGCAGGTGGATTTAAGAGTTTAAGCCCTCAGACAGGGATAATGACCAAGACTCTCCAGGTGGAAAAAGCAAACCAATACTCAGAACACTTGTCAGTCACGGTCAGGATGATGCTTTGCACCTTCCAAGGTAGAGAGGTTGATGCAATCAGCATACACACCTTATTTCTCTGGACTGGCAGCTATGGACCTTGGCGAGCATTCAGGGTGGTCCACATGGGCTGCAAGGGCTGTTGGGTCCTCAGAAGCACCTCTGGGTCCAGTGGGCAGGCATCAGTCGTGGCCTTGGAGCCAGTGGTGTTCACACACTTAGCTGCGGGGGCCAGCTGCAGATACTCAGGTAGTGGAAGGGTTACAGACATACACATTGTGGTGGGGCCCAGGCAGGCAGTAAAGTCTGAAGCCAGTGTCAGGCTCACCAGCGACCGTGGGGGGGGGGGGGCCTCAATGTCAATGTACGATCTATGGCAGCACACTCTTCCCCCGTGTGTGCACACTGCCACACGGGTGGGTGATAGGCATCGGGCCAGCAGCACGAAAGTGTACAGCTGGAAGGGCTATTCCAAGGGCACACACAGCCCTGGGGACAACAAGGCTGGTTTTTTGCATTCATGGAGCCATAGAGGTCTAAGCTGGCTGCCAGTGTGGTTCCTAGACTCGGGCGCAGGGGCGTGGGTACTCCCGGTACCTGGTGTCAGCAAACACAAAAGCCTGTGGGGTGAAAGCAGGTTCATGGTGGCTTTGCTGGCCATTGGTTTCATGAGTGGTGAAATCTGCTGAATTTGTCTACAGAGCAGGTCTCTGTGAATTGCAAATGAGCGGGAGATTAGACTGAGAACTCCATTAGAAAGTGCAAATCACATCTTATAACCAGAGATCCTCTTAAACACGCGGGTTCTCTGGAAAGCGGATTTATTTCCATTTATTAAATGCAGCTTTCCCTTCTGGAGAGGCTCTGCAGGGAATCTGTGCACATGAAGTTTCTTTTTTTTTCTTTTTCCTTTTTTAATGTTTATTTATTTTTGAGAGAGAGAGAGACAGAGTGTGAGTCGGGTAGGGGCAGAGAGAGAGAGGGAGACACAGAACTGGAAGCAGGCAGAACTGTGCTGACAGCTCAGAGCTCAACGCCATGAATGTGAGATCATAACCTGAGCTAAAGTCGGACACTTGACCGACTGAGCCACCCAGACACCCCTGTGCACAAGAAATTTCTATTTTTCTGTTCATCTATTACAAACAGCGCCTTAGGAAAACAACTGGGTTTTCTCATTTGAGAGGGTATCTATAGGATTGTATGCCTCAATTTCAAGTTAGGTGGTATATTTGAAATTTACACTGAAGGGAACTGGGTGCTTTTCTAAAAGCCCAGTGAGCCTCCAGAGCAGCAAAAACGAAGGTACTGGGAGAAAACGGCGCACAAGGGTGAGTAGCAGTGTGAATTTTTTTCAATAGTAGCTAATGTATCTCTTTAACAATGCCTGGTTAACCAGCTCCTTAGTTCGTGATTCTGGAATTATATTCTCTTCTTGTTCCATTTCTTCCAAGTGAAAGGAGCTTTGAAGTCTTGGCGAGAATAAATTAAGAAGAATTTTAATACAACCCGTGTCATATTCCTGTTGCCTAATCAGCTGAGAAAAGCAAGAAAGGGTGTCTCTTCATTGGAGATATGTCATTTCAGAAAAGCTGCTAAGCTGCCTTGGGGGTAGAGGAAACCTGAAAGATAACTGCATGCCACGAAAGTTGAAATCCAAAAAGGAAATAGATGAGAAGGAGCACGATTCGGCAGCAAGAAGAGAGACCGTTTCCACCAAGCCATTGGTAAACAGAGCACGTGGGAGACCAGCCTGAACCTAAGGAATGATACTTGACCCCACCTCACCTGCACTGGCTTTCCGTGGCCGCCATCACCAATCACCAAACTCAGCGGCTTCAAACAACACAAATTGGTTATCTTATAGTTCTGCAGATTGGAAGTCTGACATGGGTCTCCCTGAGCTAAAATCATCAAGGCGTCAACAGAGCTGCATTCCTTCTTGAGGCTCTAGGGAAAGATCTACTTCCTTTCTTGGATCCAGTTTCCAGCTTCTAGAGAATGCCCTTGGCTGGTGGCCCCTTCGTCTATCTTCAAAGCTGATAACATTTCACCTTTGACCCTATTCCCCTGACCCTACTCCCTTCATCACATCTCTTTCTGTGACCACAGCTAGGAAGTTCTTCCATTTTAGGGCCCATGTGATGACATTGGGCCCACTTGGGTAAACCAAATAATTTCCCCATCTCACAATCCTTAATCACATCTGCAAAGTCCTTTTTTCCATGAAGATAACACATGAAGTTTCCAAGGATTAGGACATCTGTGGGGGCATTATTCTGTCGACCACATCACCCAATGTGACATAACATAAGGAACTTATGATGAGAATGAAAAATGAGATAATTACATCCTAAAACAAATAACTAGAGTGTCTTTGTTTTAGTTACACCTGAACTAAAGATATCCTTTGAGTGGTTGGGATTTCATGCAGTATATCTCTATGGCAGTATGTTATCTAGGCCAATCTGTCTTCAAGGACGGAATTTAGACCTAGATAGTCCTAGGTGGACTTCCACACAGGCCCCTCTTGGTGGAAAGTGTGGAAAGTGAGAGCCACAACAAGGAGGGAGGATAGGGTGTCCTAAGAAGAATTTTGAGCCCTTCGGGTAACTTCAGAAGGAACCAGCTGGCATAAGGTTCTGCCTGTGGTTTGCATTAAAAAGTCAGCAAGGCCAAGGAATCCTTGAGCAGTCCTGAGGCAGAGAAACAGGCAAGGGAGGTGAAAAACGGGGACGCTGGTGGATTTCAAGACACGTTTGTTTCAGGGTCCAAGTCTCTGAAGGATTTGAAGTAACAACCTTCTCTAAGGCGTTCTGAGCGAAGGACGCTTTGACATGCCTACTGCGAACAGAACAAAGTGTGCCTATGGCGTTTCCTGTTAAACTCTTCTACAAGCCATTCCCCCAGCAAAAGAAGAATTTGGGGCTGACCTGGGGAGCCATTTTATCAGAGATAAGATTTCTGGGTGGGAGTCAAGGCCACTGAGAACATGCCAACTTTTGCTGCTTGGTCAAGTGATAGCTTATGCCAGCTGGCTGCTGAGATGAAAATCAGGAATCTGTGCAAGATCCTTTCACAGATACTACTCAACTGAGTTGGGCCACAATAAAGGGAGTGATTATGTGACCGACATCTTCCACCAAAACGGTCTCCAAAGAGCAGATTATGTGCAGGGTCTGCGTGCCTGGCCTGGGCCTTTTGGTCATCCTTTCCGTGCTCAGATCTCATTAACCTGCCATAGTGATAAGCATGGTGGGGGGCTTGCTGCAGGGAGACAAAGAAAACCAGATCCTGCAGATGGGCGGGTGGGATCAGCCTCGGGGCAGAGAGCCTCTCTGCCCAGAATGCCCATGCACAGTAACCCCCGTGCTCCTGCGGGCTCCTGGCAGATGAGACGCGCAGGGGGATTATGACCAGAGGGCTGTGGTCCAACAGTTGCATGGACCCAGGAGCACAAATCACTGGGAGGCCCCAGAGTAGGACTCAGGAAAGGGCCAGACCCACCTTTCCTGGTTCGTACCTCTAAATTCCATTAGCGTCTCAGGTATGGGGCACAGGAGGAAGAGGGATTGGGACTTCTAAAGGGTAAGGCAGCAGCTTGGGAGGGAGAGAACGCGGGCTGGGAATCCGAAGGTGGGAAAATCCAGGTCCCTCCCACCTCTGGCTCAGGGCTTTGGGTGTGCGGGGCACTGACGGTCCCAAACTCTAACTTTTGATGAATAACATCTGCTAACCCCCACGGGAATGCTGTAGCATCAATCAGCTCCCCGGGACTACGATGGCCACACTGCAAATCTGAGTCCTGACAATGCGATGCAGTTGCAGAGGGATCGGTGAACTTCCCAGATTTCCTTTTTGGCCTTGTCCTTCCCCGTGTCCCCAACCCAAGGATACACATGGACACACACATACACACCACTTGCACACCATTTATCTGTATACCCCTTGGACCTGCACTGAGTTTGACTATCTCAGTGCGTTTTTGTGAAAGTAAAAAAAGCAAAACATTTTCTAGTTGCGATTGCAAAATCAACATGTGTGTGAGGATACAAAGATAAGAGTGATGTTTACAAAGTAAGTCTGTAGTCAGAAGTAAATACTTGGGGCATGCCTAATGAAAAGACAAAAATAGGGCCAAAAATTTATTCTAATTGAATAGTTGTAGCTTATTTCCAGCTGGCAAAAAAATAAAAAATAAAGTAAAATAAAGAGATGAGAGATAAAGCATGACTCTCCACTGGAATTGGATGACACCACAAAATCTGTTTCTTATATACTCTCAAACTGTGATATTTCAACTCTCTACTCCTTGTTGTGGACATTTGGAAGCGAATTGTGTACCCACGAAAGCTTGAAATGCTGATCGTTTGCATTAATAACGTTTTCGCTTTTCAGAAGAGTCTCCACTGTTCCTTCATTTTCAGGCTTTGGCCTGACAGTTTCCTCTGAGTACGAATTAAGACCAAAGAGACAATATTTTCAATAGCTAAATTAACAAAAGTGTACATGAAGGTATATGGAGACAACCCTGAACCCTGATAGAAGTATAAGTTGGTATAATCTTTCTGGGAAGTAACCTGAAATATACAAAAAAAAAGGCCTTAAAATCTCCATCTCTTTTAACGTATTATTCTCCTGCTAGCAAATTAGAAGCTTGGACAAATAAATACATGTGAATAATTCATTCCATAGGATGCAATGCCAACCAGCTCATTAAAACAATGAATAAAATCTACACTTATTCAGAGGGTAATAGCTGGAGTCTTTCAACAGGTGAGATAAATTAAAAAAAAAAACAAACTGAAAAACCCTGGAAATCCTGAACTCCTCATAGTAGGTATATGTATGGGTTTGCATGTGTAAGTACATCTGATTCATATACATATAGGAGCAACAAAAGGAAACTGGAGAGATGAATAAAATCCCACTAACATGTACTGAAATTGCAAGTGATTCCACTTATTTCGAGTGTTTGAATTCCTTGAGATTTCAGAGTGTTTATTACGTTTATAATTAGAATAAGCTATTTTCGTTTTGAATGCACTCTTTGTTGAAAATTTGGAAATTTTGAAAAATAAATAGAAATCCCCACTGGAACGGCAACATAGAGATAAAATCCACGTGTGTTTTCCGACTTAGGTGGATTAGAAACAAAGGTAAATGAACGTATAGGTAGGGCTGCAGATGCAGACACACACATGGGATTATATGTACTCAAGTTTTTATTTTAATTAATATGTAATATAGTTCATCAGACTCCTGTGACTGCCACTATTCATGCCAGGTTACTTATTATTAAGTGTGTGACTTGTTCTTGCTTGCAGATATTTTGCTACTAGAATAACAGGGACAGAATCTTTGCCAGTGGCTCCTTGCATATTCTCTGGTTAATACTTCTGGATGAAATAATAGAAAAGACAATGAACTAAAGTACACACACGCGTAAGTATATACATACTTGCATATGTAGCCAGAGGGGTGTGGGGAGTAGATGCAGGAGAGAAACTGTAACTTGCATCCCGAATCTTTCTTCTCCTTGGAATCCTCGTGCAACCCTGTCACTTCTCTCCCTTGCGTGCGGGACCCGTCTTTCATTTTTTTGATAGCAGACCCTTTCTTTTGTTTGGTTTGTTCCATAGCTATGGTTAACGTTTTCACTGAAAATTTTGTTAAACCCACAAAAGGAAACGTGGGCAGCAGAAAAAGGCATGCTTCCTGAGGGATGCTCCTGTTCTCGTTCCTATGAGGAGGCCCGACCCCCCGGCAGGTGGCCCTCTGGCCCCGAAGGTAGCCCGCAAGCAGGGTCGTAGCCGCAGTTTCGCCCTTGGCCACCTGGCCAGGTCCCTGAGGCCGCATTCCGGTGCCCCTCACTTTGCCCCTCACTGTGGACATACAAAAGACCAAGAAGTGGCTCGTCACCTTAGCAGAGCCTGGAGAACGTGGCGGGCTCTGCAGAGAACAGCTGCTGGCCTTCCATAGGTGGAAGCCGGCAGCCAGAGACCTCCGTGGCCGCCCAGCCCTCCACTCCTCCACACTGCATTCCGCCTTTATTTCCAAGTTGACCTACTCTCGGTTTCCATTCTTTGCACGTTTGTTTCGTATCATTTTCCTCTCGCTGACCTATTTCAGTCAGCAACTTTTGTGTTACACCAGTATCTCTAGCATGTGTAGACTTTTTACTGTAGTTTATGAGTGCCCAGGGACAGCCCGCTGAATGATCTGGAATGCACAGGTGTATTTAGACCCAAGCCCCATTGTTCTAGAAAAACAGGGTCTCTGGAAAAAAGGAATGAGACAACCACAGACTCTTTTTAGTCAGACGTTTGTATCCCCAGACATTTTTTAGTCAGACGTTTGTATCCCCAGACATTTCCAATAGGATTTCATTTAATGATCACACCATTTCTCTGAGGTAAAGATTATTCCAGTTTTGCAGATGATAAAGACTGAGTTCAGAGAGGCTAGGTAACTTGTCCAAGGTCACTAAGCCTCTCAGTGCTGGAGCAGGGATGCAACCAGCTATGACTTTCTCCAAAGCCAAGGTTCTTCGCACTATTCCCTGCTGCCCCCCCGAGTCCAAACTGTGGGAACTTGTCTCAATTTCACTTTCTATGAAGAAGGATAAGGTCCCGATGAATATTCTCTGTTATTATAAGGTAGCATGAAGTCCCGTCTCCTTTCTCTTAACAAACAGAATATTATTCTTTCGGCTCATTAGGTAATTTACCACTGTTCCTTGCATGCCTGGAGCATTTCAGTGAAAGATTGTAATCATTTCAAGTTGAATTTGATTTTTTTTTAATTTTTTTAATGTTTACTTACTTATTTTTGAGGGCGGGGAGGGGCAGAAAGAAAGGGAGAGAGAGAACCCTAAGCAGGCTCTGCCCTGCCAGCACAGAGCCCGTCACAGGGCTCGAACTCATGAACCACAAGATCATGACCTGAGCTGAAATCAAGAGTCGGATGCTTAACTGACTGAACCACCTGGTGCCCCTCTCATTTCAACTTGAATTTTAAAGAGAAGACTGTATCGAAGCCCTTTACGAGGGTGGACAGGGAGGAAAGACTCATCCCTGCCCCGAGTCATGCCCCTTCCTTGAGGTGTAGAGTTCAGAGCAGATTAAATCAGACTTCAGGAGACCAGGCTTTGGTCCAGGCCTGCTTCAAGAAGCCCTTGTAAACCCCAGCCTCCCTCAGCCTCAATATCCCTCCAGTAAAATGGTGAGAGTTCGACCATCTGAAGGATAACAGGTAGGTTTTAATTCCCATGCCCATTCTGTGCATGTGGCCACAGCTCCCTAGAATGCTGTGTTGGGAAGGGCCCTAAGGCTCTAAGGGACGGTGTCTGTGATAGTGACAGAAGCCCATCTGCTCTGGGCGCAGGAGACCCACTGTGCACGTGTCTTCTATTCCTTAGATAAGGAAACCACTAAGATCCCTTTAACTTAGGACAGTTGTGGCCACACAGACCTGCCTCTTTGGCCTTGTCTAAATTCAACACCGTCGTAAACATAAGTCCGCTCGGACCGCCATGGGTATGAGGCATCATGGAAGATGAAAACGGGAGACTGAGGAGCTGTCCCCTCCGCGGGGCACAGGAGGGTTAACGGGGTGATGCCGACGACTCCTCTCACACTGTAGCAGGGTCAGAGCAACGTCACAGTATTTAAAGCTGCAGAACACATGCGATTCAGGAATGTCAGTGTTCTTCAGTGGTTAAAAAAAAAAAAAGTAAATTCTTAGCCTTTTACATTAAAACAAACATCTCACAGAGTAGAATAAAACACATTTGCATGGTTTTTTAAAATAGGGCAGGAAACTTCAAAGAAACCTGCTCTCTCCCAAAAGCCGACTCAAGCTCCCTCTTTTCTGGCATGAGTGGAACCCCATGGAAAATTCGAGAAGCAGCGCTAGGAAGAGTACCAGGAAAGCGATGACCGAAGAGTTCAACAGGGAAAGGAGAAAGGACTGAGGCCCCAGGATCTTGTCACTACAAAGGGAGGGCGACACTTGGTGCTGGGAGCTCTTGAGAAGAGCCCAGGGCCCCCAGAGGGACACATTAGCACAAACTCTGTAGAGCAGTCTGCCTGAAAGAGGGCCATTTGTGCTGCTGGGGTTGGCAGAGAGGAAACCTCTTCTGTCTCTCTCCTGCATGAGCCCATGCCTACTCACTCGCTCCAGTCCCCATCTTCTCTATGGCCTTCAGGTCAATGTATTCATTTGGCAAGTATTTATCAAGCATCTATGAGGTACCAAGTGCAAATGCCACAATCCATTTCTCACCCCACAGGTAGCTCGTGTCTGTTTTGCCCAGGACTGCCTCGAGCTGCTTCCCCTCTGTCCATCT
Organism: Leopardus geoffroyi; assembly: GCF_018350155.1. NCBI lineage: Eukaryota > Metazoa > Chordata > Mammalia > Carnivora > Felidae > Leopardus > Leopardus geoffroyi. Next base: position 49,002,940 of record NC_059334.1, on the reverse strand, counting down.
TAGCAAGTGCTACCTGCATCACTGCGTGATCCGAGCTGGAAGATGGGCATCATTCCCCTTCCCCCTCCGGCTCGCTCTTTATCACCTAGTCGATCTCCAAGACCTTCCATTCTAGAACCGACTCAGAGTCTGGCCAGAAAGAAACACCTGAGTTGTCTCTTCTCTGTGCTTTCGGAGCTAGGACTCAGCCAGTCTCACAGCATCTGCTTCTTGTTCTGAAAGAAGAAGCCTCTGCTTTCCCGTGGGCTTGACAAGCAAGCCATCCTTTTCCTGACTTGCCTCAGTGCCAGGAGGCTGCGGTCCTGGGGGCAACAGTGGAGCGTTCAGCCCCTGTGAGCGTGGTCAGTGCTGCTGAAACTGAGGGGCAGGTGCGGCCTCTAGATGGAGCAGGTGTGGCCACAAGGATCACACTAGACCAGCTCTGGGTGTGATGTGGGCCATCATCCTGCCTACGGCTTAGCTTCTCTTGTGCTTGACCAATTATCTGGACTATTCCACGGCCCTCTCCGGGGTCCTCTGAATTGCCCAACAGCCTTTCAACAAACCCCTTTCCTTAAGATCATCAGCCAGGGTCAGCTTCCGTTGCACGCAAACAAGGATCTTGCCCAAATGAGCATCAGGCTTCTGGGTATCATTTCCCAGGGAAGAGAAGGGCAGGGACAGAGTCACAGGTGATGCCCGGGATGTGGTCTCAGCAACAAGGACTGGGACAGACAAGGCACAGGCCGGGTCTGTGAAGTGGCAGGTGGAGTCAGAGAGGGAAAAGTGAAATTTGGACAAGTGCTCTGGACAGCTGAGCCAGAGAAGAGGGCTCTGAGATGAGTCCCCAGGAGTGCTACGAAATGGGACGGGATCCTGTGAGCAGAGCAGCAGGGGAGGCCGGGGGAGGGGGGGGGGCAGAAGCATAGGATGAAGGAGCTAAGAACAGAGGCAGGGCAGCCCAAAGCCTCCTGCAGTTGCTCCCGGGTCAAAGTCATGGGATCAGAAACTAGTGGAGCTCCGACTACATCCTTAGTTCCCTGTGACTTCGCCCCTTTCTTCCGTGTCTGTGCTCGCCCTGCCTTGCTCCTCAGTTCTCCATGAGTCTGAGCCTCTGACTGTCCCACACACAGCCTCACTATCGCTGGCCACGCTTGCTTGTGGGGTCCCCTCCGTAATGCCAGTCCCTCCCGCTGGACTCTGAGCTGTAAGAGGGAAGACACGGTGTCTGCTTTGACTCGCCACCCTATCCCCAGTGCAGGCCACCCAGAAGGCACTCAATCACCACTTGTTAACGTGGTGTCTGAGAGGAAAACTCGACGGTTGCAGTAATGGTTCATGCCATCTTAATAGGCCATCCTCACAAGTCCACGAAGTAATCACCATTGCCCCTGTCTTGCAGTTGAGAAATCTCACACAGATGAGGTGATGTCTTTGGCTCAAAGTCACGGGAACTTGACCCCGGCCTATCCTCACCCGCGTTCTTCCGCCTCCTACCTGCTTGTTCACCCAGATATAACACGATGCAAGGGACCCAGGAATTGTATTGGGTACCACCACTTTCTACCTGTTGACTTGTGGGAAGCCGCTGTCCCTCTCTTGTTCTAACATACAGCCAAGGAAGGGCGTCCGAAGCTGGGCATAAGTCGGCTGGTAGGTACTGCCCACAGACCTGCTCTCTTTAGCCAGCATGCAGTTTCAGGTGAATTTGAATGCACTGGCAAGCAAGAGCTCTGTAGTTTATACGCTTCTCGCCCCATGCAACCCTCTATTCTGAATTCTCAAGATTCAGTCCAAGCCTTAATGTTACCTGCTTGGAGTTTGTAAGCTTTTGAGCCTTGAACCCCTGACGTAGCTGCCTCTGTACCTAATTACTTATGACTCCGCAGACACTCTTGTCCCTTCCCCCCCCCCCACCCCATTTCTTGATGAATCCAGAGTCTCCTACCCAGGACCCAGGGCCAACACAAAGGCAATGTTACAGTACAACCATCTCTTTGTCTATATCAGTATATCTGAGGGCTATTTTGAGTATTTGGGGGATAAGCACTCAAAGATGTGTTGAAACCCTCAGGAAAAAGAAAAGACGCCTACAAAAATACCTCGTATTATTGAGAGGAATTTAAACCATGTGTTTTTGCTGCTTTTACTGATTCTTTTACAAGTAAACCATTAAAATGCACTCCTCCAAGAGCTGTTTGATGTCCCCAGAGCTCCCAAACATTTTACAAGCTGTTTTCCTTAGAACCAAAGGATATGTTCAACTTATTTAAAAGACATGGAAGGCACCCAAATCTGAAGGATTTTTTCACAACCTTTGAATTGAACACAATAAATTGCCTGCCTCTAAGTCTCCATGATGGATGAAATTTGTAACTGTCCTTGTGAAACCAGTCTGATGTGGTTTCTGGGAGCATTAGTAAGAAGGTCCATGGAGGGGCCAGGACCTTAGGAAAATTGTGAAGTTTGTAAATGTGGCTTTCCTGATGCTGGCTCTCACTCTTGAGCTGGAAGTTGCTACGGAATCCCCCGCAAATTACTGAAGGCCAACGTTAATAACCTGCTCATCCTAAGGATCCCCCCCACCATATTTCTCTTACAAGGTTGTTTTACAAATAAATGCCATTTCTTTTACCATTCTACTTAGCAGAATATAATCACTTCACCTCACCGAGCTGATTTAAGTTCAGCAGAAACTAAAGACACATCACAATCTCATCAGCCTACCCTACCTTGTCCAGACTCCGTGCGTAACTTTGACTTGGTCATACAAGAGAGTTTGTCATTCTCCCATCTCTGCTTTCTGGGGCTCTTAACAGACATGTTCCCCTCCCAAGGTATTACTTTTTTTATCTTGAAAAAAAAAAAAAAACATATACAATAGTAGCCTAAACTTGAATTCGTACAATTGATTTAGTCTTTGCAAATTCCCCATGAAATTTCTTACTCTAATTATTCTTATGATAGCCCCGGGACAACCTTCTCACCCTCCCGTCATCCAGAGAAGACCAGTGATGCCCCAGGTAAGAAGTTAGTAAGGACAAAGCAGAGACTCAAGGTCCTTGATTAAAACAGGAACTGCACCTTCTATTTTGGGGTCTTTAAGCACAAAGTACTTACTGGAGCACCAGAGCACAGTGAATCTACCCCGTGGATATTTGTGATGGAATCAGCGAATGAATGAGTAAACTTCTAGCACTAAGGAAGCTGGGATGGCGGTGGGGTGGGGGCTACCTGAGAGGTGGGCATCCAACCAGCAGCTTGTAAGGTCAGCCTTACAAGGCTGAGGAGAACTAGCCTCCCCCGTGAGCTGATGAGAAGCCCACAAGGCTGAAGAGAGAATTCAGGTAAGTCTGGACATCCGCGCTTTACTTCAAGAAGAAATAAATTAGTCAAATTAAGAGACTTCTAGAACTTCCTCATTTGTGCAGTACAAAATAGCCTTGAGCACCTGGTTCTTTTCACGGTGAAAGCTGTTTAGAGACAAGCCAGTACTTTGCAGTAATTACTGGTTACCCAATACTTTCTGAAAGGCCTCCCTCCTCAGGGCCACGATGCTGAGTGGAATACAGCTCGGGTTGTGCTTTGGGACAGGATGACAGAGAACACGGTACTCTCCTTCCTTTCTCCGCGGCCAGAGGGCAGGAATAGGGCAACTCCGTGGATCCCCAAGTCCCAGGACCTCTGGGCCCAGTGACAAGCGTTTTGAGTAGGACAGTACCGAGCCCCTTAACAAAAGTTCCACCAGCTGGCGCTTCAGCTGAACTCCTTTAGTTCTTTTTGGTCTAATGTCTCCTGACAAAGAAAGGGGAGCATCACCGGAGGTGAGGAGTTCTGCTTTCTGTCTGTCCTCCGTCCAAATGGTCCTCGCCCTCCAGCAACAGGCCTGTACTTCCCGCGGAACTCTTAGGCAACACATCACTAACACAACAACAACAGCCAAAACAGAAAGCGCTTTTTGACCTCCTCAACGTGGTCACAGAGCCGCAGATTATGAAAGGTCCACCCTGGATCACACCATTCTGGAACGTCACCACGTCATGGTCTCTCACGGAAGGGAGTCTCAGAAGCTCCTTTTGGGCCCAGACTTCAATTCCCAGGCTCTGGAACCAGGCTTCTCTCTCAACCAGCTTCCCATGCTCTTATTTCTGTTATCACCCAGGCTTACTGTCATCCGGTTCCTCCAGTTTTCTTGTGTAGGATCTTACTTCTGTCTCCCTACCTGACGCCTCGTCCTGACACACACACACACACACACACACACGCACACGCACACACACACTTCTCTGGATCCAACCTTTGTGCATTATTACAGTGACACGTGTTGCTCAGAGAGGCTGTCCCTATTGCATCGTGGCATCAGATGCAAACCTTAGCCAAGGCTGCTTGCTCTCGGTGGTGCTCCCTTGGGCGGTCCCCCCACCAATGGCTGGGTCCCCGTTACCTACAAACACAGGCTTAGAGCCAGAGAAGCTTGTGTTCCCATCCTGTGTGCACTGCCCCGTGTCTTTGAGGCCTCGGACAACTTCTCGGGCCTCCAGCCCGAAGACAATTAACACGAAGACAATTTCCTTAATTCCAAAGGCTGCAGACAACGAGTAAGTGAAATTATCCATGCCAGGCCCTGACATTTCGTGCGTGTTGAGCAGAGGTGTTTGCTGTCACCGTCACGCTTTCGTTGTGACCATGCACTCACCTTCCATCTCAGTGGAAGGCATTTTAACCATCAGGACTGGGGCTTCTGTGGCTTTTCACAAACAAGGCAATTCCTTATAACGTTGAGCCTTCCAGATCCTTAGAAGTGATTCCTCTTCCGGAGTCACGTCCTGCAGAACCAAGGACCAGCCTTCTGACCTCCAAGCAGACTTCCTTCCTCACATCTCAGGCCCGGGACAAAGCACCATATTTGAATCTTGCTAATATTATTCAACTCTGTCAAAGTGTCCGCGGAGAGATGAGGGGAAGGGAGCCTACATTTTTGTTAGTGTTCACCATATCCCCGATGGCCCTCTCCCCAGCCTTCACCCCATCTGTATTCATTTGCTAGGGTCACTGTGACAAAGTACCACAGACTGGGGGCTTAAGCAACAGAAATTTCTTGTCTTACAGTTCAGGAAGCTAAAAGTCTAGACCCCAGATGTGGGCAGGGTGGGTGGATTGCTTCTGAGGACTGTGAAGGAAGGGTCCGCGCCAGCCGTCTCTCCTCGGCTTGTAGAGGGAAGTCTCTCCCCGCGTCTTCACAAGGCCCTGAACGTGCCTGTGTCCAAATTTCCTCTTCTTACAAAGACGTCAGCCCTTTCGGGTCCGGACCCACCCTCATGACCTCATTTTAACTTGATTACTTCTGTAAAACTTCTGTTTCCAAGTAAGGTCACCTTCTGAGGTGGGTTAGGGGGTTAGGACCCAATGCTACTCAAAATGCCATCCTTCGCACTGGTAAGGCCAATCCTGTTCCTGATCCTCACTTCTTCATCTGGCACATTATCCCCCATCTTATTTCCTTCCCTGCTTTCACCCCTTTTACATTTCTTCAATGTCTCCTCATCATAATTCTTCATTTCCCAAAATAACGTACTTAATCTTTCACGGACTGGAATGACCCCACACCACACCAACGCTGGGTGAGCTGTACCGGGGGTCTGCTCACTGGTCCAGGTGGTCACACTTCTTGTGCCTAGGAAGGAAGGGCCTGGTCCCAGCCTTTAGGGAGTACTATTGTCAATGCCAGAGACACAGAGAACAGGAGGAACCAAATTGGAAGGACCCCCGGGGGCACCAACCTTGGCAAACGCAGGGTGTGTCCAGAGGTGGCCCCGCTGGGTCAGAAGGCAGGTGGCTGCCAGCTGGGGAACACCGGATGGGAGAGAGATGACACCGGGATGCTGTGAGATATCACGGGGTATCGTGCATGATCCGTGTGTACTGAGCCTTCTGAACACTTTTCTGAAGACGAGGCCTGAGAGCTATTGGGTCTTTATCGTCTGCAAAATCCCACGGGTCATTGGTACATATGGACGGGCCACTTATGTGAGAACGTCACGCTCACAGGGTCTCCCACAGCTGGGAAGTTACTTTCCTCTCAGGGACTGTGCAAACCATGTGCATTAGCCCTCTGAACCCCCTCTCCACTGGCTCCTGAGTGCAACCCTCTCTCCGGATCAGCAAGAACACAGAAGCCCCTGGAAGGAAACATTGATGTCTTCCTCATCTACAACATTAGGCTTTCCTGGGGCGCCTGGGTGGCTCAGTTGGTTAAGCATCTGACTTTTGATTTCAGCTCAGGTCATGATCTCACAGTTTGTGAATTTGAGCCCCTTTGGGGTCTCTACTGACAGCTTGCAGCCTGGAGCTTTAGATTCTGTGTCTCGCTCTCGCTCTGCCCCTCCCCCACTGGCACTCTCTCTCCCTCTCTCAAAAATAAACAAACAATAAAAAAAAGAAAAAACCAATGGGCTTTCCTGCCTCTGTTCATCTGTGGACCCCCCTCCACCCACTCAGGCCTCCCCTCCAGCTTCAAGCCCAGTGCCCTACACCTTCTCAGAAACAATACCTTAATAATTATCCTTTCTCTCCCCCGACTCGAACTTCTTCCTCTCAACTTTGGCTTTGGAACACTCTCACATGCAACCCTAAACAAATTGCAACCAGAAGTGCCCCCCGCCCCCATCAAGCACTCCCAAACCCTCCATTTACCTCTCTTGGTTTTCCTGTTCCCACGGACAAACGTCTCTCAGGGCATCTATGCTTTCTGTCTCTCCGTCTCTGTCTCCTCATTTATTACTCACTGCTAGACCCATTCAGGTTGGCTTGTGGCCTCATTCACGCACCCATTCATTCACTCAACCAATGCCTGCTCTGCCCCAGCACTTTTCTTTCTAGGTACTGAGAATACGTTGATTTTTTAAAAAAGACAAAGTCCTCCCACCTCATGGAATTTATATCCTAGTGATGAGAAAACGACAAAAAAAAAAAAAAAAAATAGCATCGCTTATCAGGAGGAGAAAGACAGTGAAGGGCTTGGGGCAGAGTCAGGGCCACCCGGAGCTCTGACCAGGGTGTTATGACGGTCAGCAGAGTGGTCAGAGCAGTCTTGGAAAGGAAGACATCGGAACCACACTTGCTTTCAAAGACTGCCAAATGGCCTTGGCCTTCTGTCTCCCTCTCGGTCCTCTCTTTTCTTCTTTCTGTCCAGGCTTAGCCTTTTCTGCCCCCAGTCAATGCGGGCCCTGCTCAGGGCCAGTTCCTCCTCATGCTTTCTCTTCTCACTCTGCAGTCTTGCCACAAAAGTGATGCCCTCCAGCCTCGTGGTGTCATTTATCACCTACAGTCACATGACACACAGATGTGTGCCTCCAGCGAGGCCCCTCCTCTCAGCTCTGGATTTGGAGATCCCACCACTGCCTTGATGCTTCCCCTGGGAACTCTCAAGTCAGCATTTTCTGGATTGAAGGCAACATCCCCCTCCCCGTCCTCTTTGTTCATCTTCCAGCTCTCTCTGTCCGGAAATGGTGGCACAACCCATCCACTTCTGCGGGCCACAGCCCTCAACTAGTGATCTGCTCTCCTCGCTGCCTCCCCATGTATAACTGTCACCAACACCTGTCTCCCGTCTGCAACATTGGAGGGAAAACCCTCGCGCCATGACATAGCGTCCAGCTTCTCATTCGTCTATTGATTTATTGATTCACTACATCCACTCATTCTTTTCATAAACATTGATTGATTGATTGATTGATTGATTTTTATGATGTTTACTTATTTTTGAGAGAGAGAGTGTGTGAGCAGAGGAGGGGCAGAGTGAGAGGGAGACAGAGGAACCAAAGCGGGCTCTGTGCCGACAGCAGAAAGCCCGACGCAGGGCTCAAACTCACGAAATGTGAGCTCACGACCCAAGCCGAAGTTGGACGTTTAACACCCAGGTGCCCCACTTAAGTATTTCTTGAGTGTGTATGAATGCAGTGTCCTTTTAAAAGACCTGAAAGGTGTTTTTTGTCAGTTTGATTCTAAATAGTTTTAAACACGTAATTTAAACATAAATTATATCCAGATAGTATTGTAGCACCTCCGAAGGCTTCTCTCACTTCTCATCACGACATGGAGTAGGAAGGCAGAGGTTGGGAGAACAATTTTTCATGGGCCAGCTGAACCAAATTCCTCCAGGTCAACACCGTGAATCCCCATCAGAGCTGGGACAGGACGTCCCAGGTCTCTACGTTCACGCTTCTGTCGGCTCCGCTCTGCTTGTTTCGCCAGTCACCAGGCTCCAAGTTAATCGATCCTTCCTCAGTACCGAGGCCAGGGGTTCTCACATTTAGCCGGCTACGAAATCATGGAACCCTGGGTAAAACACAGCGTTGAGCCCACCTGCAGAATTTCTGACTCTGAATCTTCATTTCTAACAAGTTCCCAGTGCTCTGGATGCTCCTGGCTGGGGTCCCACACCTTGACGACCGCTGATGTGGGCTAACGCTTCCACCTGAGTTCTTGTCCCCATTTCTTCTCACTTCCTTGGAGGAGAACCTTGACCCTACCTATGCTTTCTCCCTTGACTCACCTTTGAGCAGGGGCAGGCACAGTTCTTCCCTACAAGAACCATCATGCATGCCCTGGATGTTGACAAGAAAATATGCAATGTGCCCACACATTGGTTCTCAAGCTTTTACCGACCAACCAGAGGGACTTGATGCACGAGGGGTTTGTCCAATCCCACTGTCATGACCTTGCTGCTTCTCAGACTCCTTCAACATGTGGCCACCAAGGGGTGCCTGGGGGCTCAGTCGGTTACACGTCCGACTTCAGCTCAGGTCATGATCTCGCCGTCTGTGAGTTTGAGCCCCGTGTCAGGCTCTGCGCCGAAAGCGTGGATCCTGCTTGGGATTCTCTATCTCCCTCAGTCTCTGCCTCTATCTCTCGCTGTCTCAAAAATAAATAAACACAATGGGGCGCCTGGGTGGCTCAGTCGGTTAAGCGTCCGACTTCGGCTCAGGTCACGATCTCGCGGTATGTGAGTTCGAGCCCCGCGTCGGGCTCTGTGCTGACAGCTCAGAGCCTGGAGTCTGCTTCCGATTCTGTGTCTCCCTCTCTTTCTGCCCCTCCCCCGTTCATGCTCTGTCTCTCTCTGTCTCAAAAATAAATAAATGTTAAAAAAAATAAATAAAAAATAAATAAATAAACACTTTTTTTAATGTAGCTGAGAGAAGCAAAGTTTATGGAGAATTTAGAGACTTTTGTTTAGCTATTTCTCCAAATACCCAAAAAGAGTCATTCCTGGATGGAGCCAAACTAACTGAGAGCCCATGCTTGGCTACATCCTCGCAGTGACAATATGGGTAAACGGTCCACTGATTTCATTTCAGGCCTTCCAGATGTCATGCTGGAAGCGGCTTTCCAATGTTTCAGGCACGGGACATACCATTTTTTTCCTACCTAGATTAGCTTACCGAATTAATTAACTCACAAACCCAAGACCGGCTATGAGCTTTGTATATTCGTATTCCTGGTAGCGTTGTAACCGGGTACAACCTTTTTGCAAAGCAATCTGCCAACATATACTAAGGGAAATCCAAGTGCTTTTACTGCTCTTAGTATCTAGCCCAAATATGAAAAAAATTAAATACGCACATGCTGTTCATCACAGCAGTATTTCTCGTTACTTACTGGAAAGGCTAAGTAAATAATGAAATAATGACACAGAGTTCTATGGAATACAATGAAGTAATTAACAGTGGTGGTCAACAAAACTTTAGAGCAACCTAGAAAGCATCATCTAGTATCGAATAAAATCGAGGAAATAAAAATAATTGTTTGAACAATCACCAAAAAAAAAAAAAAAACCTCCTGGAATAAATGATAATGGTGTTTATACATGGCACCGTGATTTGGAGTGATTATGTCATCTGGCCTCTTTTCCAAAACACTGTGCGATGTGGTCATATTATTTTACTACAGAAAAACACATTGAATCGATTTTCAAATGTTACCATTGAGAAGACAAACTTAAATGGTCTGAGAGGATAAACAGGCAGCCCTTAGGCCTGGGGTCAGGGCGTGTGGAGGGGTGCCAGAGGCCAACAGAAATAAACACGAGTGCAAACCTGCACAGGCAGCCACTGCTGGGTCCACAGTTCAGGGTCATGGATGCCCAGTGTCCCGGAATCTCCAAGTGTCCATGGGTCAAATTGGGCCATTGGTTCAAAGCTTTTATCACCCAAATGACTGATGAATGGATAAAGAAGATGTGGTATATATATATATATATATATATATATATATATATATATATATATTTATACACACACACACACACACACACACACACACCGGAATATTACTGAGCCATCAAAAAGAATGAAGTTGTGCCATTTAGAATACGTGGATGGAACTAGAATGTATTATGCCAAGCAAAATAAGTCAGTCAAAGAAAGACAGATATCGCGTGATTTCACTCATATGTGGAATTTGAGAAACACAATAGATGAACATAGGGGAAGGGAAGGAAAAATAAGATAAAAACAGAGAGGGAGGCAAACCATAAAAGACTCTTAAATACAGAAAATAGGGGTGGCTGGGTGGCTCGGTTGAGCGACTGACTTCGGCTCAGGTCACGATCTCACGGTTTGTGAGTTCCAGGCCCACGTCGGGCTCTGTGCTGACAGCTCGGAGCCTGGAGCCTGCCTCGGATTCTGTGTCTCCCTCTCTCTCTGCCCCTTCCCCACTCATGCTCTGTCTCAGAAATAAATAGACATAAAATTTTTTTTTTTTAAATACAGAAAATAAACGGAGAGTTACTGGAAGCAAGGTGCCTGTGGGGATGGGTTAAATGGGGGGTGGACATTAAGGAGGGCACATTTTAGGATGAGCACTGGGTGTCATACGTAAGAGATGGACCACTGGGTTCTACTCCTGAAGCCAAGACTACACTGTATGTTAAGTAACTTGAATTTAAATTAAAAGAAAAAAGCTTTTATCGTCACAGACCATACCCTCATAGAACCATTGGCCCTGCCCTCTATGCTGCTGCAGTCTGGATATTTGCTGGCTGGACACTTCCATTGAACACAGAAACCAGCCTGCAAATGCAATTGAATCACATATTTGAAAGTGGGCTGCAACTTGTCTCAATCCAGGTGGCTTTGGGTTTCAGAATCTCGGGAAGGAGATAAATACGACTGGATAAGAAGCATTGCCAGGGTGATCGTCGCAGAGACCCTTGCAGGAACTTTCCCAGCCTTCAGAGCATCATCCAGGCAGGAGGGTCGTGGTGAAGGGTGAAGGGACGGTCTGCTTTCCTTTTACCTTTCTTTCTGAAAGTGATACTTTTGAGACTAAATGATCCTGAGAAGACTATATGCTACATGGAACACAGATGTTTTTAGGTTCTCAATGATGTTCATGGATTCCTTGTCTTCGAATATGTTCTCCTACTTCTTACCAGTGGGGAAGCCTCTGATACGTTTTGCTTTGAGGGGAAGCTCTTTGATCTGTGGGAGAAGTTGTGAATTGGCTTTCCTGGACAATCTTGAGTGGGCTGGATGCTGCAGAATCCCCTGGGCTCAGCAAAATTAATCAATGGAAGGCAAATCAGAGAGCCAAAATTCCTAATCAAGACCCCATGTCTGAGGAGCTTCAGGGGCTTGAGAGCTCTGGGAAGCCCACACCAAAGACAAACTCAGCAATGGCTGCATTTTTCCAGGGGAACTTCTTCTGAAATGAGAGAAACAGTGGAAGCTCATTCAGTGGACATGTGCTTGATTCTGCCTGACCTTGAGAAGGAATGGAGAGAGTACATTCGCCATCACTTTCTTAGCCTATCTAAGCTCCATGAGCTTGTTTCATTCAGTGTTAACTCAAGGCCTTTGCAAACAGATTTATGCTCCACGTTATGGTTTCTGGAAGCAACATATCAAGGCATATGCTAGTTCCTTCTCATCCTTCCTGTGCTCCTCAAAGCCTTGTCTCCAGAACTCAGGTATCAGTTTAGCTACATTACCTGGTTAATACGCAAACCAGGTCAAAGCGTGGGTATTGGCCACGGTTGAAAGACCTTCAGGAGTCATCCTTTACATCCTTCCTGCATGTCCCCAGGGTTCCTACATGCCAACCAACCCATGCAGCTCTTAAGGCAATCTCTGGGCAGGGGGAACACTATTTGTGGTTTAACTCTGAGTTTTCTTGAAAGCAGAAAGTGACTTTTCCCACTGTCCCCTATGAAGTCCCCCCCCGTGCAGTCCTCTTGCTTTTTTCTAGGCTTGATCTTTCCAGCCTCTTAATCATTTCTGGAACTATTCCCAGTACTTTCTCTGGCCTCCCTAAATCTCTCCTAAAAGCTTTCCTTTTGTACTAAATGAAAGCAAGCTGAAACATTACTTGGACCCAGAAGTCTCTAGCTTTGTATGGCCTGCAATTTTTCAAGAATGAAAAACAATAATAATAATAAGACCAAAAAACTTCCTTGAGGAATGAGTCAGAGGCATTAAAGTAACTCCCCATGCAGTGGATTGTCTCCATGGGCTTGATGCCTTGGCCCTCCTCTAGACATTTCACATACTGGGAAGAGGTCTGACATGTTAGTGCTTTGGGACTCTGCCACAGTTTACAGAAAGCACCTTCGCCTTCAAAAGCTTCTGTGTTAATCAAAGGTGATTAAAACCAGGTCTCCGCCCAGGGCGTTCTTTCACAGTTCTGAGCACGTAAGGAAAAGCAGAGATTATCTGGCCTGCTCAGCAGAGATTTGCTCCTTTCTATGAAAATATACATGCTGACAGAACAACAGCTGGAGATTTATGATTTGTCTGATTTGATCACCTTTCAGCACAGGGAAACCTGACTTGTATACTCCCATTAGAAGGCCTGTCGTGGGAGGTGTCAGGGGAGATAAGGCCCAGCCAGCCTGGGACCCAGACTAGAGATCAAGCTCAGATGTTACCTTGAACATCACCTTCAAGATCCAGTTTGAACGCTCCAGCCCCCCGGGAAGACCTGGCCCCCATCCTCTGTGCTCCTGCAACTCTTTGGTTGGTTGTCTCACGGCACATTGTGAGGTCTGTTGTGATACATGCATCTGTCCACCCCACCCAAGAGACCGAGCGTTCCTTGTATCTCCCGTGAGGGTTCATTATGCCTTTCCTGAATCACTAAGAAGACCAAGAGAGCTTCTCGTTCTCTTAAAGAGATGTAAAATGGGAAGAATCGGCATCTTCATTTCCATCTAGACACAGAAGGGTTCTCCAGGCTACTGACAAGGCAGTGAACTGTAAAATCCAAAGAGGTGGAATTCAATCAAAGAAGTCCCAGCTCATGGAGATGGAAGGTGCTGGAAGCCGGAGAGGTGAAGAAATGCTCATGCCTGGTGCCTTCAACCATCGAGGAACACCCACCTGCTTTCCCGGAGAGATCTTTAGGAAAGGGTGCTTTCAAGCCTGCAGAAATCAGAAATATGAAAATTAAAACCATGAGATGTTATTTTCTTTTACGTTTATTTATTTATTTTGAGAGAGAAAGAGAGTGAGAGTGTGAGCGGGGGAGGGGCAAAGAGAGAGGGAGAGAGAATACCCAGCAGGCCTGTGCTGTCAGCAGGAAGCCCGATGAACCATGAGATCGTGACCTGAGCTGAAACCGAGAGTTGGACGCTTCAATGACTGAGCCATCCAGGCGCCCCCAGGTTTTTAGGTAATAAACCTTTTTCATAAGCAACAGTTCAGAGAAATTCTGACAGTTTTTCTCATACACAGCTTTGAGTGTTTGTGGGTATTGAGTGCATGTGTGTGGAGGGTGTATATTGTCACACGTTTTTCAAAAATCAGAATATATTCAAGGATGGTAGCCAGAGATGTAAACAAAAATATATGCTTTAATATATTCATTGAAGGTTTATTTATTTATTTTTTAATTTTTTTTTTTTTCAACGTTCATTCATCTTTGGGACAGAGAGAGACAGAGCATGAACGGGGGAGGGTCAGAGAGAGAGGGAGACACAGAATCAGAAACAGGCTCCAGGCTCTGAGCCATCAGCCCAGAGCCCGACGCAGGGCTCGAACTCACGGACCGCGAGATCGTGACCTGGCTGAAGTCGGACGCTCAACCGACTGCGCCACCCAGGCGCCCCGAAGTTTTATTTTTAAAAAAAGAAATTGAAAATAACATTCAACCGTGCAAGAAATGTGGTGATGTGCCAGTGTATGTTAATAGTGCACAGTAGTAACGAGGAAAGGTCGAAATTTCAGTGGCTTAACACAACAAAGGTTTGTTTCTCATTGAAAGTCTAGTGTCCTTTGGGCATCTCCATGGCGCCTTTCCTCCAAGCAGTGACTCTCAGATCCAGGCTGTTTCCATCTGCCTTCTGCCATCTGCCATTACTGTTAAGTCCACTTGTGTCCACATCCCATTGTTCAAACCTCAACCTGCTGGTCCAATCATACTGCAAAGGACATCTGGAAACACAGAGTGCTCAGCAGAGGAAATGGCACGGAGAACCCTTGGCAAAAGTGCCACAATCGCTCAGTGAAACATTGCACGTTCAGGAGAGGGAGTATCATGCAGCCAATACAAGCAAGCTCTCTCCGGGCGCCTGGATGGCTCAGTCAGTTAGGTGACTGACTCTCAATTTCAGCTCCGGTCATGATCTCACAGTCGTAAGATCGAGCCCAACGTCGGGCTCCGTGCTGGGCGTGAGCCTGCTTCAGCTTCTGTCTCCCTCTCCCTCTGCCCCTCCCCACCCCCTCTCTAAAAAACAAACAAATAAGTAAGAAGAAGCATTTTTGAAAACATATCCTCAAAGAGTGTTTAATGAGATGTGAACGTTTTCACAGCACGATGGTAAACACAAGGGAAGTCATGACATAAGTATCAGTGCATTATCCCAGTAGCATGCATACGTGTATGTGTGTGTATGTAGATGTGTGAACACACTTAATATCACTGTGTTAACCGGCTTGTTTCTATGTTGACGTAATTTTTTATCTTCATTCTTTTTTGACTTTTTCCCTGATTTCTTTTTGGGAAGCGCACATCATTCTCAAAACTGAAAAACTAAGTAAGAGTTATTGATTCAAGTGTAATTAATACGTACGCTACATATAACACATGTAACAAACTATCATTGTAAAGTTGCTTTGAGGGAGGTAGGCCTGTAAATACAGTTATGCAAATGCTTAGGCCGAGATTGGGAGACTTTTCAAAGTATTCCTCCAGCCCCCGGAGAACCACTGCTGAAGTGAGTTGCTGCTGATGGGAATACATATGTTAGCGAAGCAGAAATTTTACGGAATGAACCGATAATACGATATCCTGGCAAAAGAACCAGGTTTGGCGCTGGAAGACGTGGGCTATTTTTCACACTTTCACACATATTCTGGCTCCAGGGAAAAGAAACTTCACCTCTCGAAGACTAAGTGTTTTCTCCAGGATTGTCCTGAGTACACAAAACATTGTTTCCAAAATGTGTTCTTAAAATATTCGGTGATGAAAGCGTTCCATAATTTAGGGACTAGCTGGATTAAGTCAGGATAAGCAGACATCTTTACTGCAGGGCTCACTGAGCTCTGAATACACTGATGCGCTTTCTAGGTCTCCAAGTAGCAGATATAATTACTTGGCCAAGGAGCATTTTTTCTAGGAATGTCTTATGGAACTAGATCTCTGATAAGCACTGTGGAAAAGTGTTCATTCACTGAGACACTGAAGTTAAAAGTATGTAACTGTAATATATTAGCTCCTGTAAGGATTTGTTATTTTTCCATTGTCAATTTTCCATTGTTTCCATTTGTAGAACAAAAGGTCATAGAGCAGGGTCTCAGCTCGAGCCTGTGCTATGTTTGTTCCATGATTCAGCCTTGGCACCTCTGGAGGACTACAGAGAAGGACCGTCAGGGACTGTCTACAAGAAGAACCAGGATGCGCCTCATCCTAAGGAAAAAAGACCATGGAAATAGGCCTGGAATGGTTCGGAGCAGACACTTGCGATAAGGCTTTGTCCCAACTGAAGGCACAAGGTGTGAACAACACTGATTTCAGCCAGTCAACACGTTGGGACATATCACAGGCACCGGGAGAGATGTGCAGGCTCATGAGAGGCAGGAAAGAACAGACACTACATGATAGTCCAGAAAATGCGTGGGTCTCCCAGAACTGTGAGGAGGGAGATAAAGGGGACTAGAGATTCTTCAAAGTGGGAAGGGCAGAACCTTTACCCCTGCTGGGTGGTCCTAGGAACACGAGTGAGAGTCAGGGTTCTCAACGGTAAGTAGGGGTATAAGTTCATGTGAAAGTGTCTAATACAGCAGCTGGGACACACAATCTACAAAATCAAATGATGATAGGGATCAGGCAGGCAATTTATAAAATGTAATGAGTGAAGCAGATAGATATGACAATAAGGGGTGGTGGGGACTGTGGCAACTTGGAAGGCACTTGCCCCATTCATAAAGAGAACCTCAATCACCTCCAGCAAGTTGTTGCTATGCAAGAATTTGAACCCATTGATGTCGGTCCTCAAGTTGTTCTAGAAAAGCCAGAAATCCAGATTTTTAAAATAACATGTGCCCGTGGCCAGTTGTACCCCGACTTTTACTACTTGCGAATGGGAATTTCCACTTGCTCAGCTAAGCCTCAGTCACCTTTTACTCCTCTCACACTCCACATAATCCATCAGCATGACCTCACATTTCTATTTCCAGAACCTGCCACTTGTCATGACCTCCACCTGGTCCATACACCACCACCTTTCCCTGGATTTCTACAGTAGCCTCCTAACTGGTATCCCTGCTTCTTCCCTTGGCCATCTACTCTACACTCCACACAGTAGCTACAGTGAGCTTGTTAAAAAAACCCACATGGTCCTCCTCATTCAATGGCTCCTCATTAGACGCAGGATAAAGGTCGAAGTCCTTACGGTTTCTTGTAAAGCCAGCCCTTACCACTCAGTCCCAAGGCCCATCCCATCACCTCTTTCCTTTCTGTCCTGCTAATCTGCGCCTTTCTCACTTGGCCCCACTCACAACGGTCTCCTTGCTGACATCCCAAGAATGCTCCCAGCTCAAGGAGCTGGAACTTGCTGTTTGCCCTGTATAGTCTTCGCCCGGTTATCCATAAGACTTTCTCTCTCACCTCCTTCTCTTTGCTCAAATACCACCTTGTCAGTGGGCATCTTCGCCAGCTCTCTTTATCCCCTTTCCCTCATTACTTTTCTCCCTAACACTCACTACCACCTGCCACTCATTACATTTTCCTCGTTTATGTCTTCATATTATGTCTTCCAAAATCAGAATGCCAAGTCTTCAGGAGGAAAGGAGTTTGGCCTGTCTTGTTCAGTGCTGCGTTGCCAGCCCTCAAGAGCTTTAAAAAAATTGTGGAAGGAAGAGAGGGAGAAGGAAGAATGAGCAAACAGTCAACAGCAATGTGCTGAATCACAGAATGAGAATCTATAAAATGGCTGCAAGGATAAAGTTCTGGTCCTGGACAAAGAACAGTGTGAATGAGCTCAGAGGGGAAGGACCAGACACAGGAACACGGCATTTTTCTTGGTGTGAAACTTCCCTATTCACATCCCTCCAATGTGAGCATCTCCCATCAAAGCTCTGTAATCAGCCAGCTAGCACCAAAAGGCCAGTGATCTCCTGGGTGCGGAGGAAAGCACCCTGGCCAGGGGCCGGGAGACTCTGGGCCAGTAACAGCCACACTGGACCTGAGATTTTCCTGCTGTGGAATAGGATGGCTGGCCTCTCTCACATTTCTTAGAGTTCTGCTACCATAAGACATTAAGATTCTAAAACTCTTCAGGAACTTAATATTATGTGCGTACGTGAGATATTTCTATTTGAAATCAGGACTCTGGAGATGAAGAAGATTCACTGCATGTAAGACACTTTGGTAGTACTCTCTTGTGTGTTAGCGTCCAATGATCAGCGTGTCAGGCCAACAGGACAGATTCGGGGATCCCTTGTCGTGGATCCCCGGAATACGTTTTCATGTAATTTCTTAGTTAATCAGGGACTGCTGACAACCAACCCTCCAGGGAAACATTGAGGCATAGAAAGGTGAAGCAAGTGTTCATTCGGATGGGGTACACACCCAGCTAATTCAGCCTCCTGCATCGGACCCGACTTCAGTGACTACTTGGACGTGGGAGGCACAGACCTCTGAGAGGTGGTGCAACTTCAGAAAAAAAAAAAAAAACAGAATTAAAAATTGCCACAACTCCAAAATTTTAAAACTACTAATAAAGAACAAATACATAAACATAAAAATTGCCACAGCTCTTTTCTTTCTTCACCAACTATGGTCTAAATTATAAGGAGCCTTTGGAAGACGGCAGGAGTGACAGACAAGTACCAGGTGGAGACAATTAACGCAATGTCCTATCAGCCCAGGTGGCTCCAGGCCCAGGCACTCCTTCTCCATCCACCAAACCATCATGATGGATAAGGAAGGCCTGTCCCCAAAAGACAGACAGTTGAGATTCCTTGAGATTCTAGGTCATGCCCTCATGTCACCTTTTAAGAAGAACCAGCTTGAGGCCAAAAGGCCTTCTTTGAAATTATGTTCCCTACCCAGAGGGGACTCTCCAGGATCACTCTGGGCTGTGACCAGAGGGTTCACGTAATACGGAACAGAATTAAATGTCAATGGCGCGAGGTCTTAGTGCTGTCATTGTTTTAACTCACGGGGACTGACGTCATGCCCAGAGAAGACAGCTAGCTATATTCAGATGTCCCTACAGTTAGCATGCTTCACCCCCTCTGCTTCCTGCCTCCATAACTGAGCTTTCTGATGGATATTCTTTCCGAGAGGCACAAGCATGTGGACCTCCTCCAAAACCCTGATCGGGGAGCCACGGCTTCTGTGTTCCTAGATGAAACAGCCCCAGGATCTCAGACAATTCACAGAGGAGCAACAGAACTCTTCACTTATTAGCTGCGGACCACTTAAGAAGTCATTGCCAGCGCAATGGAGATGCATAACAGAACATCCAATGTAGAGGGACTGGGGCACAGGAAAGAGAAATAAAATTGTGCTTGACTTAATCAAGAAAATAAAGACCCAAAATCGCTACAAAGTACAAAATAGTGAACTAAATGGAAGAAATTAATTGCCCTGTATTAGCATTTGAAGTCAGTTTGAGGAAGCTGAATTCCTTATCTAAATGTAAAGACATTCAGATGGGATAAAACTAAAATTGAGTAGTGAACTGCCTGGAAGAAATACATTAAAAACAAAATGGGAGAGAGCTTCTATTTCCACTATGACAAAGTAGATATACATACTCCTCTTCCTTCTGCTGAGTGCCCCCTAAAAACCTGGACAGTATAAAACAAACATAAGAAGACTGAAAAGTAAAGAGAGAAAGGAAGGCTGGCCAGGGACCCTGGAACCCAAATTATGATCCGGTGGCGAGGTCCTGGGGTTTTCTTTTGGCCCCCAAATCCCAGACTGGGTCCTGGAGAAGGTAGCAACCTGGAAATGCCAACAGGTACAGACAAAAATTGTCTCCCCCAAGGAAAGCTTGTTTTCTCTAGCCAAGGGACCAGAACTGGGGAAGCTTCACCAGACGAGAAACGTTTGTGACAATAACCATTCTACGCCAGCCAAATACCACCAAGAAAGCTACGGTCGCCACTCCATCCCACCAGCAAGGCTGAGTGGAGACCCAACACTTCCACTCTCACTGGGGTGTAATAAGATCCGCCCCCTAGACCTCTCCAGGATGGTGGCAAAGGAGAGCAGCCTGGATTTCCATCTTCACTGAGTAGTAATTAGCTCCTCACCACCACACACACACACACACACACACACACACACACACTGCCAGTGTCAGTGGACCCATCAGGAGCCTGCACTTCAACGCCCACCCAGCAGTACTGAGGCACCCTTCCCACTCATGGCTGGGATGGCATCAGATGAGACTTGCAAAAACACAGGATTTAACAAATATCTCATAACACAATAGCTAAAATTTTCAGGATTCAAATATACCAAGATCCGAGAAGACCTCACCTTGAGTGAGAACGGGCAATAAACGCCAAAATGAAGATGACACAGAAGCTGGAATATTCTGGCAATGACTTCATACAACTACCATTAAAAAAAGGCTTCAACTAGCAATCACAAAGCAAGTTGAAACAAATAATTTTTTTTTAATTTTCAACAAAAAAAACCCAAGAGATATAAAGAACAAAAGGGAAATTTTTAACTAAGAAAAATACAAGAACAAAAATAAAAATGTAATAGAGGGTTTCAGCAGAATGGAAAAAAGTAGAGGGGAAAAATCAGTGAACATGAAAATAAAATAGAAATTATCCAATCTGAACAACAGAAAGAAAATACATTGAAAAAGATATATATGAAAAGGGACTCAGGAACATGTGGGATTATAACTTAAGGGCTAATATTTAGGGGAAACTGGGTGGTTCAGTTGGTTGAGCGACTAACTTTGGTTCAGGTTGTGATCTCGCCGTTTGTGAATTCAAGCCCCACATTGGGCTCGCTGCTATCAGCCTGTCAGCCCAGAGCCGTCTTGGGATCCTCTGTCCCCCTCTCGCTGCCTCTCCCCCACTTGCATTCTCCAAAAATAAATAAATAGTTATTAAAAAGGAGCTAATATTTATGTTATTAGGGTACCAGAAGGAGAGGAGGAAGGGGGTGGGCCTGAAAAATTATTCTAAGAAAAATGGTAGATTCATTCCACTTGCATTGTCCCCTGGGATCTCATCTGCAGCCTAGAGTGTGGCTGGGAAATGTACTTGAGAAGATTGGCCTGAAGTAGCTCCATAATCATGTGTGATCCCATCCTGAGCTCATTGGAATTTGTGCTGCATGTAAGTCAATCTTTCCTATTGTAAATCTTCCTTTTTTTATGCACATATATTTTGAAAAATATGAATAAACATGAAATTTTAAAGCTGCTGAGAAAAAAAGAAAAGAAAAATGGTAGAAAATTTCCCAAATTTGGAAAAAAAAAATATAAACTTCTGTATTCAAGAAGCTGAGTAAATCTCAAATATAATAAAACCGAAGAAATCCACAAGATATATCATCATAGTCAAATTTCTGAAAACCAAAAGTGAAGGAAAAGTTTTAAGAGCACCCAGAGAAAAAGGATCAGTTAGCTGTAGAGGAAAAAGCAATTCAAATGAGTAGAGGGTTTTCATCAGAAACCATTAAGGCCAAAAGGAAGTGTCACATTTTCCAAGTGCTGGAAAGAACTGTCAACTCAGAATTCTATATCCAGTGAAAATATCCTTCAGGAAAAGGGGGAAATCAAGACATTCTCAGATACAGGAAAACCAAGAGAATATGTCACTAGCAGACCTTCCATAAAAGAATGACTAATAAATAAATTTCACTAAACAGAAAGAAAATGATAGGAAAAGGAATATGGAAACAGCAGGAAGAAAAAACAGAAAGAGCAAATATATGAGTAAATGAAATAGACTTTCCTTCTCTTGAATTTCCTAAATTATGACTGGCAAAGCAAAATGTGTAATGATGTCTAATGCAACTCTCAATGTATGTAAGGTAAAAGGACATAAAGGGAGAAAACGTTTCTATACTTCACTCAAACTATTAAAATGTCATCACCTGTAGACTGAAAAGTTATGTGTGTATAATATGATACCCAAGCAATCACTTAAAAAACTATATATAAGAAAATACACAAAAAAAGCAGCATGGAAGGGGCACCTGGGTGGCTCAGTCGGTTAAGTATCTGACTCTTGATTTCGGCTGAGGTCATGATCTCATAATCATGAGATCCAGCCTTGCATCAGGCTCCACACGGAGCATGGGACCTGCTTGGGATTCTCTCTCTTCCTCTCTCTCTGTACCTCCCCCACTAGCCTGTGTGCATGATCCCTCTCTAAAAATAAATTAATTAATTAAAAAAAAGAAAGAGTCCTGGAAGTCAAACTGGAGTTTTTTTTAAATGTTTGAGTCATCTACAGAAAGTGAATAAAAAGGAAAACAAAAAATAGAACTATTAGAGAACAAAATATAAAATAGCAGACCTAAGCCCTAATATATCAATAATTATTATAAATGTGAACAGTCTAAACTCACCACAAATCAGTCAATCAACTGTAGAATGAGTGAGTTCAGCAAAGTCAAAGATCAATGCACAAAAATCAACTATATCTTTATATACTAGCAATGAAGATGTGGAAACCAAAATCACAAATACAACACACTTTATAATAACTCCCCCCAAAAATGAGACACTTCAGTGTAAATCTAACAGAACACGTACAGGACTTGTACTCTGAAAACTACAAAACACAAATGAAAGAAATAAAAGCTGATCTAAATAAATGGAGAGACACTGTTCGTGGATTGAAAAAAGATGTCGACTTTCCCCAAATTCTAAACAAGATTAACGAAATTCCTATCAAAATTCCAGCAAGAATTTTTGTAGCTACAGACAAACGTATTTAAAAAAATGTGTAAGAGGGGCGCCTGGGTGGCTCAGTCAGTTAAGCCTCGGACTCTTGGTTTCAGCTTAGGTCATGATACCATGGTTCAGGAGTTCGAGCCCCACATTGGGCTCTGTGCTGTCAGTGTGGAGCCTGCTGGGGATTCTCTCTCTCTCTCTCTCTCTCTCTCTCTCTCTCTCTCTCAAAATAAACTTTTAAAAAATTTAAGAAAAGGGGAGCCTGTGTGGTTCAGTCGTTAAGCGGCCGACTTCAGCTCAGATCATGATCTTGTGGTTCATGGGTTCAAGCCCTGTGACAGGTTCTGTGCTGACAACTCAGACCCTGCAGCCTGCTTTGGATTCTGTGTCTCCCTCTCTCTCTTCTCCCCCACTCATTTTCTCTCTCTCTGTCTCAAAAATAAACAGTAAAAAATCCATTAAAAATTTAAGACAATATACAAGAAATGGAAAGAAGCTAGAATAACTAAAACAATTTTAAAAACGAAGAATAAAGTGGGAGAATTTACAGATGATAGAGCTTTATTATTCAAGGATATATTGTATTTTCAGAGGGATAGACACAGAGATCAGTGGAACAGGATAAAAAGTCAAAACACAGGCTCCCAGAATAGAGCTAACACATTTCTGACAAAACTGAAAAGCGGTTCAGTGGAGGGAGGGTAGCCGACGACATCACTACAGGAACGGTTGGACAGCCAGAGGCAAACAAACCGACCTCAACTCAAACTTCACCCCTTATACGAATTTCCCTCCAGATGCATCATGTATTTAAATGAGAAGCTAAGGGGCGCCTGGGTGGCGCAGTCGGTTAAGCGTCCAACTTCAGCCAGGTCACGATCTCGCGGTCCATGAGTTCGAGCCCTGCGTCGGGCTCTGGGCTGATGGCTCAGAGCCTGGAGCCTGTTTCTGATTCTGTGTCTCCCTCTCTCTGACCCTCCCCCGTTCATGCTCTGTCTCTCTCTGTCCCAAAAATAAATAAACGTTGAAAAAAATAATAAAAAATAAATAAATGAGAAGCTAAAACTGTAAAACATTTAGAAAATAACATAGGAAAAAGATCAGCGTCCAGAGCGTGGTGAAGGCTTCTTAGACATGATGCCGAAAGCATGATCCAAAACAGGAAAGAAAAAAAAAATCAATAAACTCGAACTCTGAAAACTCCACAGTAATAATGAATTTTAAAATTCTGGTTAGAAAATGGGCAAGACAAGATATTTTTTTAAATTTATTTCTAGAGAGACAGAGATAGGGTGAGGTGTGGGGAGGGGCAGGGAGAAAGGGAAAGAGAGAATCCCAAGCAAGCTCCACACTGTCAGCACAGCCCAATGTGGGACTCGAACCCACAAAACCATGAGATCATGACCTAGGCCGAAACCAAGAGTCAGCCACTTAACCGACTGAGCCACCCAGGCACTTGAAAGATAAGATATTTAAAAAACTAAACACACACTTACCGTACAAAACATTCTATTACTCCCAGGCATTCATCCCAGAGAAATGAAAGTTTACGTCCATACAAAACCTATACGTGATTGTTCATAGCAGCTTTGTCTGGAATAGTCAAAAACTGGCAACAACCCAAATGTCCTTCAACCAGTGAAGGGTCAAACTGTGGAACACCCATTCCATGGAATATTACTCAACAAATAAAAAGAATGAACTATTGCTACACAGACAATGCAGATGGATCGCAAGGGCATCGTGAAACAAAATCAACCCCCAGAGTGCATTTGCTGTATGATTCCATTTATACAATATTCTCGAAATAAAAAAATTATAAAAATGGAAAATGGTGGTTGTCGGGGGTTAGAAATGGTGGGGCAGAGGGGAGTAGATATGACAACAGAGGTTCAGCATGAGGTTGATGTGTGTGGTGATGAATTAGGCTGTATTTTGAGCGATCTGGTGGCTCCGTGAAACATTTTGACACACGGGACAAAATGGCGTAGAACGACAAACACATGTGGTACCAATGTCAGTCTCCTGACCTTGAGTAGGTAAGATGTAACCATTACGGGACACTGCATGAAGGGTTCAAAGAACCTAATTATATTATCTTAGCAACTTCCAGTGAATTTATAATTATTTCAAAATTAAAAAGTCAGAAAATACACAAAATAAAAACCACAACAAAGATGGGGTTGAAAATGAGGGAGGGGCAAAAATATAATAAGTAGACTGTTACACAAAAGAAACAGGGTTAGTTTATATCAAAACCAGGTAAAGTGAAATTCAAGGGCAAAATCTTTAAATTGAGACAGTTAATGATAAAGCACCAATAATAAAAAATATGCTCCATAATGTATAAGAGTCATTAAACCTTTTGTACCAAACAGCCCAGGAGTAAAATTACAAAATGAAATAAAACTTTATGGAAGCACTTTTAAGGCCTTTAAAAAGCAGCTCAAGTCAGAGCAGAATATTGTAATATATTTCTTTCAGTTCAGGTGTAGAAGATTTTAGTAATATAATCAGGAAACTTGATTTTGTGACTATACAGAAAGATATCTGCCACAGCCCTACAGGGAATTATTTTTTTCTTATTCCATATTTCCTATTTATTTTTTTAATGTTTACTTGTTTTTGACAGAGAGAGAGACAGAGCGTGAGCAGAGGAAGGGCAGAGAGAGAAGGAGACACAGAATTGGAAGCAGGCTCCAGGCTTTGAGCTGTCAGCACAGAACCTGATGTGGGACTCGAACCCACAAGCTGTGAGATCATGACCTGAGCCGAAGTCAGACGCTTAACCGACTGAGCCACCCAAGCGCCCCCATTGTTCCTATTTATAAAAGCAAACCATGTAATGAATTACAAACAAATATTCAATGAATTTCCAGAAGCAGGGGCTGCACAAGATGTTTATAGTCATTATTCAATAAAGCCAAATACAACCAAAAGATGATAAAAATATCCATTTGAAAATTCAAAAATCATCTCTGAACTATGCCCTGAATCAAAGAGGAAATTACATGCAGGATAGATTACCTATAATCAATGAAAAGGAAACTCTTTCATATCAATATCTGTGTCCTACATCTGAAGCCATATTCAAGGACATTGTTTGGCTTTGGATATTTTTGTAGGTTTCAAAAGCCGACTAAAAATAGCTGAACCAACCACAGAATAAAATTCTGTATTGGTATAAAAACATCTGGAAGGGAACACACAAAACTCTAACAATTGTCTCTGTGGAGGAAGCTGAGGTTGAAACTGATAGCCGAGGAAGACTTTAGCTAATCTCTAATGTTTGAAGTTCAACCCTGGCTACATCCATTATTTATGCAACTAATCTGTAGTTTTTTTAAAGAAGAAAAAAGTGATCGATAAATACATTGAACACCTAATTTGGGAATTTAAAAATAAAAGACTAAACAAAAGCTTACAAAGAATACATAAAGGAAGTCATGGGTGATAGGGGCAGATAGATGAGTATGCTTCCCGGTGAGGCCACTTGAGTGACACTCAGAACTGTCCCTGAGAAATGACACATTTTAGTTTCCCACATGGGGGCCATGTCAGAGGCATTCATGCCGCACTTTCTAAATACCTCGAAGACATGCTGGGACTGCAGCCAAGTCAGGCAAACAGCTGGCTGGGTGCCCGTCTCCCCAGGGTATTTATTCTTAGAACCTCTGGCTGAGTCCTCGGGTCCCGGTATCTGTTGTGGCCCAGAACCAGAATGGCTGGACTGCCTTCTCAGTCCTTATACCAGTACAGTCCAGGGGTTATGCAGAGGCCGAGAGAAAGAGATCAGGCACATGGGCAGCTAAGATCAGGTCTCTTTGACCTTAAAAGAAAATCCGACTGCCTTTCTGCAAGTCCCTAAGAAGTGGGAAAACCCCAGAGGCCTCCACTGACATAATTCATACATTACTTAATAGTCAGTTGTCAATTACAAAAATCACCTGGGTGGCTCAGTGGGTTAAGCGTCTGACTCTTGGCTTTGGCTCAGGTCATGATCTCACAGTTCGTGAGTTCGAGCCCCCCACTGGCAGTTCAGAGCTTCCTCGGGATTCTCTCTCTCCTTTCCTCTCGGCCCCTCTTCCACTCGCATTGTCTCTGTCTCCTTCCAATGAATAAACTTTTTTAAAAATTTTAAACTTAAAAAAGTCAGTTGTCAATCAAACGCTTTTGTACCGAACCACGTTCAGTGGAATACAAACCTCTCACAAAGAAGATACCGATTCCTTGAGGAGACTATAGTCAACCTAGCAAGCAGATTGGATGCAGAGCAGAAATGGAAACCCCCCCTGGAAAGGAAATGGGGATATAGAATGTATGGAGGGGATAGGGGGGTTGGCTTTCCAGAACACAGACCACCGGGGCCATCAGAATCAGCCAGGAACTGGACTATCACATGGAAAGAGGCGTAAGATAACACCTGTAAGAAAATGTCCATTTAAAAGCCTGAACCCTGTATTAGTGTGGGGGTGATTATTCCTCAAAGTGTGTATGTGTGTGCACGTGCTTTATACCCACTGTATACATATAATTTTTACTTATGTTTTCCCACTTAATAGTAGATTTTGATCATCTTTCCCGTCGCAAAGATCTAGCTCTAGCTCACCCTGCCTCAACTTCTAGGAGGATTAGGAGTTCACTCCATGGCCGAGTCATTGGGCCTGTATTTCCTGGTTTAGGGTGCAGTCCAGAGTCAGCGAAGATTCCCGGTGCACTGAGCACTCAGGCTCAGGGCCTGAGGGCACGTCTTCCTTCTCCTCCGCACACAGGCTGAACAAAGGGAAGTTCAGCAGGGCATTAGAAGAGCCCCCAAAGTCCTTCTTTCCAACCCTGCCTTCTGCACGGCCCCCAGCACTCCCAGCCCTGCCACTCTAAGCTGGGTGGCCCTTCCTTCCCAGTGCCAAACCCTGGAAAATTGGAAATTGCCGGTTCCAAAGTCCTCGGTTTCTTTTCAACCCAAACTTCTTTTATATCTCGAGACGATGTATGACACATTTTTAGTCCTCCAGTCCCTTTGCAAACTTTTTCAATTTCTTCGTCTCTAGGGTAAACACGTGGACCTAACTCACACTGTGAAACGAGAAAAAATGCATTCCTAAAGCCAGATGGGAAGACAGAAGAACTTATTCAGAGACTCCTACCCATGACGGGCCATGCTACAAGTGGAGAATCTTAAGGACTTGGGTAACAGAAAGAGCAGAGGGTAGAAGCAGGCACATTCATTCGACAGGTATTTGTAGAGCACCTTCTGGGCACCAGGGTTCTGCCAAGTGGCAGGGGACGAAGTGAGAGGGACAGCCAGGTGCCGGAAGGTACAAGAGCCCGCGTGGCCCATTCCTTCTGTGGTGTTAGGGTCTCCTGGACAACTGTGTATGAGTGGCCCTAGTCACGAGACAGTCGGTGTCCCTGACCAGAGTTTGCGGCACCGCCAGCAGCAGGCGCCACCCTGGTCCCTCGGTACAGAGCAGGAGGAGTTACCACAGAGGTGAAGCACCTGACCAGAAGAGAAAGCTCTGACAAGCACGAAATTCCAGTAAAACTCGATTCTTAAATAAAGTTATCAGATCAGAAATCCAAACAGTGAGCACTTAAGAGCAAGGAGGTGCCTAAAATGAGAAAGTGCTGTACTCGGCACTGTTTTGGATGGGTAAGAGTTATGGCTGTTGTCCTTTCAGTGCCTGGGAAGGGTTATAAATAGCAATGGAAAAAGGGATTTTCCCATATGCTCTTTCAAATACACGCACGCGCGCACACACACACACACACACACACTCACACATTTTAACACCGTGCTGTATTTTTCAGATGGTTTCAAAATTTTAAACAAATGAATTACTCAGATGGAGATATTGAATGCGCCAGGTCTGAACTCAGCAATGAGTTACACCAAAGAGCTAAAAGCATGACTGTGTGAAGCAACCTCAAGACACAAACCAGGACTCTGACTCTTGAAGGAAGAGAGGGTTCCCATGGAGAAGTCTTGTTTCACTCGTTGCACAGAGCACCCAGATGCAGGATTATGACTATTGACCCTTCCCGGTGTGCCCGGATGGCTCCTTCCCTGGGCGGGGCCGGGTGCCCAGCAAGGGTGAGAAGGGGCTCTGGAAAGGCAGGAGAGCAGTCTTTCATTTAAGTCTAAACCGTAGACAAGGAAAATCAGAACTTTCTCTCTGATTCAGGGGCCCACATCTACAGGCTCTTCTTTTCCAGTAAAAGAACAAAACTGAGAGATATTTCAGGATTCCGTAGCCTTGATGTCTTCTACCTACAAATGATTAATTCTTGTCCTGGCAGTGACCAAAGGGAACCTGCTTCTAAGCAAGGCTGCCACATGAACAGAACCAAGAGGGAAGATCAGGAAAAGGTGTTCTCTTGCCCCAAGGCTGCTACAGAGGCTGCTCGGAGGGCGTTTGCAACAGTACAAACAGAAATGTGTATTTCTTGATCCATTTGTTTATTTATTCTTCATTCAGTAGCTACTTACTAAGCACGTTGGGCATTAAGAGCGAGGGAAGGGGCAAAAATTAACGCATTTCGCAAGTATATCTTGAACACTTAGGTTGTGCCAGGCTCTGTACTAGGTTCTGGGGATGGGTGATGAGTAAGATCAAAGAACTCCCTTCCCTTACAGAGCCTACTTTTTGCTGGCAGGCAGACAACGGACAGGCAAACACAGAACAAAGCAAGATAATGACCACGAAGGAAGTGACGACTGAGAAGGGCAATGAGGTAGACATTTTCTGGGAAAGGCTAATTTGAAAGGATGATTTTTTTCACTGAAGTTTGAAGGCTGACAAGGAAGTAATTACGTAAAGAGCCAGGAAGACTACTTCAGCCCAAGGGACGGCGAAAAGTGGGGAAGATCATGGTGTTCACAGTACTAAAGGGACCCACATACTGATCCCTTCCAAGTCGGGATAACAGACTCAACAGCAGTAGAATGATTTTTGACATTAAGGGACATCGAAAATGGATAGAACTTTCCCAGGAGAAGAGGGAGGTGTCCACGCCCCTCCTGGCAGATGAGGGTACAGATTCGGTGGTGGTGATGGTCCAAGGTGCCACAGTCAGTTCCTCTGGGCTTGATAAGATGAGGACACTAAGGAATAAAAAGCACTGCTGTGTTGGAGTAGTTAGCACAGACTTAAGAAGAAAAAAATTTCCTGACAGGCAGAACCAATGTTGCATTACCTTGCAACAAATTTGTTCAATTGCCAAAACATGGCCCCATTTATGATGAAATTTAGAATTCTAGTTCTACTGAGTTTTATGCTATTTATGGTTCTATGCCTGCCAAAGAAATGGTTTTCAACTTGAAATGTGATCCTGTGGTTTCACTTAGAGCTAGTGCTCTAGCATCTAACGTATTTAGTCCTCATGGCCATATATTAATGCTTTAACGTATTTAGTCCTCATGGCCGTATATTAATGCTTTAACGTATTTAGTCCTCATGGCCATATATTAAGGTTAGCTGGATTTAAAAACCTGGCAGACAAATGCAATCATGGAATGTTAAAAAATACAAACCTATTTCTAAACTAGCAGCCTCTGAGCCTACGTATTTTGCTTGGTGCCCAGATGGGGAGCACGTTTTAACTGCCATGCATGCTCCCAGTTGTATGTTAATAATGGGTACAAACTTTGGCATTATGCCAGCCCTGTCCTGGCAGCCATTTTGGGACAGGCTATTTCCAGCAAAAACAATAGCTTACGAGGCAGTTAAAAGTGATGTACCCAATGAAGAATCTAAATTTGCAGTGGTTGATCGATTTTTGGGTTTAAGAAGCAAACCAGTCACCAATTCCAAGCTCTCGGAGGAGACACCACTGCTGAGTTAGAAGTCACAACCAGGAAATGATAAGCCACTATCAAAAGCAGCTCTTAAAAATCAAAGGAAATATGAGGCAAAGAGAGCTGCAAAGCAGAAAGCAAGAAGTGATAAGAACCAAGATTTGGCATCGACCCCTACCCCACAGAGCACACCACGAAATACTGTGTATCTGTTCACCTCTGGAGACTCTGAGACAGATGCAAAATTCAAAAACCAAAGACCTGAAGGCAATTGGGCCCTGAAAGAACAGTCAGCAGCCGGAACCACCACTAGAAAAACTCTAAGTTGGAGACGTTTAAAGAAATACCATCTTCTCCAGAAGCAGGAAGATTTGAAATTGGTTACTTTAAAGATCGACAGAGAGAGCAAGTTGTTAGCATAACGGTGGAAATACATCTTCTGCCTTAAACCCTGTAGAGCACCTGAATTTCCCCTACCCATCATGTACCCACGTTTATTGCTCATCTATAACTCAGCCATTTTCCAGGCTTTGGAATATACGTGAAATTAGTTAATAATGCCCATTAAATTGCCTTTTCCTACCTTTCAATACATGTAGAAAAGAGATGCAAATTTCTTAGCTGAGTTCAACAGACTGTAAGTCAAAAGTCATTATTATTCAGCATCACTTACATAAATGAATAAAGGCATTTAAATTAAAAGAAATACAGCCCATTAGACTGGATAAAAGGAGTCAGTGCAAAAGCAGCAAGGTATACCAAGGTTTGTCTCTGTAACTTTAGAGTGAATCTTTCTTTCTTTTGAACCTGTATTAACTCACTAAGTTGTTCAGTATAAACTCAATATAGTAATTTTCTGAAAAACTGAATTGCTTTATAGTCCACTTCCTCCTGGAGTCTTTAATGTTTCTGTTATTGTATTTTTAAACCAAGACTCGGGCTTTGCTTTGTCCAAGGAGGAACCCCACCCCCCACCCCACCAAGAGTCTGAACACATGCCTGGGTGTCATTTCTCCTCACAAAGAGGAATTTATGCCACCTCTTGGGTAGCCTGGAGTGGTCAGAAAGGGTGCTGGATGCAGAATTCTGGTGTGCTGAGCCTCTCATTTATTTCTGGATGTGTGTTTCTTACCTCCCACAAGCTAAGCCGTATCTAAACCTAGTCAAGATAAAATGAAAAATCTCATGTGGAGTCTGTCAGGAAGGACAATGATAATTTAGGTGAAAGTTTCTAGCAGGTAACAGAACTTTTGAGGACAAGTAAACCTAATTAGAGCAGTAGAACACAGAGAAGAGAATGCAATGTGGCAACAATAGGATCCAGAGAAACCATTTTGAGAAACCAGAGGGAGGCGGTTCCATCCAGCTCCCTGCCGGTGATGCTGTTTGCACAGGAAGACAGGGGAAGTCACATTTCCCCTCGCTGGCCCTGAACCTGTGTCTAGACGCAGTTGCCCAGCAGAAACAGGTCTCTGTGAATCGTCCAGGATGGCTGACATCTGTGGGGAGGGCACCATCCACCCAGAAAGTGTCACGTCTCTTGTGGTTTTTCTCTGTCCTCAGTCTTTACCTCGAATACAAATTTGAGCTGTTTGCATTGTTGTGGGACACAGAATTTCTCTTTTAATTTTTTTTAGTGTTTATATATTTTTGAGAGAGAGACAGAGCGTGAGCAGGAAAGGGACAGAGAGAGAGGGAGACACAGAATCCGAAGCAGGCTCCGGGCCCCGAGCTGTCAGCACAGAGCCCGACGTGGGGCTCGAACTCACAACAGTGAGATCATGACCGGAGCCGAAATCGGCCGCTTAACCGACTGAGCCACTCAGGCACCCCCAGAATTTCTCTTTTAAACTTCATGTAGCTGATCCTAGGTACAACCACAATCCACACTCTGCCTCCTTCTGGAGAAGGATGCTATTCCCCACTGCGGGCAGCAGGATGCCATCTCAAACTTGGAAAGCACGCCGTGCTTTTTAAAGCTGCATCAAAGGTGACCAGGGAGGAGTCAAAGAGGTAGGCTGATGCCACAAGATACTTTCAGTCTGAGGTCGTTGGGAAGTAAATGGTTTCTTAGAGTAACAGCTGCTTGGAGAGGTGGAGATCTCTTCCAAATAGAAAAAGTGATTCTCATGGAGGAAATAAAGGCTCTGAAGGCAACATTTCTCACCATTTCCAAGAAGGGATAATAGAAATAAAGAGCTTCGGGGCACCTGGGTGGCTTAGTCACTTAAGCCGCTGACTTTGGCTCAGGTCATGATCTTGCACCCCTTGAGTTCGAGCCCCACGTCGGGCTCTGTGCTGACAGCTCAGAGCCTGGAGCCTGCTTCAGATTCTGCGTCTCCTTCTCTCTCTGCCCCTCTGCCTCTCATGCTCTCTCTCTGTCTCTCTCAAAAATAAAGAAACATTAAAAAAAATTATAAAAATAAAAGAAATAAAGGGCTTGATTTTCTTCCTGTATACCTTTCTTTAGAATAACCCACTTGAGCAAGCAATGCCTCTGGTTTCTCTGCCCAGAGTTTCGGAGGAGGGGAGCCAGGCTCCACAGGGAAAACGAAGGGTGGTTTCTGCATGAGGAGAAACAGGCCCTCCTATGAGGCTTAGAGAAAGTCTCAGCATTCTTCCTCACACTGCTGTAGCTCTGTGACCCACATCCTTTCCCTAATTCCTTGGAAAAATGCAGGAAAAGCCTTACTTCCCTCAGCTTCTGGAAAACCATCAGAAGTCTGGCTCCTGCAGCCAGGTCCTTTCCCTGAAAGAACCCGATGAAGAGTGTGACTAGGGATATGTGACGTTTATTCTCAGGGATGACACAAGAGATAAAGGAAACGTAGGGATAATGGGAGCCTTAAAATCAAGCCAAACATCGTGGGTCCCACTCATGCCTGCATCGGGGAGAGGAGGAGAGAAAAGGCTGTTTCCACCTTTGCTTCTGCTCTGCTCCAGCTCTGAAATCACACAGTCACCCAACCTGCATGACTCCTCAGGTTTCCTGGGACCCTGGGGAGGGTATGGGGACCCAGGTAGCATATCTGTCACTCATCCCTCTTGGAATCAGTACCCTATAATCATGGGCCTCCTTGGCACCTGCTTTCTATCCATTCTGTCATTAGAAGCCGTCCTTTTGTTCATCTCGATACACAGTTTACAAAGTCCCTTCACAATGTTTACCCAAATCAACTTACTGAGAGGCAACAGTATGAGCACAATATGAGACTCTGCAGACCTAACGAACAGGGCTGGCTCCTGTCTGTCCTCAGGGAGCTTGCAGCCTCGTAGGAGCCATGGGCATGGAAAAATGCTCATAGGTCAACGACAGTGACGTGACGTAACCGTACGTTGTAAAATATGTTGTGAAGAAAACAGGACCTAAGACACAAAGTAAATTAATTAGTATATTAAATGCAAATGGACACAATTCCCATACCAGGAGGCAGGAGGGGAAATGGGTGTGACCGCATGAAGCCCTGAATACCGGGTCTTCTCTGGAGGTGTTGACAACGTGCATGGGAGAGCTTCACCACAGGTTGGTGGGATGGCCCATCAACAACGACATTAGCGACCTTCACATGTCAGGATGTGTAGGTCTTTCTCCCTGAGTCGTTCTGTTGTTCCAGGGAAAGACCCTACGGTCTCCCACCACCGCAGTGGGAGTCTGGGGATATGTCTAAATCAGTTGTGAGCAACTCACTTTATTCCCCTCTTGTCACCCAATTTTCTTATGTGTCCGATGTCTCCATAGATGCAGCCTCCTTGTCCCAGTTTCCTTAGCAAAAGAAATCTCCAGTCTCCTGTGTGGGTGACAGGGGTGGCTCCAAGTGCAAAATGGAAACGTGAGTGTCCTTGTTCAAAAAGCTGGGAACAATGCCGTTGCCGCTAGAAGTTCTAACGTAACAAGCTTTTCTTTTCTTCCATGATCTGAATTATTCTGAGATCATTTAGGGATAATGGATCTGAGTTTTTATTATCGTTCACTATTTCAAAAAGCAAGATTAATTTAATGTTAATAAATGTTAATATTAATACTCTTGTATTTCTTTGGCTAAGTGCTACCCCACATATTCCAAGTCTTCCTCGATTTAATTATCAATCATTTTATTTATTTTGCTGGAATAGATTTTCCAGAAATTTGATAGAGTTTTTGATTGGTAAACTTTCTGAGTCCTCAAAGAGCTTTAGAAAAAGCTATTTTCACCTTTGTATTTATTTATTTTTTTCTTGGAATAGAGTTGTAAGTCAAAATCACATACCAACGACTTTGAAAAGATTGCCTCATGGCTTTCAGAAATCCTCTCCTGCTTCTGAGAAATTGGATTCCAACCTGATGTTCATTTCTTCCTAGAGAAACTATCTTCTCTTTCACTCAGCTTTGTTGGCCTGTAAGACACGGTTTTCATCGTTAGTTTTTTAAAATGTCACCACCACAGTGCATGCATGTGTCATACCTGTTACATTTGTCCTACTTAACACTCAGTGGGCTATTTCAATTTAAGGACTCATGTTTTCCTTTCTGAAAAACCGTCTTATTTATTTCTTCCCTTCAAGCCTCTGTTTTGTGTTTCTTTCCTTTTGCAAGTTCATTTAGACAGGACTTGAAACTCTTTGATAAACCTACTGTGTCTTAATGCTTCATTAATATGTTGTGGTTCTTTGTCTTTTGGGGCTACATTTTGGAAGAATTCTTTGTTGCCACCCTCCAGCTCACAAATTCAAATTGCAGCTATATCAATTCTGCTCTTTAACACGCTTTTTTATGTCATTGTTCTTACTTTGTTCTCCAGATCTCTAAGATTTCTGTTTTAATTTATACATAAATTAAATCTCTTCGACATTATTTCATACGTCAACATTAATTATACTGATTCTAAAAAATTTCCTGATGCTCTAAACTTTGCTTCCTAAGGCAACATCTTCTTCATATAATTATAATTTCAATGTAATTCTGATGTAATTTCATGTTCCTCCAGTGATGCTGATTTTCTCCCAATGTTTGGGGATCTTTGGTTGTGTGGCCATCTTGATGTTCATTTCCTTGTCTGTGGGGTAAATGGACATGTATTTCTTCTGAGTACGATTTGCTCTGTATGTGTGTGTGCTGTTAGGCATTTACCTATATGTATTGAATGAATGGCATCAGACTTCTCAGGTAGGCAGTGTAAGTATTTAGGTATTTTTAGTGGTTGGACTAAGCAGGAATGCCAATACTAACTCTGACTTTGCGTAAATTATTTGGCTTGTCCAAGCTTCAACTTTTTTTTTTTTTTTTTTTTTTGAGGTGAAGGGGCAAAGGAAGATGTTGAGAAAGAATCCTAAGCAGGCTCCGTGCCCAGCACGGGGTCTGACATGAGGCTCCATTCCGTGACCACGAGATCATGACCAGAGTTGA
Organism: Leopardus geoffroyi; assembly: GCF_018350155.1. Lineage (NCBI taxonomy): Eukaryota > Metazoa > Chordata > Mammalia > Carnivora > Felidae > Leopardus > Leopardus geoffroyi. Next base: position 48,967,405 of record NC_059334.1, on the reverse strand, counting down.
AATCAAGAGTCAGACGCTTAACCAACTGAGCCACCAGTCACGCCGCAAGCTTGAACTTTCTAATCAAGAAAATGAGTATAGCGCAATTAGGCAAGGAGTAAGCATGACCTTGCAAATTTATAATACAGTGCCTGGCATATAGAAAACAATAATACAGATATTAACTGCTGTTTTGTTGGTTCAAATCAGAACCCAGAGGTGGAGAAATTGATACCTGAAGAAATGAGTCAGCTGTGGTAAAATTGGTGATGTGATGGGTTTCGATCCAGGAAATTTCCCAGTGCCTTTGCTCACTGTCTCCTCACAGAAATCTTCCACTCGACCCATGCCCTCTATCCTGAAAGTTCAGATGGGAAGAACACCACACATCCCCGCAGTATGGAGTTGAGCACACGAGGCCAAGCCTGGGCAGGCAGAGAATCCTATAACCGTTGAGCATTTGCAGCTTTCTACTGAGGATGGGAACCCACAGTGCCCTTTGGGGTTTCCATCCTCTAGGCCCATCTGTTCTGGGTTTTTTATTTTGATTTCCACTGATAGCTCTTGAGGACAGCTGAACATCTTCTTTCCGCCCAAGAACTGAGGAAAGCAAACTGTAGCCAAAACCAGCAGCTGTTGGTTTGTTTAATAGGGAAAATATCTCCCAGAGCTGCCAAGGACACATGATAGAAAGGGATCGAAGAAGCTTGAGGTTCTTTTCCCAAGACAAAAAGCAGATTTTAGCACACACACAAAAATATTCACATTGCTCACTTCCACCCCCAGATTCTGCATAGGAGACCCCGACTCATTTTTTTAGGGATGCTGCCCAGACATTTGTTGTGGACTGTCAGTCCATAAATACATTTCAAGTTGTGGCTGCTTGTCTGTGCTCTCTCTACATGGTCCAAAAGCTCCTTGGAGCGGAGGTCCCAGGGTATCTGATAGCTGGAGAAGTCCTGCATCCAACCAGGAATATCTATCTCCCTTGCCAGGCTAGCCAACATTCCTGCCTCTTAGGTCTGCAATCAGGCTGTGAGCACAGACTGGGTGCCAATCTGTGGGCAGTGAGTTTATCCAAGCATGGAGAGGGGACGCAGTGACCTTGAATGTCAATTAATCCTACCTGATAGCATTCAGCTACAGTCCTGGCAGATGAGAAACTGGGGGAAGGCCAAGTCGTTCCCCGCCCACTCTTCACATTCCAGTCCTGCTTTTTCCCCTGTTCTTAGTGCCCCCCATAAGATTTAGTTAAGCCAAATTGCACCCCCACACACCCCCTGCCTAGATTTCCCCCTCCAGCTGAGCCACCGAGAGGCTGACTGACTGCTGGGGGGAGCACACTTCCCTCTCTCCCAGTGCTGGAAGGAGAGGAAGAGTCCAGCTGAGATTTCTTCTTCTTAAGTGCTTCCAGCCTAGCCTGTCGGAATGGAGCAAGTCTGCAAACCGGGGTGAATATGGGTCAAAAGGGAAAAGACCGCTTCCATAAGCATCAACAAAACTCCTGGAGTTGGTGCCTTGCTGCTTCTAGATCAGCTCTTACTCAAGACTAGCCTTGCAGTGGGTCAAGAACAGATCCTGAATCAAGGATGAGGAGGGAGCATTGGGACTGGGTCTCACACCAGACCCGGCCAGCCTGACTTGTGACTTTTTTGGCTGGGTTCTGCGTGCCAGAGGCCAGCTTGCTCCCCGTGCAATGCTGTGTGACCGTCCTTCCTGCTGTGCCCTCAACTCTATTCCCTGGAATTAGGTCTTGTCCAACTCTTTTCCCTCTTCAGGAGGGATATTCCTGATGATGGCCAAGGCTTTGCATTGTGCCAGTGACTACTTCAGGGTGGCAACAATAAACTTTCTCTTTGCTCCTTCTGTTCAGGCATCCCCCACCTGCCCACACCTAGACAGTTTTGACAGTTGCTTAAACTGGACCAAGAGTTTCCACTTCATATCCGTGTCATAGAGCAGAGGAAAGAGCTATAGGGTCAGGGTCTTGTCAAAGTTGTGGTTCCACACTTACTATGTGACCTTGAGCAGGTCATTAACCTCACGGAACCCTACCTTCCTCATCAGCAAATGGCAGAACAGAAACTATTGTGGGGGCTTCCATGTACAAAGAGCTCTATGTTGACTAGTTCCCTTGCCCCTCCTGGCCCTTGTCTGACAGGTTGGAGGAAAGGATGTCCCTCCTCCTCTTCCTGGCATTTTCCTGAGTCCTAATATCCCAGCCAATTGCCTGTTCTGGCCTGGACCTCTGCTCCTCTACTCTCAGCAAACTGCTCTGTGGTGTCGGGATGGCTCTCGTTATCTATGGTGCTCTCCTAACTCCATCTCGACAGGATCGAACCCAGTCTCTCCTGCTCTCCCAGCTTAATAAGATCACAACAGAAATCACTGCCCAGGTTTGGGCTCCACTTTATTGCAGTGTCTGCCCAATACTGGGGCAGCCGTGGCTGTGGGCTCTCCAGTGATGGGGACCAGGGCATATGAAGTCTGCTTCTCAAGAGCGCCTGTATGTATATTTCACAATTTCACACCCAGTGGCTTGCTGGATTAACAAGAGTTAGGAAGCATGCAATAAAGTCAACAGCCTTGCACTGGGACTTCACACAGGTTACCCAAGCACTTCAGCGTGAGAGTCACCCTCGAAACCATTCCTTCCATTGTGTCTTCTACCTTCGAGAAGGTACAAGGCACCAATTTCCACTCATTGCCAAAGCCAGAGCCTGGGCTTCACCTTTGATCACTGCCTCTCCCTCACCCTGTCCGCACAGCCAATCTCTACATCCAACCAATCTCTACATCTCCATCCAACCAACGTCTACATCCTATCAGTCCTGCTTCCTCCAAATCTTGGGTTTTTTTATGTGTCTCTACATCCACTGCTCCATCTTCATTCAGGCCAACATCATCTTTTGTAGTCTTTTCAAACACAAACACAGTCACCATCCTCCTGTACAAAACATTATTCAATGTCTGGCCATTGCTCTGTGGTCAAAAATAAACCCTTCATACAACTTCCAAGCCTTTGCATATTCGACCATTCCCTGCCTCTCCAGCCCCATGCACACCTCTCCCCACATCATGTCTCGTGCCCGGATGCCAGAAAGCATTTCAGCTCAGTGTTCAGAGCAGATTGTCTTATGCTATTGGAATTTCACCAATGCCATTGCCACTGCCTGTAAGGTCTCACACCACAATGACCTTCTCCCAGCCTGAGTAACTCCTACTCATCCCATGGGCCTCAACTCCAATATCATCTTTTCCAGAAATCTCTTCTCACATCTCAATTGGGTTAAGGGTCTCCCCTCCCAACCAGTATGTTCCCTTCATTCCCTTTAATGGTAATTGGTATTCTGCATGGAAACTGCTGGTTTTATTGTCTGTGTTCAACACGAGACTAAGAACCTTCAGATGGCAGGCATGGTGTCTCTCCTTATCCATGTGGTATCACCTCATCCCGAGCAGGGCACAGCCCAGGCCAAGCAGACACTCGGTAATTCTCTAACGGTTACATTCTCCTTCTCTAGAATTAAATTTGCCGAAGGCATAGATAAGACTGTTCCATGTGAATAGTCAGATGGTTCAGAATACATCTGAATCCAACATATGAGGCTGATTTGGGACCTGGACCAGAAAAGGGACATTTGTGGGAAAACTGGTAAAATCCGCATAAGGCTTATAGATTAGACTAGCATCACATCGAGTTAATCTCCTGACTTTGGTCATTGGTCTCATGTTACATGGGACTCTAACATCTGAGAAATTTGGGCAAAAGGCACGCAGAAAGGCATTGCACTCTTTTTGAGCCATTCTTTGTACGTAAAAATTATATCAAAATAGAAGTTTTAAAATGTAAGCAAAATAAAAGTGTAGATTAGCGGGAAGAATGAGGACCAACTTCAGGATTCCACTGGAACTTGCTTTTCTTAGTAAATTCAACACCAGTGTTCTTTTCCTTCTGCTTTTCTCTTTCCTGTAGAATCTGCCGGGTAAGGCACGGGGCAAGAGTCTTATTCCTGCGTATCTGCATGAAAAGGCTGTGGGTCTTGAAGATGCGGTGGTGTGAACGTCAGCCTCCAAAGCCCTGCTCGGTGCCATCAGACTAGTCTGCCAGTTTACTGCCAAGCTTCCCATCCACAGAGTGGAAAAGTGCCAACTCAAGCTCACTGCACGGAGACAGGGCAAATGACTCCACCAGACTTGGCTAAACACTGGAGCTGCTTCCTACAGAGCCGGCTTAGCTTTTAACCTTCCGAGAAGGGCAGCGCCTGAAACGTTCATGGGAATGGATTTCACAAACAGGGAAGAACACCCGGAAAGAGAGAGCCCCGCGCAGCATGTCTACAGCCCAGCCCCAACCCAGAGCTCCAGCCCCTGCCTTTCATCCTCAGGCCAACATGGGTCACCCTCCGCCTCGTCTTCAGGGCGCAGATGGGGCTGTCTGAGCCCGGGTTGCAGCCTTTCTTTCAGATGTTAGGAGTGGGGAGGGGTGGCAGGTGAAACTCCAGGCCCGGTTCATCAGCTCGAGACTTAAAGCTGAGAAAACATCCCCTGCAGGCCTCAGTCAGGCCCGGCGCCCTCCACGAACACAGCGAGATCCCGCTGCTCTCCCCCATGAGAGGAGCCACCGAAGAGACGCGATTGCCTTTGCTCCAATAACCATAAAGCCACTTGTGCTCAGAGGCAAGAGACCCAGAGCTTACCCACCCAGGTCCCGGAGAAGGGAAGCCAGCCCTGGCTTGGGCATCCGGGTCACATGGTGACCGCTTGCCCCTATGGCTGCCCCGAGGCTGTTAAAATAGAATCAAATGAAATCTGTCCCCTCCAACTTCCACCTAAAGATCAAAGTTCTACCCTATGGTGATTACACAGAACTGGTTTGTTTTCTCTACTATGTTGTACTTCTTTACACATCTGGAGACAGCAATCTTTTTCCACCCAAGTCTTCTTTTTCTTTTTTTTTCCCCCCAGATAAGCAGCCTGTTTGCATTAGACAGTTTTGCCACTCACCTCCGTACAGCATGGTTTCTAGATTCCTCAAAATGTTCATCACTGTCTCTTGGATTCGCTTTCAAGGTTCTTTCTATAATGCAATCGACAGGTGAATTATGAGGTTCCGGACCAAGAAGCCAGCACAGAGGACAGCAGAGTTAGCTCCTCTGATCCACACTCCGTCTCTCCATTCATGTAGGCCAAGATGGACTTTGTAGCAATGTATGGGGACCCTGGCTCCCACTGAAGTTACCAGGCACCCGAACTCCAAAACATTCACTGATATTTACACAATTAACTTCCGAATGAAGACGATTATACCTTCATCACTGTTAACTTCATTGCTGAAGTTAACACCGATGTAACTCCTGCCGCCAGGCCTCCTGAAGACATTGGAAGGCCCTCCTAAAGAAGAGTGCCATGGTGGGCCCAGGCATTTTGCCTGGGAGAACACACAAGAAGGGAGTACATCAGCATGGCCCGGCTCACCAGATGAGGCCTCACTCATTCCTAGTGAAGTGGAACAGAGAAGACCCCCAAGCATTGGAACATGGAGATAAGGCAAGAGGAAGCCAGTCTGTTCCAGAAAGGATGTGAGGGCATGGGAGGGATTCTGGAGGGAAGTGAAGGGCAGCTCTGGATATTTGGGCACTTGTAAGCCAAATGGAAGCCAGCAGGCCTGTGGGTCTGGAGGAGGGGACTTGGTGACTCGGGCATCCTTCCCCACCTTCATTCCAAGGAGCGAAGACAGAAGCATCACTCTGGCTTGGCCACTCCTCAAAGAAAGAAAGAGAAAGAGATTGAGTGCACAACTCACAAAGGATCTGATTTACTGCTTCTGGAAGAAACACTGAACCTTTTTCATCTTGATAGCATCCAGACTCCCGGAGGGGCATCAATTCACTTCCATGGAGAACAACAACATCTCTGCTCTGGAACTGCAAGCCACAGTCTGCGAGAAGAAACTCCACTTAGGAAAGTGGCACCAAGAAGCCACTTGGTGCAAAGACAAAGAAATGCATTAAATTGATCCCTTACACACACATCTCAACTGGGGAGAGTTCTGCTGCAGTGAACTGTCAAAAAGAAAGTCAACGTGCCAGATTTTCTTTCATCCCAAAAGGGAAGTCAGTGAAATGGAGCCCTAGGATTTCACTAGCAGATGTGTCAGCAGCACATGAACACGAGGTAACCTTGACCTCTCACAGGAGTCTGCAGATTTCAAAGTGTCTGTGCAGATGAGTCAGGTCAGCGATGGCCAGGTGGTTCCATAGTTAAACCATCCACGGATTAGACCGTGGCTGGTCTAAGGTCCGCTGAAGGCAACTTCTGGGTGGTAACAACAATTGGGAGGTTTCATGTGTGGCCTGTGGTCCCAGGAGGTGTGCGTAGCTTCTTGGCCTGCACGGTCTCATCTCACGTTGGTCCAAAGGCAGGGTGTTTGGCAGACGATCCCCGTCGCTTCTGGTTGAAGTTGTGGCAATTCGTTGTCTTGTCGTTTCACTTAAGTCGCTCATCTCTCTCCTTTCCCTGTTAGGTTTTGTTTTCGGAAGTATTCAAAGCATCTCGAAATATAAATCTGAAAGAATTGAGAGGAATTATTCTTTGTTTAATGTTTATTGAATTTTGAGAAAGAGAGAGAGAGAGAGAGAGCACATGCAAGCAGGGGAGGGACAGAGAGAGAGGTGGGGGACAGAAGATCGAAGCAGGCTCTGGGCTGATAGCAGACAGCCCGATGCGGGGCTCAGATTCAGGAACCGTGAGATCATGACCCGAGCCAAGGCTGGATGCTCAACCGACTGAGCCACCCAGATGCCCCTAATTATTCTTTAATCAACAGGAAAATTCACAGCATACTTAATATAAAACAGATGTATATTAATTGAAAACAGGGAGCCTTAAAAAAAGGTAGAACTTTCAAACCAAACCATTCTGAGATGGAAAAAAAAACAGCTAAAGTTTAAGAAATGTTACAAAATTTGAGCAGAGAGTAAGACAACCCTAATAGCTCATGGAGGATTTACGCTGTGCCAGTGACTCTTCTAAACACTTCATCATATGAAATCATTTCATCTGTTTACGTTTCTGTGAGTTATGAATTTTTAAAAAGAAAAACTTTAGATCCCAAAAGAGTTGTTTCCTCATGGTTACTTTTCCAGTAACTTTAAGAGATAGGATTTGAACCCAGAACCCGCACCCTTAACTATGATACTGCTTCTCCCCTGATATACAGGTACACCTTGGAGATACCTCAGATTTGGTTCCAGACCGCCACAATAAAGGTGGTCAAATGAGTTTTTTAGTTGCCCAGTGCATGTAAAGGTTATGTTTATGCTATACTACGCTGCCGTCTATTAAGTATGCAGTAGCATTGTGTCTAAAACACAATGTACATATCTTAATATAAAAATACTCCATTGCTGGAGCACCTGGGTGGCTCAGTCTGTTGAGTATCGGACTCTTGATTTTAGCCCAGGACATGATCTCAGGGTCGTGGGCTCAACCCCAGTGTCAGGCTCCACTAAATGCAGAGACTGCTTAAGATTCTCTCTTTCTCTCCCTCATCCACTCTCCCTTGCTCGCCTTCCCTCTTTCTCCAAAAAAGAAATAAATACTTTATTGCCGGGGAAAAAAAATTGCTTAGCATCATCGGAGCTTTCAGCGAGTCATAATCTTTTTGCTGGCCTGGGGCCTTGCCTTGATGTTGACAGCTGCTGACTGATCAAGGTAGTAATTGCTGAAGGTTGGGTAGCTGGAGCAATTTCTTAGAATAAGACAATGAAGTTTGCTACATCAATTGATTCTTCCTGTCACTTGAATGCTTAGGGCCATTGTACAGTGATTAATTGGCCTAATTTCAAGATTTTTGTGTGCCAGGGAAGACGGAGGCCTGAGGACAGAGAGAGAGAGATGGGAGGACAGTCAGTTGGTGGAACAGTCAGAGCACACCCAACATTTATCGATGACGTTTGCCATCTTATGTTGATGTGGCTCATGGTTCTCCCAAACAATTAGAATGGAAACAACAGAGCTCACCATATCACTGTAACAAATGTAATAACTATGAAAAAGTGTGTCATGTTGTGAGCATTACCAAGATGTGACCCAGAGACATGAAGCGAGCAGATGCTGTTGCGAAAATGGCGCCAGTAGGCTTGTTTAGCGCAAGGTTGTCACAAACCTTCAATTTGTAAACAACGAGGTATGCTTACAATCTATTGAATTTCCCTTTTGAAAGAAAAAAAACCTCAAATTATGTCAAATCAAATATATTGTTTCCTTAATACAAAATTTCTCTCTCTCTCTCACACACACACACACGATTAAAATTAAGACAGAGGATAGACAAAGTTGTTACCGAGGCATGCTTACCTCCTTGTTTCTCGTGTTTACAGAGAAGTAAGGGAGCTGATCCCGCCCCTGGCTGGTTTCTCCTTCCCCTCCTTCATGTGCAGTTTTCTATCTGAGAGAGAATAATCTGACCAGTGGAAAGTGGAGAAAGTGACATCCGGATACTCGCCCCCCCGCCCCGCCCCAATTCAAGCAGAAAGAGCGTGTTCTCATTTACTTTGCTGTTTTTAAAACATGTCTGTGCCTTATCATTGTGGGACTTTGCACATTTCTACCTCTGGCACTCTACTCTTTTGTTCCTAAGTGTCTAGCTTTCAGCTGAGTATGTAACTTGGTCATCCTAGGCGGCAAGACCAAGTTTCCTCACTTCAATGAAGAAGGAAAGGGCAATTCCATTTGCCCTTAGGCACAAAACTAGTTCTCCATAATAAAGCCATCCCTGCTCTTGGCACTCATCTGGCTCTGTTCTCAGTTTATTGGGAACCCAGAGAAGATATAAAAGTGCAGTATTTACCCTGCTCTAATTGTCAAAAACACGGTGGCACTTCAACAACTTATTTTAAAAATTGAAAGAATGAAAACATAAAAAAGCAAGGATGTAAATAATAAAATTCACAATTGTGATTGTACAGCAAGAGATATAAAATATAAAGATATGAACATACCGTTTCAATCCAAAACAATGCACATTTTCAAAAATGTGCGGAAATTTTATAAAAATCAACTGTATCCTTTTCTCCCAATAACATCTTAATTTGAAAGTGTACAAATCATAACCAGCTCATATATAGACCAGATCCAGATACAAAGAATAAAAGGGTAGCTTCTTTCCCCAAAAGTAAAGTTAACATTTTAAAATAAAAAACAGTGCCAAAAGAAATCTAAGGTAAAATTGAAAGCTATTCAAAGTGAATGTAATTGAGAACGTTATACATCAAAACCCATAAAATATAGCCAAAGAAGCACTCTGAGGAAAATGTATAGCTTTAAATGCATTTCCTTTCAAAAAGATTTAAATATACTGAAACGTTTAATTTCAGTAGTTCTTCAAAGTAAAAAAGGAGTTCACGACAATAATACAGAAGTTAATGAAATAAGAAGAAATATAATAAGATAATTAAATAATGAGACCTCTCTGAAGCTAGCGGTCTCACCTACCTGATGCCTCAGTCAGTCTTCTCTGAGTGGAGCCCTCAGACCTACCTCTCAGGTCACAATGCCTGGGCGGGACCCCCTGACCCAGTGTCAGTGACTTCACTCCTTCAGAAGCAGCTCGCTCCCTCTTTGCCTAGCTCTCCTTAAAAATAGCTGTGTCTACAGGAAAGAACATCCAATGGAAAAAAGACAGTCTCTTTAACAAATGGTGCTGGGAGAACTGGACAGCAACATGCAGAAGGTTGAAACCAGACCACTTTCTCACACCATTCACAAAAATAAACTCAAAATGGATAAAGGACCTGAATGTGAGACAGGAAACCATCAAAACCCTAGAGGAGAAAGGAAGAAAAGACCTCTCTGACCTCAGCCGTAGCAATCTCTTACTCGACACATCCCCAAAGGCAAGGGAAATAAAAGCAAAAATGAATTACTGAGACCTTATGAAGATAAAAAGCTTCTGCACAGCAAAGGAAACAACCAACAAAACTAAAAGGCAACCAATGGAATGGGAAAAGATATTTGCAAATGACATATCAGACAAAGGGCTAGTATCCAAAATCTATAAAGAGCTCACCAAACTCCACACCCGAGAAACAAATAACCCAGTGAAGAAATGGGCAGAAAACATGAATAGACACTTCTCTAAAGAAGACATCCGGATGGCCCACAGGCACATGAAAAGATGCTCAACGTCGCTCCTTATCAGGGAAATACAAATCAAAACCACACTCAGATATCACCTCACGCCAGTCAGAGTGGCCAAAATGAACAAATCAGGAGACTATAGATGCTGGCAAGGATGTGGAGAAATGGGAACCCTCTTGCACTGTTGGTGGGAATGCAAATTGGTGCAGCCGCTCTGGAAAGCAGTGTGGAGGTTCCTCAGAAAATTAAAAATAGACCTACCCTATGACCCAGCAATAGCACTGCTAGGAATTTACCCAAGGGATAAAGGAGTACTGATGCATAGGGGCACCTGTACCCCAATGTTTATAGCAGCACTCTCAACGATAGCCAAATTATGGAAAGAGCCTAAATGTCCATCAACAGAAGAATGGATAAAGAAATTGTGGTTTATATACACAATGGAATACTACGTGGCAATGAGAAAGAATGAAATATGGCCTTTTGTAGCAATGTGGATGGAACTGGAGAGTGTGATGCTAAGTGAAATAAGCCATACAGAGAAAGACAGATACCATATGGTTTCACTCTTATGTGGATCCTGAGAAACTTAACAGAAACCCATGGGGGAGGGGAAGGAAAAAAAAAAAAAAAAGAGGTTAGAGTGGGAGAGAGCCAAAGCATAGGAGACTGTTAAAAACTGAGAACAAACTGAGGGTTGAGGGGGGGGTGGGAGGGAGGGGAGGGTGGGTGATGGGTATTGAGGAGGGCACCTTTTGGGATGAGCACTGGGTGTTGTATGGAAACCAATTTGATAATAAATTTCATATATTGAAAAAAAATAAAAAATAAAATAAAAATAAAAAATAAAAATAGCTTTGTCTAATAAGCGAAACTCTACAGTTCTTGTGCTTAGACAAGTGAGGAGAGAAGATGTAAGTGTGGAGGCAGAAGTTAGCTCTCTCTCATATGCCATGGGGACCTCGCTCTGCACCCACTACAGGACAATTGGAGGATGGAAGGCAGGTCCTGAGACTTCCCCAGGATTCTATTCATGCCTGATCTCCTCCCCTGGCACAGATGTATGACAACCATCCCCTAGCCAAGCTACTAATACACCACTCCCCCTGCCTGCCCCTGCTGGAGGAAAGCACCTGTGCTGAGTGTTAAGTTCCAGAACATCCAGCCCCCTCCCCTGAGAGGAGAAGAAAGGAGATGTGCAGAAATGGACAAAGACCCAACCCTGCATCTCCACGAGACCAGGTCCTCAGAAGAAAGAGGAAACCGGCCAGACTTGGATCGTTAGGGAGAATAAGCTCAGTGGATCCATACCCTTCCAAAGGCAGCAAAATCATACATATAAATGTTGACTGCTTTGTTGTAACTATTTGGAGCAAGTTTAAATCACAGAATTCCAGAGGCAAAAAGAATGGTTTACCACTGTGTGCACCCTTTCATTGATACCTGAAGCCTGAGTGGGAGAGGAGAAGGTCAGACCCAAGGTGATGCCTCAGAGGTGAGCAGCAGGCACCAAACCTCAGCCACCTAGAGCTGCTTGGGCAAACATGGCATGCTCTCCTTTCCAGGCAGACTCACGTCCTCCCATGCCTGTCCCAGGGCAGAGCCCACTGAGTCCGGGTGGAAGTCCTCTCCAGAGGCTGTGCTTTTTTTTTTTTTTTAATTTTTTTTTTCAACGTTTATTTATTTTTGGGACAGAGAGAGACAGAGCATGAACGGGGGAGGGGCAGAGAGAGAGGGAGACACAGAATCGGAAACAGGCTCCAGGCTCTGAGCCATCAGCCCAGAGCCTGACGCGGGGCTCGAACTCACGGACCGCGAGATCGTGACCTGGCTGAAGTCTGACGCTTAACCGACTGTGCCACCCAGGCGCCCCTTAAATGTTTATTTTTGACAGAGAGAGACAGAGCATGAGCGGGGGAGGGGCAGAGAGAGAGAGGGAGACACAGAATCGGAAACAGGCTCCAGGCTCTGAGCCATCAGCCCAGAGCCTGACGCGGGGCTCGAACTCACGGACCGCGAGATCGTGACCTGGCTGAAGTCGGACGCTTAACCGACTGTGCCACCCAGGCGCCCCCAGAGGCTGTGCTTTGTGAGAGCGATGGCTTCTCCCTCATTCTCCCTTAGGTCCACCAGCCCGACAGGGCACGGCTCTCTGGCCAATGGCTACCAGGGCCAGGGAAGGCTGCCTAAGAAATGCCCCATCAGCACAACGAGGAAGCCGTCCATTAGCAGAAGAACAAGATAAGGCGAGTGGAAAACCAGAGGGAGTCCTCATCTTGTTCAGACAGCATCAGCTCAGACTTGGGGGATCCTCCAGGCACGAGGAACAGAGGAACATGATGCCATCTCCCACCAGCGCTCAGGCTCTCTCTCTGCTGCCTGCCCAAGTGCCAGCCTCTTTGTTGCCGGTCAAATGATTCTTTTACAACGCAAGTAGAACCTTCTAGGTACGGTCAAATGAGTTTTCAATTCCATCCCTCACCAGCCTGGGCAAGTCACGTCATCTATTGAACTTCTATTTCTCATCCCATTTAGCAAACGACACTATTACTAAATGAGCAACTATTTAATGGCAGGTGTTGCCGAACACACTGATGATAAAACATGAAACAGTGCTCCTCTGCAACTGCACTGCATCTTACATGTATGTACATGTAAAAAATATCTCAGCTAGCGGATGAGGGTTAATATTCAAAAGTCTGCAGATACACACACGCTAAATTGTTGACAGCGGTTCTGGGAGGAAAGTCCGATTAAGCGGATGGATGGAAATTGGCTTTCCCCCCAGTTCCAGGGAGATGGTCCTGCAGAGTCCCCCAGCCATTGGGCTTACCATCCAGCTCTTCCAGATCCCCAGTGCACACACACTGAGTCACTGTCCCCCTTCAAGAGAAGCAAATTAAGAGAATGGCAAGAAACAGTAGAAGCACATGGGGAAAACATGTCACCTGTATGTGTCTGTGCAAGCGTGTGCAGCTGTGGAGTATTCTGGGGGTAAATGGTCGCATTCGGGGACATAGACTAATTTTGTACTTTTCCCTGTAAGGTGTGAATACAGTGGTTAACACAGTTGGGTACAAATTAAGATTGGATTCTGTATCAAGCAGGCACTGCTCAAAAGTTTTAAAATCTTAAGTCAAAAACTCTCAAAGACTCTCCAACTCTAAAAGATTCTAAAACTCTAAAAAAAACTCTCCACCCACTTTTATATTTTTAATGACATTCTTAACCTCTGTTTCAGGGACTGCTGTTAATTATGATTTTGGGTAGCTTTGTAAATTGATTCCAATTTGTCTTTATCTCAGTGACTTTTTAGAAGGGAGATCACAGCATTTTTTTTAAATCGGGACAAGATAACTTCCTAAAGCATATGAAAAAAATATTGTTCGCCTTGGCTTCGTTGACCCAGGAGCTCTGAGTGCCAAAGATATATGGATTCAGATATGCCTGCATAGATGTAAATTTTAGTTTTCTGTGCCTTTGTATCTATACAAGTTTACTGTGGTTTACAATACTGTTTCTTTTCTTTGGTTTTCAACTGGCTCACACTTCCTTATAGTGTTTTCTAGCACATAACCTATTTGTACATCATTAAAATAGGGTAGTAGCTGCGACCATAGTGTTCATTGTCTTCTGCACAGTGATTCAATGAGCTGCATTCAAAACCAGCATTTCACAAGTTTCTTCATTAGAAGCAGTGGAATTCTAGTTGACATGATTTGAGAGTTTCTGGAGAAAGGTTTACGTGTTCTGAAAGTGCATTGGTTGTAACTCTATGTGGCATTTCAGCCTCATTAATCACATGATGAAAGTTTGCAAGCCTTTATTGCCAAATGAATTTTGACCAGAGTATACTGAGAAGAGCTAATATAAAGGGGATGCTCTCAAAGTATCTTGGTTGTTCATTTTACTTAGAGTATATTGTTCAATTCATTTTAAACCTGTGTAAAAGTTGGTGAGGCTTCAAAAAATCCCCAAGAAAGCATGGAAAAACAGAGATTCGCCAATAAAAATGCCTTCATGCAAAATTAATAGAGAATCAAACGTTTTCTATAACTCTTTAAAAGTTTTTGCTATAAATGTAAGAGTTCAGAAAACAGTGTATCTTCAGTTAAGGTCTAAATTCTCAAAGCTACATGTTGATGCTTCTAATCATTTCCATCACTGTTTTTCTTTTGAAATGCAAACTAGCGCTTTTTAACAAAAGAAAAAAGGAAGAAAAAGAATCAATTCTTGGAATAAGAGACTGTGCCTCTGTGTAAAGCGATTGGGATTTTATTATAACCATGTTTCCACTCCTGAACCCTGCAAGGATCCCCCCTCACCCCCCCCCCCCCACAACACACCTGGATAAAAAGAATGAAAGGAACCTACCATCTAATGCAGATGCAGTTCTGAACCAACTAATTTTCGTCCTCATAATTTAGAACTTTGAGTAAAAAATACATTTAATACCACTGATTGATTACTCAGGGCTTTGACCACACTTTTAAGTAGAATCCAAAGTAATCAAAGCAGAGTAAGCAAATGTATCCAAAGTAAACTTTGTTTCAGGAATGTTACCACCCCAAATAGATTTTAGGGCAGAAATGGGAAACACTTTTGAGTGATTCCATCCAGAATTATTTTTGGAAAAGCTGGACTGGAGTAGATGAATTCTTGTTCGGCACGCACTTTAAAGGGGAGAGAGAAGATCTGATTTCAGTTTTAAATATTTTGGGGGGAGGGGGAGGGGGTTGATAGTTCTACAACTTTTGATATAGAAGTTGCCTTGGGAATTGTTTTCATTATCAAGTGTAAAGATTCATTTCAGGATGGCCAGCTTCCCATGGGTTTCTCTATTCCCTGGAGTTTCTCCTAACCTCAACTCATAATCAGTTGCCATACGGAGGCGAGAGCACTCAGGGTGAAGGTAGTCACTTTAAATGTAGCTACTTCAAAAGTGATCAGAGGCTGGGGCACCTGGGTGGCTCAGTCAGTTAGTTGAGCATCCAACTTCGGCTCAGGGCTCAGGTCATGATCTCCCGGTTCGTGAGTTCGAGCCCCACATCAGCCTCGCTGCTGTCAGCACAGAGCCCACTTTGGATCCTCTGTCCCCCTCGCTCTCTGCTCCGCTCACTCTCTCTCTCAAAAGTAAAAATTAAAAGTGATAATAATAAACATAAAAGTGATCAGGGCTCCTGGGTGGCTCAGTTGGTTGAGCATCAGACTCTTGATTTTGGCTCAGGTCACGATCTTACAGTCGTGAGATTGGGCCCTGAGTCAGGCTCCGCGCTCAGCGTGGATTCTCTCTCTCCCTCTCCCTTTGCCCCTTTCCCCTGCTCGAACTCTCTATCTCTGTAAAATAATAATAGTAGTAGGAAGAAGAAGAAGGAGAAGAAGAAGAGGAAGAAGAAGAAGAAGAAGAAGAAGAAGAAGAAGAAAATTAAAAAAAAATAAAAGTGATCAGAGCGTTTTCCGTGGCGAGGCCATCAGCATTTGACTGAACGCAAAGTGCGCTGAAGAGTTACGTTGGTGGTTGTTTCTCATCACTAACCTTGCTTGCATTTTCGTACACCACTGCTTACGCTAGTATCTTAGTGTGAATTTTAACAATGCTTTCACAGTGTATACAGAGTGTTAAGCCTAATTTATGTAAAAATGTTTCTGTATACCTTTATGTATTTTGCCAAGAACAGCTACGACAAATGGTTAAATGTTCTTGAGTAGTGTTTGTGTTTACTTTGACTATGTTCTATTATCATTCGCCACCCATGAATTCGAGTGTCAGGAATAGAAAAATAAAATGCTAACATGGTCTCTGAAAAACATTAAAAGATGGATGGAAATCAGAGCTCAGTTTCCATCATCAGAGTAACAAAGGCCACGGTCCCTCTGGAAGAAGAGGGAGCGGACTGCCATGACCTTGAGGCCCCCCGCCCTATGATTCTGTGGTTCCTGACTCTGACCCTGCAGCCCCACCTGCTCCACAGCCTTGCAGACAACACCCAGAGGAGTTCGAGCCTCAGCGAATATCCCTTCTTTCTCTGCTCACTGTCTCCACAGGGGGGACAGACTAACTTTAGCTGCAAAATCCTCTTCCTCCCTGAGTTGAATACTGAGAGATGGAGTCCAGCTAGATAAATAAAGCAAGTCCCTGCGGCAGAGACCCTTGCCACCTTCCGGAGCCAAGAGAAACTTCCCACCAATGGACAGCCGGACTGAGCAGCTGAGGGGCCACCTCACGTTTCAGGGTTTGGGGGAGGAGGGCCACGGGGGACAAAGGAGGCTCAGCCCTGTAACATATCCCAAATCACCATTCCTCACTGCACTAAAACCGCAGGAGGCCTGGGGATTCTCTGACGCGGAGGAGAAGAAGCTTTGTTCACGGATGCTGGCCGGATCCTGGAGAACAGCGGAGTGGGAGGCACAGGACCCGTGTGGAGACCCGAAGCGGCTCTCAGGAGGGGCCGCGGGGAGGCCAGCGCCTGGCTCTGTTATTAATGTGCACACAGAGCCGTGGGGGCCAGACAGGCCTGTCTCCGAGGAGAGCGATGGCTCAGCAGAGGAGGCAGCACACGTTTCTCTCGGCTCCTGGCTGTCTGCTGAGGCAGAGAAACTGTGAAGGGAAGGTCAGGGTGCTGTTTTGAAATAGAGAGATGGCCAAGCAGCTTTGCCAAGGTGCTACGTCATTGTCTCCTAAGACATCTGTCCTATGGGGACAGGTGGTAAGACAGTCTTGCTGCGGTCTGCAAAGGAAACGTGCCCTCGGTCCAGGGGCCAAACAGGATGGTGGTAATCTCCAGGCTTTGCGAGGAGCAAGTGGAACCGAAAACATCAGTCCCTCCCACTGCCCCCAGAACCCCGAGTGGTACTACTCATCTGAAAATATTATTATGACGAGGAGTGCAAGGGTGAACCTGGGTGGCTCAGGCAGTTAAGCGTCCGACTTCAGCTCAAGCCATGATCTCACAGTTCGTGGGTTCAAGCCCCGAGTCAGGCTCTGTGCTGACAGCTCGGAGCCTGAAGCCTGCTTCGGATTCTGTGTCTCCCTCGCTCTCCCATGACCCTCCCCCGCTCATGCTCTGTCTCTGTTTCTCAAAAATAAATAAACATTAAAACAAAATTAAAAAAAAAAAAGAAGAGGGGCTCAAGAAAAAAGGGAGTCTTAGGGGCAGCAAGACAGTAAGGATGTGACCAGAGCAAGGAGAGCAGCTTAGAAACTTCTCTGGTGTCACCGCGGTGACACTCCTGCTCCCAGCCACCAGCCACCGTGCCTGGTCCCCATGGAGACTTCCAGGTTTTCTCCTGAGCCGCGCTCCCTCCCCCCGCTGGGTGTTCAACCCCCCCAGGTCCTTGTTCATGTGCCACACTACAGTGGGCGCTCCCCAAGTGGCCGCCTTTTCACAGATGCCCATGTGAGGACAGAGGGCCACTGCTGCCCATGTGAGGACAGAGATTCCAGGCATCTTCCCTAGTGCAACGCCTGGAACACCGGAAGCCCCCAGGGAACAGGTTGATGGGATTCATCCAAATAAGCATCCTACTTGGGGCACCTGGGTGGCGCAGTCGGTTAAGCGTCCGACTTCAGCCAGGTCACGATCTCGCGGTCCGTGAGTTGGAGCCCCGCGTTGGGCTCTGGGCTGATGGCTCAGAGCCTGGAGCCTGTTTCCGATTCTGTGTCTCCCTCTCTCTGCCCCTCCCCCGTTCATGCTCTGTCTCTCTCTGTCCCAAAAATAAATAAACGTTGAAAAAAACAAATAAGCATCCTACAGGACAAAATAGCGTTCCCATTTCTGGAAAAATAAACTGAGGCTGCAGGTTTGTTTGTTTGTCCCCCTCTCCCCCGCCCCCCCCTCCCAGTCTTACGTGTCAGCTTCTGCTTCCAAGTCCGCCTCACATGCTACCTGCACAAAGTTAGGGCACGTCCTAAGTTGACAAGAGCTGGCGTGGCCCACAGTGAGAGTTCCCAGGAAGGGGTCTTCTGGTGCCGCAAGGGAAGGAAGAGAGCAAAAGGCATCGATGCCAGGCTGTGAGCCCTTCAGAGGGGGTGTCTGAGGCTACCTTATAAAAGGCATTGCAGCTTCCTCCTTTCTTTCGGGTTTCCACCCTGGGGGAGCATCTGCGATTCTGGACCCTCAGGCAGCCCACAGAGGGAACCCTAAACAACTTGCCAGCCGTGTGCAGGAGCCACGGTGGAAGAAGACCCCTCAGTCATGCCTTCGGATGACTGCGGGCTGCGTGAGACATACCGAGAAGAACCACACGCCCAAGTCTTGCTCAAACTTCTGACCAACAGAAACCAAAAAGATCACGAATTATTATTGGTCTTTTTAAACCTTTAAATTGGGGGTGATTCGTTATACAGCAATAAATAAGTAACACACATTAATAACTGATTTAGTCACTGCAAAAAAATAAATAAATAAGGGGTAAGTATACGATTATCTTTATTTAATAAATGTGGAAATAGGGGCAGGCAGCCAGGATACATTTGCCAGAGCCATATGGTTTTGAGCCCATACACTTTGGGTCTCACTTCACTATCCAACACAGTAGCCAAATTTAATTTAAAAATGTTTTAAAGAAAAGTTTTGTTTCTCAGTTGCATTAGTCATATTTCAAGTGGTCCGTGTGGCGAATGGCTACCATATTGGAAAGAACAGGTAAAGAACAGTGATGTCCTTGCAGAAAGTTTGATTGGGCAGCACCAGCATAGAGCATGTGCTACTAATCACTAAATATCTGCCAGCTACAAATAAATTGGGAGATCCCTGTTTGAATTCACTGAGGGATTTACCACCTTATTAGCAGGTCCCAGAGTATAAGTGATTGAATGGTACAGACTGAGGGCTCTGGGCTTTAAGGATTCATTCCCTAGTCTGGATACACCAGGTTCGAAGAGATGCACATCTCTTAGAGCACCCCCACTTCCTTCCCATCTTCCTCGGGTTTCCCTGGCGTTCTCCTTGTCACTTAGTGTACCCACATTCGGTATGCCAAGGCATATGGCCCTGGGATCCTCTGCTCTCCAGCCCATCACTGCTTGGTTTTTTGTCCATTGACCACTAATCCACTAACTACATGGACCAGTTACTCACCCTGCACCCCATGCTGGGTCACAGACACACCAAGGAAAATAAGATTCAGCCTCTTTCTTCATGGACCTCACAGTCCATGGTTCCCTGCAAGGTGGCGCTGGGACCTATAATAGAAGAACCTCTGGGGAGCTATGGAAAGACAGAGAATGGAACAGGAAACATGTTTCTGCCTGGAGGGGTTTGGGAAGGACACACAAAAAGACAGCATTTAAACTGGTCTAGGCAGGCAAAGAGGCCCTGGAAAACAGTGAAGAAAGGCAGAAGCATGCCAGACACAGTCAGTGACTTCAAGGAGCACAGTTTACTCCAGGAACAGTGAAGCCTGAAGAAGCCAAATAATATGGTAAAAAAGGAGACTCATGCCAGGCTATATGGGGCCTCCAATGCATGCTAAGAAATGTGGTCTTTGTATAGGAAATGGAGAAATTGCCTTAGCATTAGCATTTAGTTTGGGGGCTGCATTCCAGATGTAAAGTCACCCGGTAATGGATGTACATTGGAGGGTGATGGGGTGGCTGCCACCATTTTGGATGTGGTTCCTCCAACTCCCCACTGACTCTCTGGGCTCAGGTGAATGGTGAATAGTACGTAGGAATATAGCAAGAGACTGACAGCCCAGGTGTGGAGAGATTCTAGCCTATAGAAGGGCTATAGGTCAATCCACTGAAAATGAACTTGCCGACAGCCAATTCACAATGCACATCGGAGGAACACCGAACACATGGCGAGGCAGGTTATTGCAGCTGCTTTGCCAACAGAAGCAGAAACAGGGCCAACCAGAAGCCTAGGCCAAAGCAGTGCCAAAGATAGGGTCAGGACACAGAGCAACAAAGGGGGCATGGCAGTAAACTGTATTTAAAGGAAAGCCCACCCATTCACACATGCCAATGGAAGAAGGCACTAAACCCGGGAGCCAAATCCTCAATACCTCGCAGAGCAAGTCACTCTGCGATTTGGAATTTGGTCACTTGATTGCCAATGAACCAGCCACTGGCCAGTTGCTTCTCAGTGAATTACTCTGCCTCCCAGGAAAAGGCCCCAAGCAGTCTACACGTTTGGCTTCCAGGCCATTCGCTCTGGTCACCCACCCAGGCATAAGTAAAAAGTTTAAAGAACAATGAGTTTCCTCAACTCTCGGCAATCTGTCTTTCCTCACCTCAGAGCTCAAATCCTCAGAACAGAAGGCTGACGTCATTTTCCACGGGTTGTTTCAGTCCTTTCCCTGGTCTTTTTCCATCTTCACTAAAATGTCCTTTCTTTCGGTCTCTTTCTCTCTCGTTCTCTGGCTCTTGCCCTCACTCTCCTGCTTGCCCTTGCTCTGTCTTCCTATAAACAATAATATAAATTACCACTTAGCTTGAGCTGTTCAGTGTATTCTTGGTCTTTATGGAGACAGCATGCTCCATAATGGATCACCTTTGTGGAAAAGCACAGTCCCTATAATTAGGGGCACTTTGATGGAGAGCCCAAGCTCCATAACTCAGGAGATCATAAGCATTTCTACTCTGGTGGAGTCCAGTGTAATGCAAAAGAAACATGTGTTTCCTGTCCCTTATTCTAAATCGATTGGGCTATTTGTCTAATTTAAACACTCTATAAATTACATATATCCTCCAAAGATAGGGACGAGGTCGAGATACTTGATATATGCTTTTTCCTATGGCTTGAATCCGTCACTGTCTTCCACAAGGCCCCTTCGCTTTTTCCTGAGTGGATGGAGGCCCCATAACTCTCTGATCTACTTCATTTTCTCTGACACCCTTTAGGATCCCTGTTCAGATAGTTTGGCCAGAGAAGTATGGCTGACTTTCAGAAGGCATAGAATAAGGGTTAAACTAGCGTTGCATCTCTGACCATCGTATGTTCAGTTAGCACAACCATCAAATTCTCTCCAGTTTCTCTTCCCGCTTTGTCCGTTAAAATAATATGAGACTTGAACAAGGGGAAAATTCAAGGAAGGTAGACTGGGTCTGGATACTTGTGGCGTGCGATTACGCACGACACTTGGCTGAGTGAGCACAGCTGAATTTTAGGAAAAGAGTTGTTCCAATCATTCAGTTTCTCTGATATGTGAGCCTTCAAGACGAGTGAAGATCTCTCTTTGGGATTTAGCATCTCCGACTTCAGGTACCCTTGACTTTTCAAATCTTGTTAAGAAAATGGTAGTCTAGCTATCAATTAAACTTTCTTTCATTATAAATCAATAAGATTTCATTTTGTTTTCAAAAGCTGGCCTTTGTTCTCATGCCCATCCATTAAATCACATATTAAGAGAATATATAACTGGAAGGGAAATAAAAGCTCAGTGAATTCAAGCCTGTCACTCTATAAATAGGCTGAAATCAAGCAAGGGATAACAACCGGATATGAGACTCATAGAAAAAGATACTCATGGCTAATAAACATATGAAAGATGTATCACTTGAATAAACTTTTTTTTTAATTTTTAAATTTATTTTTGAGGGGGAGAGAGAGAGAGAGAGCGAGCATGCACACAAGTGGGGGAGGAGCAGAGAGAGAGAGGGAGATACAGGATCGAAAGTAGGCTCCAGGCTCTTAGCTGTCAGCACAGAGCCCAATGCGGGGCTCGAACTCACAAACAGTGAGATCATGACCTGAGCCGAAGTCAGACCCTTAACCGACTGAGCCACCCAGGCGCCCCTATGTGAGTAAATTTTAATACAAATTATGATGTGGAGGAAGAAACCAAAAGAAGAACTGATTACCATTGAGACAAAGAAGCATGCACTGATTTGAGGAAAATTGGTGTCTTCTGTATTAAGTCTTCCCACTTAGAGACGTGATTGACTTCTCCATTTATTTGGGTCATGTTATACCCTTCAGTGCATGTAATTGCTTCATTTATGTCGATGTATATTTTTTGTTAAATTTGGTTTTTTTACTTCCCTTTCAGAGTTTTCTCATTTCTAGGTGATGCCCCTGTTCCTTAGTCTTTTATAACACATTCTGTTATTATGTCACATTAAATAAGAAATAAACAAGATGTTTAGCAAAGGTTCAAGCAACATTCTCTGAGGAAAGTGGGGGAATGTGAAAACCTCATCGAAGGGAGTGTTGAAATCGGTCTTTAAAGAGTGGGACAGTTTTTGACACGTGCTATATAAAAAAGTGCAAATGGGAAAGGAGATGATGGTGATTAATGAAATGCAGGAAGGGATTTGATGGGTCCTGGTGCAAAAGTCACTGGGATATGGGCAGCAGAGCACAGAGGTGTCCTCACCCCAGTGACGGAACATTCCAGAATGGTTCAGAGCTCTGAGTACTTTCAGGACACACTGCCGCTCTCTTTCTTTTCAGTCTCCTGCACCCTAAGCCCAGAGCCCTTGGGTTTCTCCCTTTTTCACACACTCCTCCTTCCCCCAGGTTGACACCCGAGATCTCTGGGCCTCCTAACTGGAATAAAAGCCTTGAACAAAACAGTCTTATGCAGAAAGACCCACTGTTGCCTCATTTCTGTCTTTGGGCCCCACTGGCTTTACCCAGGTAGGTGTGGGCTCTACCTTTAACCTTTGGCCTCCTTAACTTGGACATCTCTTGTCACTGCACTTGGGTAACTAAATTTTACCTCTGTTTCTTCCAGTTCACTCTAACCACTGGATATGGCTTTGGACTCCACCACCTAACTCTCCAGCCTGTCCATGGTTCTCCTGGCTGTCCCATCTAATGCTGATTGAGAGGCCTGGCCCAGGTCTTCCTACCTGTGAAGACAGACGATGCTTCTACAGATGCATATCAACACTCCTGTCCTCCAGAAACAGAGATCGGACGTTCACATCCACGTGCAACAATTCCATTTAAACCTGTAATGAGCACCATGATGTGGCACCTGCGTGGCTCAGTCGGTAAAGCACCTGACTTCAGCTCAGGTCATGATCTCACGGCTTGTGAGTTCGAGCCCCGCGTCGGGCTCTGTGCTGACAGCTCAGAGCCCAGAGCCTGCTTCAGATTCAGTGTCTCCCTCTCTCTCTGCCTCTCCCCTGCTCACACTCTGTCTCTCTCTCTCCTAAAGAAGAAAAACAAGAACAAAAAACCTGTCATTAGCACCATGAGGCCAAACTTTCTCAGAACTTTATAGCATTCAATGTGACCTGATGGGTACTTCCTGTTTCTTTTCCTTTACCTCAGGGAGAAGTGTCCTTAACCAATTGGGAACTTTAAGAAGGCCCACCAATCTATACCTATGGACCCTCTGGACAGAATAACTCTAATGGTTCAACCAGAAGCAAAGTTCAGTAAAAGACTCCAATAAGGAAAGCCACCGATAAATAAGGAGGCTCATCTTGAATTCACCACACCATGCTGATTCTCAAGAGGTGGGTTGTGACTAGCAAATGAGAATGAGAACAACAGTTCCAGGAATTGGTCCAATCCAGGGGTCCTCAGCAGAAGGTGGGCCATCTCTGAGAAATCAGAAGACACCTCACCCAGTTTCTTTTTAAAAAAAATTTTTTTTAACATTTATTTATTATTAAGAGACAGAGAGACAGAGCATGAGCATGCGAAGGGCAGAAAAAGGGGGAGACACAGAATCAGAAGCAGGGTCCAGGCTTCAAGCTGTCAGCACAGAGCCCGACGCTGGGCTCAAAACCACAAACCGCGAGATAATGACCTGAGCCAAAGTTGGACGCCCAACCAGCTGAGCCACCCAGCCACTCCCACCTCGCCCAGCTTCTATTTTGACTTCTCATGTGTCTATCTGGAAAGTTAAAGGCAACTTTCCTAACCTCCCTAGTAGCTAAGATTCTGGGCGATTTAGTTTCTGCCAATTGGATGAGTTTCTCAACTTTAATTCAGGATAGAATTAACTAAATTTTGTAAATGGAACAGATACACCAATTGAAAGACAGAGATTGTCAGAGTACATTTAAAAACATGACCCAAATATGTGTTGTCTACAAGAAATTCACTTCAAGTGTAATGATACAGCCAGATTGAAAGTAAAAGAATAGAAAAAGATAAACTATGCAAACATTAATCAAATAAAGCAGGAAGGACTATATTAAAATCAAATAAAGTAGAATTCAGAGCCACAATTATTACCAGAGACAGAGATATTATTAATGATAAAAGTCAATCTACTACGAAAACAGTAACGCTGATTGTGTATGTACACATCAAACGACAAGGCTGCGAATATGTAAAGCAAAAAGTGATAGAACTGAAACGAGAAGTAGACAAATCACCAATTATCACTGGAAACTTCAAAATCCCTGTTAAAAATTGATAAAATGACTAGACAGAAAAAGGGCAAGAATGCCATCACAGGCAGCAGAAACTTATCAACATTCATAGAATGCTCCACTCAACAGAATGCACATTCTTTGCAAGTGCCCACAAAATATATGTCAAGATAGACACTCTTAGGCTCTAAGAGTGCCTCACCAAATGTAAAAGAATTGAAATCACAGAGAGCGTATTCTCTGGCCACAGTAAAATCAAACTAGCAATCCATAACAGATGGATAACAGGAAAATCTCCAAACATTTGGAAACTAAACATCATACTTCTAAATAATGCATGAGTCAAAGAGGACATCTCAGAGGAAATCAAACCTACATTGAACTAAATTAAAATGGAAATATAACATCAGAATTTCTGTGACACAGCTGAAAGCAGGGCTGAGAGGGAAACTTACAGCATTCGATGCACACATTAGAAGAGGAAAACTCTCAATAATTTAAGCACTTTCCACAAAAGAATCTGGAAAAAGAAGAGAGAAACAAATCCAGAGAAAGTTCCTGGAAATAATAAAGAGAAGAGAAGAAATCAGTGAAGCTTAAAACAGAAAAAAATGGGGAAATCAATGAAACAAAGAGCTTTGGAAAGTGTGATGAACTGACAAACCTGTAGCAAGATGGACAAATTTTTAAAAAGACAAAATTACCAAAATCAGAAATATAACAGGGGATATCACTACAGGCCCTTCAGACATCAAAAGGATAATAAGGGAATATTATAAACAACTCAACACACATAAATTTGAAAACTTAGATTAAATGGACCTATCCTTGAAAAGGACAAGTTACCACAGTGTATCCAAAATAATTAATAGTTTGAATAGCTTATAACTACTAAGAAAATGGAATTTGTCATTTAAAAATCCCTAGATACAAATCTTCAGGCCCAGATGGTCTCACCAAGAATTCTACAAAACTTTTAAAGTAACACAAAGTCCATACATCTTTTCCGGAAAATAGAGGAAAAGGAAACACTTCATCAAAATTAAAAGCTTCTGTTAATAAAATGATAAGAAAAGCTACAGAAAGGTGAGAAAATATTCACATAACCAACACAGGACTAATATCTAGAATATATAAAGGAGTCTCAAAATTCAACAGTAAAAATAAAAATAATAACTGAGTTAAGAAATGCACAAAGACACAAAGGAATTTTAACAAAGAGGATATAAAGATGGCAAATAAGCACCTAAAATGATACTCAGCATCATTAGCCTTTAAGCAAACGCAAATTAAAACCACAATGAGCTCTCACTATACACCTATCAGAATGGCTAAAATAAAAAGACATAGGGGCACCTGGGTGGCTCAGTCGGTTGAGCGTTCGACTTTGAGGGCATGATCTTGCGGTCCGTGAGTTCGAGCCCCACGTCGGGCTCCGTGCTGACAGCTTGGAGCCTGGAGCCTATTTCAGATTCTGTGTCTCCCTCTCTCTCTGACCACCCCCCCCCCACCCCGTTCATGCTCTGTCTCTGTCTCAAAAGTAAATAAACATTAAAAAAAAAAAAGTTTATTTATTTTTGAGACAGAGAGAGACAGAGCATGAATGGGGGAGGGGCAGAGAGAGAGAGGGAGACACAGAATCGGAAGCAGACTCCAGGCTCCGAGCCATCAGCCCAGAGCCCGACGCGGGGCTCGAACTCACAGACCGCGAGATCGTGACCTGAGTAGAAATCGGGCACTTAACCGACTGAGCCACCCAGGCGCCCCCCCCCCAAAAAAAATTTTTTTTAAAGAGGTAATACCATCGAATGCTCGCATGGATGTAGAAAAACTGGGTCACTCATACACTGCTGATGAGAATGTAAAATTGGAGAGCCACTTTGGAAAACAGTTTGTCAATTTCTTTAAGAAGTAAGCATGGAACTACCACAGGACCCAGGAACTATGGACATGAAACTCGGAGTTGAATTAGTTAATTAGGGGCTGAAGCATGAAGCCATGAAGGTTTATGCTCACATAAAAACTTGTTTACAAATATTTATAGCAGCTTCATTCATAACAGTTAAAAACTAGAAACTACCCAGATGTTTTCCAACGGGTTGAATAAGCGAAAGACATCCATACCATGGAATACTACTCATCAATAAAAAGAAACCATGGATACAGGCAACAACCTGAATGAAGCCCCAGAGAATTATTCTGAGCGAAACTGTCCATCCCATAAGATAATGTACTTGATGATTCCATTTATATAACATTCTTAAAATGAAAAAAATTATAGACATGGTGAACAGAAGCATGGCTTCCAGGGTTTATGGAAGGGGGGGAGGTGGGCATGGCTATTAAAGGGGAACTTGAGGGATCCTTGTGGGGATGGAAATGCTGTCTCTTGACTGTCAATATCACCATCAATATCCTGGTTGTGATATTGTACTAGAGTTTCATGGTATGGATGTACCACAATTTGTTTATCTATTGGAGGAAACTAAGCAAAGTGTGTATGGTATATTACGCCTTACAACTTCATGTGAACCTATAATTACCTAAAAATAAAAAGCTTATTGAAAAAAAGGAAAAAAAAAACTAATCCCGTAAGCAAATGGAAACAGAAGAATTAAGAATTAATGAAAACTCTGTCAATTCTTTTGACTACAAACTGTCTTTCATGAACGCCTCACAGAGTCTATCCCGAATAGAAATTTCTAACTCTAACCAATCTACTCCTTCTCCTAAAGATGGGATCAAGGTGAAGTTATCAGCATCCATCTCAATAAACTGCATATTTCGTCCAATTACCCTCTTCTTTTGCCAAGGTTCAGATAATCTGTTACCTAAAAAATCCTGAACCAGCGTAAGGCCTGAAGCAAAGAGGCACCAGACATGATTATTTCATTATTGATCTCTAAAATAATCTAAACTCCATAAAAACTCAATTATAAGCAAGACTGATTGTTCAGAAAATGCTTGTTGAAAACCTCTACCACGGTATTATTGCCAAAATGAAACAGGGAAGGAAAAGTCTCTCAACAGCTCAGTTTCCAAACCTAAACTCAGTGATAGTGCCTTTTGCTTTCACTGACGTCTGAACACCTTGATTCGGGTCTTAGACAAACTGTATGCATGCCCACGTGGCCCAGCAAACGGGAAAATGAGCCCCTCCCACTGTTCTCTGCTAATGACAAGATTTACTACCGTGAGCCAGGAGTGACCTTCAGAAACAGCTGACCCTGTGGACTAAGTATGCTTCGAAAGAAAAGTAAAACATTAACTTGGCTGAAGGGTCACTGTTGCTTTTGGCATACATCACACACCATTCCATTCAATGAATTGATGGACTCCATCACATCTCTTAGGGTACATTTTGTAGTCCATATGCCCTGTCAATCCCAGGCAGAGACAAAATCGGACATCCTGCTAGGGCTAGCCAGCGGATGAAAGCAATGCTTAAAGTTTTCCTAAGAGATTGATATCATACCGTATATGCTTTGTGGATCTAAAGCCTTGATCCCCAACCGAGTCTTTTTCCAGCCACTTGAGTTAACTTTAAAGTTCTTTCTTCAAGAACCATCTTTAAGCCACCGGGGGCACCCTGCTGGCCTGCTTTCATGCAGAGGTGGGATAACTCTCCATTTGGAGATGAATCCATCAAGTTTCATAATTTCCATAACTGAATATTAGACCGAGCTAAGCCCACGGAGTTCTAAGTCTATAAAAACGTGGCACAGTAAGTATTAGAGTGCCATCCCTGACAGGTGATAGGATGTTACCCTAAGTCTCAGCATTGTATGCCCCGGCCCTGGTACCCCACCCAGTCACTGCCTTGCTCCCAGTCACTATTGAATATGTCCAATCTCTAAGGCTGGGTTTCTACTCTGTCTCTAATTTTGTATTCTAGTTCCCATTTGGCTGTGACCCAAGTTTTTCTGGCCATCCGGGCCTCCCTTTCTTCAAGGGCTAAAACCTGATTCCTTTACCACCCAGCTACTGACAACTCAAGATGTTATCACTCACCTGACTTTGAGTTTTGCCAGCTCTCAAAGATTCAAGCTCATGTTTCCAGAGTGCTATGAAACAGAAATTCTTGTTGATTTTTCTGCACTCACATAACCAGATCCACCCCAAAAAGAAAGAACAATCCCGGTTCAGACTCATCCTGGACAACCCTAGACAACTGGGATACTCCATTTAATTCAATGAAAGTGTTTTGAGTTCTCTTATATGTCTGGCACTTTGCCAGCTGTTGGAATTATAAAGATTAATATGACACAGCTCCTGCCCTCCCAAAGCTTGTCGCTAATTGGGAAAACATACATATAAACACAGATCTTCCAGCTAATATGGGAAATGATTTCCCTTCCCAGAGTAGGAGGGAAGGTGAGCACAAAAGAGAGAAAGAGATTTCCCAACACTGGAAAGAGTACCTCAGGTGGGATTTTGTAAGCAGCAGGCACCTGCACTAGCCCACCTGGAGCACCCTAGGGAGGTGGGGAGACTTTAGAGGGGACAGCCTGTATGGTAGGTGGCCTCACAGAGACTGGCCGCAAACCCTACAGTTCTCAGCCTCAGCCAAAAGTCTCACACCCAAGCCTGGGATGGAGACCTAGTACTGTCTGCCCTCAGAGAGGCAGGTAGGCGCTCATGGGGGCTTGGACAAGGAATGAATGAATCCAAGGTGGCCAGTGCAGGTCACGAATAAGAGTCCTCTCAGATGTTCCGGTGGAAATAAGACCCCCCAGGCCCTCATAGAATTTTGGGGGTGGGTGGAAAAACCTGAGTTGCGGAGATAATGGATTTTTCTGCCAGCCCAGCAGAAGTGTGGTTCAAAGCCAACTATAATTAACTTTATAAAAATTGAACACTGTGACCATTGTGTGTGTGTGTGTGTGTGTGTGTGCGCGCGCGCGTATGTAAGATAAATGTGTACGTGCTTACAGGGATAAGAACAAAGCCCAGAATAAATATAGAGAAGGGCACCTGACGTAGACATGGAGTCCAGCGAAATCTTCACGGAGAAGCAGATAGGTAAACTGAGTCTTGAAGAGTGGATTGATGGTTATCAGGTAAAGACTGAGCATAAAAGGGATCCAAGTGAAGTGAACCACGTGGGGGGCGGGGGTTGGAGGGAAAGACGGCAGCAGCAGATTTGCCTCTAGGTTCAAGCCCACAGTCTTCTTAGGTTTTTTGCCTTTTCCTGTTTTCTAGTTTCTATTTGTGAACAGCCCCTGATACGTTGTGCATGTTTGTGGGGCCCACTCTGGCCCTCTGTCTCCCTTTTAAGAACTAATCCAGAGCCATAACCAAAAGAGTGTCTCATTTACGTTGTCATCAACTGGGCATTCGTGATCTTTCACCACAGCTAGGATGATAAGACATTCAAACGGAAGGTGGCTTAGCAATAACCTAGTCCAATATTATCGGCGTGCAGACAGAGGAACTGAAGGCCAGAGAGGAGAAATGACCTGTCATCTGTCATGCATCTTGATGGAGGAAAATCTGCATCCAGGACCTCTAATAGCTAACCCCGGGTTCACAGTTTAGCAGCTTTTTTGTGTAACTTGCTCACCTTGTTCTGTGTGGATGGGTTCCCAAATGCCGCTCAGGGTTGTGTGGCCGCAGACACTGGCCCTGGGCCCACAGTGACTTCTGTCAGTGCCTGCCGCATTGGGAGTTTATGATGATGTGTAGAAATGGCTGAAAATGGCCCTAGAGCTCTCTCACCTCAGGGGATGACAGGGCTCGGGGTCCGGGTTAGGAAACAGTGTCTTCCTCAGCAACAGAAAGGAGCTCAGCAGCGAGGGGAGTCAGAACTGACCCCGCTGTTCCCCTTCTTGTTCTGACAGCCACCTCTGATTTCCACTGCACCCGCCCTCCACCCTCCGGTTCTCTGCTACTGCCATCTGGAGGCCAAGGGGCAGGAAAAGCATGTGAAGGAAGCTTCCCGAGATATAAACCCAGGACAGAAAATGTGGCTCTTGTCACCCAAGCAGTCTGGGCGGAATGAGGCCCTTTCACTGACCGTGTCCAGGCACGGCAGGCAGTCACGGACCCCTGGACACCAGACCCCATCCCCAGGTGGCATCCATCATGACTGCAATGGTTGACTGAAACCCACCTTGAGAAATGCACTTTTCCTCAGAAGAGGGAACTTGAGAAGCTCAGGCCGTTGGAAAGTAATGAAACTTCTCGATGGAGAAGCTGATAAAAAGGGGAAGAGAGACACATGAACAACATGGAGTGTCCAGCCCCAGAGCCCAGGCCAGGCGAGAGCTCTCAGCCAAGGATGGCTGCTGGCTGAGCGAGAGACGCCAGCTGGGGCACACCTGGGGGGAGGTACCTTGCAGTTGGGCGACAGCCACTCTGGGGAGTCTTCAAAGAAAAGCAATAAGTAGGCCAGTCGGCACTCAGCCAGCTGGAGATTTCCAGAAATGGGCCTTTCAGATACTCCCCAGTTCAGATCATTATGCACTGAACAGGCTTCGTGCAAAAATCACCCAGTAAAAGAGATACTAGACCGCGTGCTGCCATCCCCAGACAGTTAAGACCTCCTGTTCCATTTGGGTGCAGATTCAGTTGGGAGGGGCAGTGAAATTTGGGATGAAAGACGGGCAGAGTGGGGCTGCGTGGGGAAGCCCGGTCCTCACCAAGCTGTCACATGTCGTGACACACCACGGCCTCTTCGGCGATGGAAAGGGTGGTGGTATCCAAGCACGTCCAGAAATCCACAAATTCTTTGGCACTCCTCCTGTCAAAAGGTGGAATCTGTTCTCCCTCCTCTGGAATATGGGCCAGTCCTAGTCACCTGCTCCTGACAAATAGAATACCCCGGAAGTAACTTGCACGGCTAGATCACAAAAGGTCATGGTGCGGCTTCCGCTTTCTCTCTCTCGGTCTCTCTATCCTTATTTCTCTCCCTCTCCCTCTCTCCCTCTCTATCAGGATGCTGGCACTTGGCACCCGGCCACCACCGGGCAGCCACATGGCAAAGCCACACGTGGGTGTGAGGGAGTGAATCCTCTGCCCATTGAGGCCCCAGGCTGTCAGGCTGCCCCAGAAGGTGCGAAGTGGAGCAGAGATGAGCCGAACTCACCGAGTCAGGCCCAAACTGCAGATTCATGAGCAAATTTAACATTGTCGTTAGTTTAAGCTGCTAAACGTTGAGGTGCTTGATCACACGTCAACAGATATCCAGAGCAGAAAGCTTCTCATTCAGACTTACCATTTTTGCAGTACTTGGAAACTGAGGCCCCAGTGGGGCAATGCTTGGCCATAAGGGTAGAGCTGCTGCTCAGACACTGGCGTCTGGCCTCCCGGACCAATGCCACGTCCTTTGCCCCACATGAGGATACACGTTCTGTGTTTACTGGCATAGCACTCCCAGGAGGAGTGGGAAGTGGCCACCAAGTGGCCTCACCTGAGCAACCTCTATCTTCTTGTACTGATGTCACACAGTGGGATGGGCACCTGGGGTCCTGGGAATAGGTTCTCCTTGCATGCCACCCAATGCTGTTTGTATAAAGACCCCTGGGCACCTAGCAGTTGCTGGGGAGACAGTGGTGGTGCTTTACCAGATCTCGGTACCCTGGGAGACAACCCCGCATAGATATGAGAAGGTAAAACTCTTCCCAGCCCTGGAGTGGCTACCTGGATTCTCAGAGGGTCTCCTCTGAGGTGCAGGGAGCCAAGGGGCAGAAGCTTTGCCCAGTTGGAGCTCAGAGCTGGAAATTAATAGGGGAGAAACAGCAGTGAGCCTCTGTGCCCAGGCATGAGGATAGCATCTAGAGAGGATAAGCCGTCTTACAGAGAACTAATCATCGAAAGAAAAAAGTACTGTGCCCCTAGGTGAATGCAGATGGAATTTACAGGCTTCAAGGGAGAGGGTGAAGTCCATGGGGTGGTGGGACCAGAGAAGGGCCCCAGACCAGGTGATGGCTCTCGTTTTTCATGCATGTACTTTAACGTGCATCTGGAAGTTCTGCAATCAGCCAATCGGTCAGCAAAAGTATGACGAATTGATTATTGGGAGCCCAGGACACCCCTGAGCTTTCTAGAGTAGCCAAAGTGATGGGCAGGGCCCTATTTTAAGGATCCACAACCCTGTTCCTGCAGGACTCCCCAAAGGAAATCTAAAGGCACAGGTAATGTGGGGAGTGCATGCTGCCCACACAGGGCAGGGATCTGGGGTCAGAGCTCACAGAGGGACCTGAACTTCGTAGAGTTGGACAGGAGGGAAAGGCCTGTGGGTGAACGCCCACAGGAGCCCAGAGAGAGGTTACCAAGCACCCTCTGAGCATGTGGCTGGAGCCTGCACTGGACCCACTACTCCCCCACAGACCCAGCGCCCTTCACCTGAGAAGGAGACTCCTGGACCTGAGCCCCATCTCTCCAGCCCATGCTCTGTACACCCCACTGCCCTGCCTGCCCCCCACCTGCCTCTCCATCACCCTTGCTTGTTGATAAAACTCTGGGTCTGTTCTTACCCTCTGCGCTGGACTTCATCCCATCATTTTGCAACTGCTGGGCTTGTTCAGGTCTGGCAGGAAAAGGCTCAGAGGTTCAGAGGGCGCTTCTGGCCTGATGAAGTAAGACACATCCACAGTCCAGAGCAATGCAGGGTTCAGCATAATCAGGCCATAAACTAAGGCCACAGGCGAATGCTGTTTAAGCCCAGCAAAGGGAGAGACCAGCTCGTAGGAGGCTCCAGGAAAACCTCCTGTAGGAAGGAACACGTGACACCTACCATCGAGAATCTGTTGGAGCTAAGGGTTGAACCGTGAGAGCAAAGAGAAGAGGAAGATAAAAATCTAGACAAAAGACCAGTCCTAAACAAGGCTCAGTGATAAGAAACACTGTAACTAAATCAGGGAAGACTCCGCTTCCTCGCTGGGCCGGAAGAGGACCACACTGTCATCTTGCCCCACACAGCGGGCTGGGGTGGATTGTCGAGGCCCGGAGAAGAGGCCATCCAGAGCAGGGAGAATGAAGCTGGGCCCCGCCTGATACACACACAAGGCAAGGGTGGGTATGTCAGTCCATTTCCCTCAGGAGGGCACCCTTGAGCACCAGGTCCCCAGGCAGAGGCGGCAACGCGGGGGAAGTTCTGGGAGAGCATTGCCCTGGGCCAACCCTGCTTCCCACCTATGCTGTGAGGGCCACGGTTTACAGTGCAGGACACCCTGCTTCTCCGTGTCCACACACGATTATCAAGCACATGTTCAACCTCATTGCCCCAACCCTGCACCCTGTGTCATTACCTTCCCCAGAGCCAGGGGCTGGGATGGGTCTGGAACCTCCCTCAGCCGACCACTGCTCCTCATGACTGCTTACCATGCATGAATGCTTGGCACGTGGGCCTCAGCCACCCAACCCTTTCACTGGAGCTCATAAAGAGTGCGGACAGAGGGGCGGGAAGGCCTCCCAGTGGATTCTCCTTTGGTAGCGCAAAAGTCTAAAGGACTCCTGTCAGAGGATGGACTGGGATGAGGTCCTTTCCTCAGATGGGGTTTCCAATTCATAGGACTGAGCGGGCTCACTGACTCCAATAGGACCCTGAAACCAGAAACACTGGGGATCAGTATGGCCTCTGAGAATTAAGTTTTCTTCACAGGGAGCAGAGACTACCCCCAACCACACAGAGTGAGGGTACCACCTGGTTCTCCAGGGGGCAAGCATCCCTAATGCTTCCAGATAATGATTAAATCAAGGTGGTGCCTTCCCAGGGAGGTATATCTCTCGTAAGAAAGCACACAGTAACAAAATGGTGACGGGTGGCCTCATGGGATGGGGAAGTGCTAGAGCCGGACTTGGCCAACACAGGCTCCCACTCTAAGCCTCTCCAAGAGCTCATCTTCATGCCCAATGGGAGGAGCCTTGGGGGAGCCCAACCTTCTTCAGGTGTGTGCTGTGGCCTGGGGCTCTAAACTCCCCAGCGAGGCTCCCAGCCCTCCTCTACATGCACACTGGCTCCAGGAGTTTGCTGGCAGCTCAGAGCACGGGACAAAAAGCAAACTCTCTTTCCAGCATGTTGAAATTTGCACTGGTTTAGCCTACTTGGGTGGCCAGCTGGTTGGCCATACATGGCTGCCATGACTTGAGGCAACCTCCCTCATCCAGCTCAAAGGCCCAGTTCTTCATGAATCTTCACTTTGTTTTTAAAAACAGGGTGGGGGGGCACCTGGGTGGCTCAGTCGGTTAAGCGTCCGACTTCAGCTCAGGTCATGATCTCGCAGTTTGTGAGTTTGAGCCCCGCATCAGGCTCTGTGCTGACAGCTCGGAGCCTGGAGCCTGCTTTGGATTCTGTGTCTCCTTCTCTCTCTGCCCCTCCCCAACTTGTGCTCTGTCTATGTGTCTCAAAAAATAAATAAATATAAAAAATTTGGGGGCGCCTGGGTGGCTCAGTCGGTTAAGCGTCTGACTTCGGCTCAGGTCATGATCTCACGGTTTGTGAGATCGAGCCCCATGTCGAGCTCTGTGCTGACGGCTCAGAGCCTGGAGCCTCCTTCGGATTCTATGTCTCCCTCTCTCTCTGCCCCTCCTCCACTCATGCTCTTTCTCTCTCTCAAAAATAAATAAACTTTAAAAAAATTATTTAGGGGCGCCTGGGTGGCACAGTCGGTTAAGCGTCCAACTTCAGCCAGGTCACTATCTCGCGGTCCGTGAGTTCGAGCCCCGCGTCGGGCTCTGGGCTGATGGCTCAGAGCCTGGAGCCTGTTTCCGATTCTGTGTCTCCCTCTCTCTCTGCCCCTCCCCCGTTCATGCTCTGTCTCTCTCTGTCCCAAAAATAAATAAACGTTGAAAAAAAAAATTAAAAAAAAAAATTATTTAAAAAAAAACATTTAAAAAAACCATCCTGCTTTATCCCTTATCACATGAATTTAAACTTAATGACACTGTAATGAAAGGCATGGAGTGTGGGGTGGAGAGGCCTGAACTGAGTATTTCCTGCATGTCCCCAGTCATTCATTTGGGCATTTGCTCCCTGATCTCCTGGGATTCCACCACCCGCAGAAATGTTAGAGGTATGAGACCCTGTTAACAGAGAAGAAAATCAAGGCCAGAGAAGAGAGGAATTTGTATGAGTCTCACACCGAAGTGAATGACTTCTCCATTCAAACCATATGACTCCAAAGTTCTATTTTATCAGGATTAGTGTCGCCCACCTGGACAATAAAAGAATAAAGAGAGAAATTCTCTCTCTCTTTCTCTGTTTCCATCTCTGTCTTTGATTAGAAAACCTGTAACCAAAACCACAGCACTGTTTTTCAGCATCCACCATCTTCCCTCCAATGTGGATCCCACAAGAAAGGATCTATACAGGCCAGAAGCTTCTGTGGAGGGTAGGAGCTGGATCCTGGTGGCTTTGAGTGTCCACCTGCTGGGGAAGTAGCTTTCCTGCCTGACTCCCAGCTTCCACTCAGAAAAAGTGGGAAAGGGAACAGGCCACAGGTAGCTACAGGCCCAGAATGGAGATCGTAGATAAGCTGGAAACCACGCAGTCAGGGTTTGGGGGTCCAGACCACAGGAAGAAGATTCTCTCCACAGGGAGGGCCCAGCTCTCCACTCACGGGGCCCAGCTTCCAAGGGGCCTGCGGGAACAGAGGAAGAGGGAGACGGAGTGAGTCAGAGTTTCCAGTGCTACAGCTGCTGCCACAATGGAGGCATTGAAGCTGGTGTGGGCAGAAGCAGGCAGGGGCAGGGGAGAAGAGCGTGGAGGGATGGGGCCACCAGGAGAGCCCCACATGAGAGGGCCCGACGTCTAAGGAGCCACAAGGAAGGAACTGCACTTTGAGGGAAGGGGCCTCCTGACCTTTAAGTCTGCCCTCGGTGCCACAAGGGGGGCAGGCCGGACCTCAAACAGCCCCCCTGGGCTCATGCCTGCATCTCATTATCTGCCCTGCCCCCAGAGGCATCAAATGCCCGTTGTTCTCAGCTTCCCCACCCTGCCGCCACTCAAGTCCTTGGCTAAAGAATGCGTTGTGGGCACAGGGACAGTAGAAGAGGAAGAGACTGAGTGCGGTCTGTGCCCGCCTCTGCTCTTCCCCACCCGCCCTCAGTGCCCCAGGTCTTCAGTGCCTCTGGAGGCTGGGGACAAGCCCCCCCCCCCCCACAGCCTGCCCCTGAGGAGGTGCCTGGCCCACGGACGGGCATCGTCTCCAGGCCCCAGTGCGGCTCCCGTGAGTTGGCATCAGCCTCTGCATCTAATCCGCTGCAAATCTGGGTTCTCACACCAGTGCCCTCACCCTCAGACCTGCGGGTCTAGCCTTGTCCACTGAGGGCTGGCATTCGCTCCTTTTCGGTGATTATCAACAGTTGAACGGATCCTCTGGCAGGGGCAGGTTTGTGTTTTTAACCTCCCAGCATCCTTCAAATGTTTCCTTCGATCCTTTCCTCTCCACCATCAGCACCTTACTCCCAGCTGCCCTCCTCCCTGCCTTGGACACCCTGGAATATTCTCCAGGCCTCTTGTCCTGACTCTCCAATTCATTCACTTGAAGAAAAAAAAAAAAAGTAAACCTGATTGTATCACTCACACCCTAAAATCCCTTCAAAATTTCCCCATTGCTTTTGACCTAGAGACCCAACTCCTTCCTGTGGCCCGGAAGGCCTGGCGTGCTCTAGCACATCCTCCCAGCTATTATTTTCTTCACTTCCCTATTCTCCCATCAGACAATAAAGCTCCCAAGGTCAGGGACCACGTCTGCTTTGCTCTTCAGACTATTTCCAGTTTGTGACTTCATCCTGGGCTCAAGCAGTAGTAACAGGTGAACAAATGAATGAATGAATGAATGAGCGAATGAATGAATGATCAAAGGAGGCGGCTGTCTCTCTGGAAGGTAAGGAGGACTGCTCCCCTTCCCCAAAGCATATCCCATTAGTCTGATGTCCGAAGTGCTGTGGAAGTTGGATTAGATCCCTCCCAGGTGTCTTTTAATTCTGCACAGGGCACAGTTCGCTCTCTTCAGACAGAACCATTGGACTAGAGCTATGTCCGGGCCCTTTTATTCTGCTGCTTTATGTGTCTGTGAGAAAGACCCTGGGTCGGGCCAGGACCACGTGTGAAGAGGGAGCCTGACTCTGGGCCACATGGGCACAGAAGAGCCTTTATTCTGGCGACTCTTGATCCCTCACTCTGACTAAGCCCATTGGTGCACTGCGGGGGGAGGGGGATAAAAAGAAAAGTCTTGAGGAATGCCGGGGAAGGAAGAGAAGCCGAGTGTCTGGATGGTATGACCCCAGGCTACAACGCTACAGTGACTCAAAACATTCTCCTGTATCAGGAAGATACGCGCGCTCCCCCAGCGGGAGTGGGACTACAAATTGTTCAACTAATTGGGCTGCATTCTGAACTCAGCCTTAGTCCAGAGCAGGCCTCCTTCACAGGGATCCCCCAGGACAGACCAGTGGGGACTCTTGCCCCCTGTGGTCAGGAGAGTGAGCTGCTGGGCTGGGGCAGGTGCCAAGGTGAGGAAGGGGAGCTCCCAGTCACCAGCGGGGGGCTAGGAGATGATGAATAAAAGGACAACTGGTCCGGCATTGCTCAGTTCACAAAGAATTCACCATCTACAATGGTTAGATCCTTAAGCAAGATTGCCTTCTCATTGCCTTGCATGTAAAGACAATTAAGCTCAAACAGTGCCTGCGATGTTCATGGTTGCAGAGTGTGGGGCGAAGGGGGAGAGCGGAGTCAGACGGGCAGCATCCCAGGGGGGTGATGTGATATCCCGCTACATGACACTGCTCTCCGGGGACTTATGAACTCCGCAGTAGAGGTTATGGGTAGATTGTGGGAATTCTTCATGAGGCTTTTAAAAAGCTATCATTGGTGTAAGTTGCTTTTACAGACATCCCTGGAAACCATGGGGAGAGTTGGCTAAGTCGTGGGGTAGTGGTAATTGCACTGAGTTCACACCAAAGGCCAAAGAGGAGCCAGAGAGATTGAGAGACAGAAGACAGGATCCTCAGACCTCTGAACCTACTGCCTGGGCCTCTGTGGGTTGCTGGGCAGCGACTATAAACCCACGTCCCTCAAGGCATTGGCCAGCCCAGCTAACAAACACGGACATCTTTGGTCTAAAAGGAAAAACAAGGTGACAGACAGAAATGCTATTTTTGTTGGGGCGCCTGGGTGGCTCAGTCGGTTAAGCAGCCGACTCGGGCTCGGGTCATGATCTCACAGTCCGTGAGTTCAAGCCCCGCGTCGGGCTCTGTGCTGACAGCTCAGATCCTGGATCCTGCTTCAGATTCTGTGTCTCCCTCTGTCTGCCCCTGCCCCTGTCCCGCTCACGCTCTGTCCCTCTCTGTCTCTCAAAAATGAGTAAACATTAAAACGTCTTTTAAAAACAACAAGAGCCCTGCTGATACGAGATAGGGGAAGGTGTGAACCAGTCTTAACTAGTGGAAAAACAGCAAGGTGCCTGTACATACACTGGACTGGGTTATCCATGGGGAAGGACACCTGGAGAGAAGTACTAGAATCTGGGAGTCCAGGGCAAGAGATGCTGAGGGAGGAAAAGGATAGCGAGCCCTGCCTGCCTCACCTTGGCAGCCTCTGAATAGACACTCATCACCCCAATCTGTTCTTCCCTTCCCATCGGTGGAACCCTGGCCATGTCAGGATGGGAGACCAGGGCTGGAGTCTGGGATAGAAGGGAAAGAAGGAAGAGAACCAATAATTGTCCTGATGACTGGGCATCCACCATAGCCTCTTCTGAGCAGACAGGGCCAGCGCAGAGATGGCGAGGGGACCGGGGAAAGGATGTTGAAAGGAAGAGCCTGGTGGTCACGCTGGGTCTCTCTCCTAAAGCCTCGGGGCACCTGTCACCTCCGTAAGAAGAGTAACACCCTGCGTTTGTCAGGCTTCTTGTAGGGTCCTGGAGAGTAACAGG
This sequence comes from Leopardus geoffroyi, assembly GCF_018350155.1. NCBI lineage: Eukaryota > Metazoa > Chordata > Mammalia > Carnivora > Felidae > Leopardus > Leopardus geoffroyi. Next base: position 48,928,120 of record NC_059334.1, on the reverse strand, counting down.
CACACCGTCTGGAGCTGGGATGCGGAACCGAGGACGGTGAAGTGAGCGGACATCTGCGGCCTGCCAAGGACACGCACCCCTGACTGATGCTCTCCACGTATGCTCCTTGGCTAAACCCTCAGACGCCCTCAGAAGGACTAGGTTTCCACATGAGGAAAGCAAGCCGTGGAGTCAGGAGCCAGGAGGACAATTCAGGAGGGCACATCCGAGCTCCTTAAGAGGCAAGGTCATCCGGGTCCTTTACAAGTTTGCGATTCCTTGATTCTATTGGTCTGTTGTTGTGAGTCCAAGAGCGAGGTGTGCCTGCCTGGGGACGTAGACGCGAACAGTAGTTTCCTTCAGGCTAGTAAAATCACAAAACACAGAGGCTTAATTTCTAAAAGTTCCCTCAGAGGTAGCATTGCCTTTATGAAAATGGTAAAGGATACGTGAATAAACAGAAAGTACTAGTTTTGTCAGAAGGGATTCCGTAGTTTGTCTGCACGTCTAGCCTCTAGGGTTTGACATAATTAAGGAGCTTGCCTTTTCCTTGAGTGTGCACACACATGCACAACATACATGTGTACACACACAACACTCTGGGTACTGTGCTAAGCTACCTCTGGCCCCGCATTAGCCACATTCTTTCCTACAGCACCATGCCCTCCTCTCTTTGGGCTGATTGTCTTTTATGATTAATGAACATTTTAAATACCCGCAAATTCTGCCGACCGGCTTTGAAAAGCACTAAACAATCTCCCAGCTGTCGTCAGGACGGGCTTTGGAGTCCGCGATGAGAAAGTACCCAGGGGCATCTGTGGGGGAGGGGCCGGGTGCCGGACACAGGCTACTGGGGTCCAAGCCGTCCAACTTCCTAGCTGTGGGACCCGAAGCAGGTGCCTTATCCTCTCTGAACCGCAGTTTCTCCATTTGTAGCCGGAAATACGATAGCATCTGCTTCTGAGAGTTGGTGTGGGGATTAAATAGTTAGCCCAGAACACTGTTTAGAAGAGCACCTTTGGCGTCATAAGGCAGGAACTCCAGATCCTCCCTCTGTGGGCTCAGACACCCAGGATCTGCAAACTGTCAGGAGGTTTGGAGCTTCATGCCCACAGCAGCCACACGCCAGATTGAGTCTGGGGACTCTAGTGGTCTGAGCCTTTAGTTTCTGGGCCCCTGGGTGCTGGTTCCTTTTTCAATTTCTCGAGTGAAAGTAACCTGTTGGGCCTGTGAACCTTGCTCTTGGACCCTGGCTTGTCTGGCTCAGCATTGACTCCATATCTGCCCAGTTCAGGGATCTGTCTCATTCCCACCCTTGTTCGGGAGCTGTTTCCACCATACAGATCCTTCCAGAATTGCATTGTTACCATCTCCCAGACTAAGAGCACCAACCCTGTTCAGAAGCTCCTGCAGCCCCAAGATGAGAAGCAGGAAGTCAGAGGAATGGTTCAAAGACTAAGCAAAGTACACCATTTGAACTCCACTGGACAGAGTTTCAGAAACAGTGGCCCCTGGAGAATGGCAAATTCTCATTGGGCCGAACGCAGGGAAATGATCCCGCCTGCCCCACAGGCATCCTGCATGTGGCCCATTTGAATGTGTTGAGATGCACAGTAACCTTGACAAAGATGCGGGAGCGTAATGGCCCAAGGGGATGTGCTCTGACTAGCGTTGCCACCCACGGTCACTGGTGATAACTGCCTTTTGATTGCTGCCCTGGAAGTCCTGAGGGAGTCTTCCTGACCTCCACTCCCCAGGCTCTCCCATGGTGGAAAAAGCCCCCAGATCCCCTATATTAAATCTCTCTGCTTCCCTACATAGCTCTGAGCAAAGCCCCTCAGTGACAGCTCTCAGGGTCCAAGGCACCGCCAGCTGGAAAGACCATCCACACTCCTTCCCACATACCCTCTGCAGGAGAATTCTGGCTCACACCAGGTCTTTCCCTGATGCCAAGCCCTTTCTACCTGCAGGCTGAGAGCTCATTTCTCCAGGAAGTCTTTCTTGACCCAAGGACCCAGTTAGGTCTCCTTTCTTCATGCTTGCTACACCGTATGCATCGAACATCCTGCTCGATGTCAAGCTCCGTGAACAAGCAATTATGTCTGTTTTGCACCCCATTGTACCAGCACAGGGCCTATATACATAGACTTTGTATTCATGAATAAAATAGATGAAAAATGTCAAAAGGCTTTGAGATCATGATGCCTGGGATAGGGAAAGAGAATATATGCAGCTCAAATCCCTGAAGTCTGATAAGGAATGCATATTGGCACAGACTCTGAGCTGGGTGGGCTCCACGAGGTACAAAGGTGAGCCCACTAGGAGACCACATCCAGGAGGTGTGAACATGTATAAGCGTCTGGTGGTCTCTATGCAGCTGCATTCTGTTAAGGTTTCTGGTGACTTCTGCCTCCCTTTGTCCCTCTAGGAGCCATATTTGTGCCTGGAGGAAAAGCAGTGCCAGGAAGGAGACCATTCCCAGATGTCAGGAAAGCCACCTCTGCACTCCGTGGATGGCTTATTTTAGTTCCCGAACTTTCTTTTTCTTTCTTTTTTTTTTTAATGTTTATTTGTTTCTGAGACAGAGACAGAGCATGAGTGGGGGAGGGGCAGAGAGAGAGGGAGACACAGAATCCGAAGCAAGTTCCAGGCTCTGAGCTGTCAGCACAGAGCCCGATGCGGGGGTTGAACTCATGAACCGCGAGATCGTGACCTGAGCAGAAGTCAGACACTTAACCAACTGAGCCACCCAGGCGCCCCAATGTTTATTTATTTTTGAGAGAGATAGAGACAGACTGAATGCAAGCAAGGGAGGGGCAGAGAGAGAGGGAGACACAGAATCTGAAGCAGGCTCCAGGCTCCGAGCTGTCAGCACAGAGCCTGACAAGGGGCTCGAACTCACAGACTGTGAAATCATGACCTGAGCCGAAGTCGGTCGCTCAACCGACTGAGCCATCCTGGCGCCCCTAGTTCCAGAACTTTCAACAAGAGGAACCAGTTGGTATCAGTTCCTTGAACAGCGTACTTAAAGGATGAGTTTACCTCGTTTAACCATTTTTATATATTTCATTAAGGTCTAGGAAAGAAATTTTTTTTTTTTTTTTACTAAACAGAGTAACAGTCCTACCTGTCGTCACCATGAGTGGGGAGAGGGGGAGCTGGAACACCACTGGACGGCCAAGCCCTGTTGAAGCTGTGACCAGGTTTTAGCTTGTGAAAGTTCTGCAAACGTGCTTTTAAAACCCTACACGATTTTGTATAGACTGCACTGGAGAGCGGCAGAGTCCAGCTTTTCCAAACCATGTGTCATCTGCGGCTGGCTTACTACCACTGCCCCTCGGCCCCCCTGGCCCAGGGCTCCTCACCCTCTGCCCCCAGGGTACATCTGGGGCTACATCTCACCCACCTTCCGAGAAGCAGAGCTGTGGGCAACAAAGCTTAAAGCGGAGAAATCACCAGGAGTATACACACAAAAGCAGGAGACAGGAGAGGAGCCAAGAACAAGGATCAAGTGGAAGAAGGCGTAGGGAGGGAAAAAAAAAAAAAAGCCACCAGGTCTATCCGAACAATACTGGACCTCTGCCGCCCTCTAGCAGACGCTGGCCACACCACCTCCTCTGCCGTGGGAGCCCAGGAACAGACAGCAGGCTCAGAAGCTGGGTTCTACCTCAGACACCGCCACTTTCTAGCAGGTGACGTGGGGAAGTTATTGAAAACAGCTGGGCAGTTATCTCATTTGTAAGGAGGGGGTAATACTAGTCTTCACCTCCCGTAAGACTGTTAGGAGGTTTAAATGGCCAAGATGGGGAAACAGGGACCAGATTTAACCTCCCCCAGCGAGAACCCCTGGGAGGTGGGGGGCAGGTCTGACCAAATAGCTGAAATAACAGCTTTCAACACACAGCAGATCAGACACGAAGTACGGGGATCCCTGAGAGAGAGGAAACAAATGGTCTCTCTCATTGCCCATCTCACTGACCAGTTTCCACGGCCCAGGGAGGGAACCCGGGCATGGCTTGCCGACTCCATGAGTTGAGGAGACAAAGCTGAGAGTCTGAAGAAACCAAGGCAGATACTGAGGAACTGGAGCAAGAGAAAGCTGCAAAGAGACACAACCCTAGAGCACTCCAGTGCTCGCTCGGGCAGCACAGATACTCACGCTGGAACGACACAGAGAAGTAACATTAGCATGGCCCCTGCACAAGGAGACGCACAAACTCGTGAAACTCTGGAGAACTCCAGAGAAAGGGTCCCCTTTAAGTATGTAGCAGAGTACCGATCGGCACACGCGTGTGCAGAAACTACCCGAGCCCAGGAGAGGACCACCTGACTCACCGCAGGGCAGGGTACCCAGCACTCACACAGGACGAATAGCGTCTCTTCCCTCAAGGCAGACCGAAAACTTCACAAACCACGAGGCATTTATCTGGAGTCTTGCTTGAGGACTGGGGAATGATTACCCCAGAGTAAACACAGTTTCAGCCCCCCTAAGAAACTTAAAGGCATGACCCGAAAGGGTCAAACTCTTTCTAAGTAACTTAACGGTATCCCAGGACTAAGCTCCAAAAAACATGCAGTAAAACAAAAATATCCAGCACACAACATAAAAAGTAACAATGTGCAGCATTCCATAAAAAAAAATAAAATAAAATGGCCACACATGCAAAGGGGCAGGGAACATAACCCATAATGAGAAGAAAACTCCATCAATGGACTGAGTGCCAAAACAGGGCACATCAAAACTGGTGGGAGAGGGATCAAGCGACACGTTGAGGGGAATTCACAGCAGCAAACCAGGTTTGGAAGCAAGAAAACTTTCAAATCCCTGTTTATCAGCTTCCATATTTAAAAAAAAAAATAGAAAAGAAGAGCAAGTTATACTGAATGTAAGCGGGAGAAAGGAAATAATAAAGCTCAGGGCATACATAATGGAACAGAAAATAGAAGAACAAGAGAGAAAAATCAGTGACATTAAAAGCTAGAAGGTTTTTTGTTGTTTTTTTTTAATTTTTTTTTTAATATTTTATTTATTTTTGAGACAGAGAGAGACAGAGCATGAACGGGGGAGGGGCAGAGAGAGAGGGAGACACAGAATCGGAAGCAGGCTCCAGGCTCCGAGCCATCAGCCCAGAGCCCGACGCGGGGCTCGAACTCCCGGACCGCGAGATCGTGACCTGGCTGAAGTCGGACGCTTAACCGACTGAGCCACCCAGGCGCCCCAGCTTTGTTTTTTTTTTTTTTTTTTAAGAAGACCAATAAAATTGATAAACCCCTGGTCAGATTGATCACAAAATAAGAGAAAAGATTCAAACTACTAATGTCAGGAATGGTAGTTGTGATATAATTATAGGCTCTACAGCTGTTATAAAGAAATAAAGGAGAATATTGTGAAAAACTTGAGGCCAACATATTCAAGAAATAAAATGAAACAGACAAATTCCCAGAGAGCCGTTATCAATGTTCGCTAAACAGTAACAGATAACCAGACAGTGCCCTGTATCTATTTTTAAAAGTCAAAGTATGGGGCGCCTGGGTGGCGCAGTCGGTTAAGCGTCCGACTTCAGCCAGGTCACGATCTCGCGGTCCGTGAGTTCGAGCCCCGCGTCGGGCTCTGGGCTGATGGCTCGGAGCCTGGAGCCTGTTTCCGATTCTGTGTCTCCCTCTCTCTCTGCCCCTCCCCCGTTCGTGCTCTGTCTCTCTCTGTCCCAAAAATAAATAAACGTTGAAAAAAAAAATTAAAAAAAAAAAAAGTGAAGACTTGGTTCTCCTTCTGAGTCAAGAGACTAACAGAAGGGTCTCCACCCGTAAAAAAAAAAAAAAAAAAGTCAATGTATACCTTAAAAATCTTCTCACAAAGAAAAATTCCAGGTTTCATTACCTAACATTAAGGAAGAACTAATACCAATTCTACATAACTCTTCCAGAAAATTGTATAGGAGGAAGTATTTCTCGAGCCATTCTAGGAGGCAAGTATTGCCCTGATACCAAAACCAGACAGACTTTATAAGAAAACTATCGACCAATATCCTTAAGAAAATGAATGCCAAAAAAAAAAAAAAAAAAAAAAAAAGCTAAATTTTAGCAAATTAAATCCAATGATATAAAAAGATAATACATCATGACCAAGTGAGATATATTCCCAGAATGCAAGGTCAATTTATGATTTGAAAATCAATCAGTGTTATTCACCGTATTTATCAATTAAAAAAGAAAAACCATATAGGCATCTCAACAAACACAGTAAAAACATTTTCAAAAACTCCAACCTTCAGGGCACCTGCGTGACTCCGTCTTTAAGTGTCTGACTTCAGCTCAGGTCATGATCTTATGGTTCGTGGGTTTGAGCCCCATGTCAGGCTCTGTGCTGACAGCTCAGAGCCTGGAGCCTGCTTCAGATTCTGTGTCACTCTCTCTCTGCCCCTCCCCTGCTCATGCTTTCTCTGGAATCCAACCCCTTCTCACGATACTGCTGCTAGCCTGGCCCCAACATCTGATCTCCTAGCTTCCACCCTACCCTTCAATGAACTGTCCCCAGAGCAACCAGAATATCCATTCCATGTCAAATCTCACATCTCTCTTTTCTTTGCTCGCAGCATTGGCCAGAACCCCAAACACCACATCAAACAAACAGTGATAGCAGGCATCCTGATCTGGTTCCTTAAATTGGAAGAATAGGAGTCTAATGTTTCTCCATTAAATATTAGGTTTCTGGGGAATTTTTGAATATAACTTTGGCCAAGTTAAGAAAAATTTCTCCCATTCCTAGTTTGACATTTTTTAATCATAAAAGTTGAACTTTGTAAAATACTTTCCTACGTTAATTTAAATTGTTCTGTGATTTTTTTCTCTAGAATGTTAATACAGTTAACATTTTTTTACCAAAAGTTTTATGATAACTTCAGATGATGAGCTACCTTTGTAGGTTACACCCTATGTGAGCATGATATATTTTTTAACATGTTATTTCATTCACTTAGCTAAGATTTGAGATTTTCCTTCTACAGTAATAAGTGAAATTGGAGTACTGTTTTCTTTACCTTTATTGTTCTTATCTGAATTTTGAATTAAACATTACATTAGACTCACAAAACAAGCCAGAAACCTTTCTCTTTTTCTATTGATGGAATCACTTATAAAAATTAGGGATTAACGATTCCTTGAACGTATTCTAAAACTCACCTAAAACTCATCTGGACTTGGGGCTTTGAAGATAGGAAATCTTTAAATACCACTTTAATTTTCCTTAATAACTATTCGTTTAGGTAACTTTTATAATTTCTTCATGAACTAATTTTGGCCCTTATTCTTCTTAAACTTCATTCTTTGCATTTGTTTTTTTTTTTTTTTTAAGTTATTAGCACAATTACACATAATTTAATGTTCAGGCTATGCTGAGTTCACTTACCAACCTGTAATTATATGTACAGGCCAGTCTTCTTCCCAGTTGGAAAGAGAGAATTGGGGCCCCTGGGTAGCTCAGTCGGTTAAGCATCTGACTTCTGCTCAGGTCATGATGTCGTGGTTAATGGTTTCGAGCCCCGCGTCAGGCTCTGTGCTGACAGCTCAGATCCTGGAGCTTGCTTTCGATTCTGTGTCTCCCAGCACAAATCCTGGAGCCTGCTTTCAATTCTGTGTCTCCCTCTCTCTCTCTCTGCCCCTCGTCTGCTGACGCGCTCTCTCTCTCTCTCTCAAAAATAAATAAACATTTAAAAAATTAAGTATAAAAAAAACAGAGATCATTTTCTTTGATAATGTTCATACATATCTCTAGAACTGTGCACAACTGATAATGTCTCCAGGAGATTGTGCGCCCCAGGTCCTCCTCGGAGAGTCTGTGCTGTTTTAATAGCCATTTCAAGAAGCTCTGTCCTGCCTGGGTTCTTTCTACAATAAAATATAGATGGATCCTTCACACTCTTCTTCCTTGCCTTGCAGTTTCATGCCACCAGGGACTGCTACTGTGTCTTCCACATTCTTAAGATTTATCTCTTCCCATTCAGTGCCCAGTGCATTGCCCAAATAACCATGTCGATGGACTGATTACAATTGGAAGTGTTCTCTCTGCTGCATTACAATAAATCCAGGATTAACCAGAGAATCGTTACCTAGAACTTCCAGTTGTTGGAAATATCTCTCTAGTATACCTTCACTTTTAGAAGTAACCAGCTAAGGAGTGCCTGGGTGGCTCAGCCAGCTAAGCCTCTCACTTTGGCTCAGGTCATGCGTTCATGAGTTCGAGCTCGGCATCATTGGGCTCTGTGCTGACAGCTCAGAGCCTAGAGCCTTCTTTGGATTCTGTGTCTCCTTCTTTCTCTGCCCCTCCCCTGCACGCTCGCTCTCTCTCTCAAAAACTGAATAAATATTTTTTAAAAACTTTTTAAGTGACCAGCTAAAATAATAACTACCATTCATTCAATGCCTACTATAAACCTGACATAAATCAGCACTTTGGGTATGCTAGAAGCTTTATTAAAGCCACAGAAGGAAAAAAATCTTCGTAACTTTCTTTCACTGATTGGGAAAACATGCCTTACTTGTGTTAAGTGACTTGCCTGAAGTCATTTACTGAGTAAATAACAATGGGGATTCAAATTGAGATCCATCTGGTTTTAAACTGCTAACTGAAAGCTGGAATTTTTCTCAATAAAGAAGCTTCCAAGGAATGACCCAAATCAAATGGTTTCTGCCAAATCAGGTATACCTACAAAATTTTAAGCTCCTGGCTAATATTTTAATTCCTGGATAGCTATTAAGTTTCACGCTTGTACTAACTCCTGCCTACTGGAAGTAACTGTCTGCAGTCTTATACTGAGGAAGACTGTGCAACTGAGTTTGCACTAAGAGACGAAGATTGCAAAGAATGAATCTAATGTTTGTATTAGTCAAGATTGTCCAGAGAAATGGAGCCAGTGGGATGGAGAGATTAAGAGAGAAGAGGAGAAAGAAAGAGAAAGAGAGAGGCAGGCGGGGGGTGGCTGGCTGGCAGACAGGAAATTCTAGCAGGAGTTGATGTTGGGGTCTTGAGTGCAAGGCAATTTAAAGGCAGAATTTCTTCCTCCCCAGTAGACCTCAGTCTTTTCTCTTAAGCCCTTCAACTGATTGGATGAGGACCACCCATATTATGAAGGGTACTCTCTTTACCCAAAGTCTACTGATTTAAATCTAAAAACTACCTTCACAACAACATCTAACCACGTGTTTGACCAACCAACTCAGTACCATGGCCTAGGATAGTTGACACATAAAATTAACCATCACACAGTCACAGACCAGGAAGAGCATATTCTGGACAATAATGGATCTCAAATTTTAGCATGTATGGGAATCCCCTGGAAGGCTTACGAAAACACAGGTGTGGAGCCCCAGCCTCTGACTTCCGATTCAGTAGAGGGGGGCTGTCTTATAATAAGTGCCTTGATGCTGATGATGCTGGCCCAGGGACCACACTGCGAACCCCTGCTGCATAGTTGCTACTTTGCTCTAAGTGATGACATTGAACCATCATGAACCATCATCACAGAAATGTATGCTTCTGATCTGTATTGTGTAACAACAATTTCGAGTTTTTCCAACACTGAAAGTTTTCAACAAGAAGGACTTCCTTAACCCCCAGAAAAATGTCCATCCAGCCCTGAGCCCCCTCATACGATTATATAAAGAAAGTTAGGTGACTACTCACGTACCAGTAATCCGTCAATTCATAATTTAATTAACTTAAATTTAATTGATTGCAAAGCAATAGAGACACAACCCTGCGGGTCAGCCTGGACGTGGCTGACATGCGATGGAAGGATGCCACGAGTCAGGACACCTGGGTTGGGCGAGATCACGAGGCTCACAGTTTGTACCACTGCTCAAAGCCAGAACTCCCAGGTCCTAGTGCTTCCCTCCCTCAGGCCTCGGTTTTCACATCCATGAAATGAGTGGGTTGGCTCAGGTCTCTCCAGACCTAATGAGTCTTCCACCCAGGTCTTAACACATCTTGATTCAGTTCAGTACAGACACTCAGAGAGTTCATGGTGGCCAAGGGGGATGGGCTGCTCTGTAAGGTAGGTAGGAGGTTCCTGTGAGTGGAGGAATCCAAGAGGGAGGATACTAGGTGGGAACTTCATAGAGAGAATTCAGAGGGCAGACTGGACACGTCTGTCTCCTCTCACACTGTAAAGTTCTACGAATCCCTGAATTCCAGCCCAAATTCCTGGGATGGAGCTTAAAAGGAAGAAACAAACCTTAAAGAAATACAGGAAGGTGCCATTGTTGCTAGAATCATGACGGATGCCCATTATAAAAATATTCACGGTACTCATGTATCTTATGTGCAGAAATCCAAAATCATGTTGTTAAAGCGGTTTCGGGGTTTCAGAAAATAAATAAGTAAATAAATAAGTGTCGGGTCTCTACACCTCCAGGAAAACTGTTCCGACTTGGATTAATCTGGAACTGAATGTCACATTTAATCCTGCCAAGGCTTGGCAGGGCCTCAGGCAGGGAATGGTTTGCATTCCATCCGGGAAAGCGGCTTGGGTGCTGAGGAACCAGTCGTCTGGGCAGGGCCCCGTCAGGGTGGCCACACCACAGGGTTCCTCTGGGCGGACTCATGCAGCACAAGTAAACTGAGGGTCACCCAGTCTGAATCCCGAAGGCAGTTCTCCACCCCCACTCTCAACCTGGCCCCGCTCATCCCTCTGCCAGTGTTACTGCTAGAAACACCACCGTGCAGTAAAAAAGCTACATTTATTCCCGCTGGAAGCTGTGATTCCCACCGAACCACACACAATGCTAAGACTCAGAGCCTGCATTCTAAGACTCAATGGACACAGCCTCAAACTTGGAGCCAGAAGACCTCCAGAACACCAGGCTCCACCCTTCAAGGACCCTGTGATTTAGACAAGTCAAATCACCCCTCTGAACTTTGGTTTCCTCGTCGGTAACCAGGGGATATTAAGACGTTTGACCAGGGGCACCTAGGTGGCTCAATTGGTTAAACATGTGACTTTGGCTCATAATCTCATGGTTCAAGGTTTCGAACCCCACGACAGGCTCTGTGCTGAGCTCAGAGCCTGGAGCCTGCTTCAGATTCTGTGTCTCCCTCTCTGTCTGCCCCTCCCCCACTTGTGTTCTCTCTCTCTCTCTCTCTCTCTCTCTCTCTCTCAAAAATAAATAAACATTAAAAAATAAAAAATAAAATAAAAAAAGATGTCTGACCAATCAACTCAATACCATGGCTTAAAGTTGACACATAATGCTGGATCTTCCCACCTACATGAGAAAAAGATAAAGTCTGACATCAGAGCCTGTGCTGCGGTCATGCCTGCATGGCGACATGGTCCCATATGGACACCAATGTACGTTTATCTTTGCACATAGATATACACACGCATACATTTCAATTAAGTAGATACAGCCCCATCTTGCTAGAGAGAGTGATTTTTGTCTCTTATAAGCTCCACTCTCCCAGTATGCAGGAACGATCGGTAAATGTCAATCAATGCATAGAATGGCACTGAGAAGAATGGTGGGCTTCTCCTGTGTTCCTAGAGTGTGAGATGGGGGGGTCCTGGATGGCTCAGTCGGTGAAACGGCGGACTTCAGCTCAGGTCATGATCTCACGCTTTGTGAGTTCCAACCCCGCTTCGGGCTCTGTGCTGACAGCTCAGAGCCTGGAGCCTGTTTCAGATTCTGCATCTCCCTCTCTTTCTGTCCCTTCCCTGCTCTCACTCTGTCTCTCTCTCTCTCTCTCTCTCTCTCTCTCAAAAGTAAATAAAGATTAAAGAAAAAAAATTTAGACTGTGAGATGAAACCAAAAGCCATCATCAGATTAGCTGTTATCTTCACAATGAGGTGGATGAGTTGGGGGAGGGACAGGGACCAGTGTTGCAGAAAACCAGACCTTTTATCCAGCTTTGCAGACAAGACCTGATCCCACCTCGGTCCTCCGGGTCGGGGCCTCGATGACTGGACTCTGGCCACACCTGCCTCCCCACTCCCCAGGGAATGAAGGTCCTCTCATTACTTGAAGGCCCTATTTTCCATCCCCAAACACACGTACTGATGATGTTCCCACATCCCAGCCCCATGCCAACCCAATTTGTCTAGAAATTGCCCTTTGGTTTCTTCGTATGACTTGAGGAAGAGCAACAGCAGGAACCAGTGTTCACGAAGACAGTATATCATTACAGTAAGGGGAGGGAGGGAAAGATTTAGGGTGTGAGGGGTTGGAATCCAGCAACACAACTACGGGATGTGAGCGCTTAGAATGCAGAGGAACTCACGGTCCTGAGGACGGGCCAGGTAGGGGAGGACAGAAGCAGTGGCTGACCCACCAGGGCCCTGGCCTGGAAATGGAACCTAAAACTGCACCTGTGGGAAAGGTGGCCCAGCTTTCCCTCCAGGATGGTGCCTGAAAAACATCCATTGTTTGTGGCCAGTCCTTGTCACTCCCTTAAAGTACGGGGATTGTGAAACCAAAGCAGCAGAATCAATTGGGCAGATCTTCGTGCACACATTGGGCTGAACCGTGTACAAAAGGTGGGTGAGTATAAAATACAAACAACCCCCACTGTGTCTAGGGAGATGCTGCCCCACCGTGGGCCGCTGGAACAAGCAATACTGTAAGGTCATGGCAAACCCCAGATCCCCATGGGGACAGCGTGCTGTTTCCTGCTGCTCCCCTCCGTGTCCTGTAACTACCCCCCACGTTGGGGCACAGTGTTCCAGGGCCCAGTCCCAGCTCTTTGCACTGCAGCTCACAGCCATCTGTCAAGTGCAAAGTCTTCCGCTCCAAACTGCCACCCCCAGGGAGCCTATGACTATGAGGTCCACTGCTCCTCATTCTCGTCCCCGGAGCTGCAGTACTCCTGCATGGCCGAGGGGCCCACAGGACAAGGGTCTCTGGCCAGCAGTGGGAGTGACAGTGCCGTGTGTCACAAGCATATAGAAAGTTGGCACTTCCCAGGATCCCCGCAAAAGGAAGGAAAAGCTAGAAACCATCTCATTAACCACGGCAAGAGGCAAATCAGAGGAATTGGCCATAACGGCCAATGAAACAAAGTATCATTTGTGAGAGACCCTGTTCTATCTGACTAGAGCAAAGCAACTGCATCATTTTCAAGTGTTTATGCGCAGGGCTGGGCCAAGATCTAGAAAATATCTAAATGAAAACAACCCCGTGAACTTGGCAGTTTCCGTTGATCTGATGGCTCATTTGCCTTTGATCCACTGACTCCCATTCAGGGAGATGAACAGAGAATTCCAAGGAACAAGGTCTCTTGTCCTTCAGCGTGGTTATAGGATTTCCAGATGGCATATTGGAAGGTATGACAAATGGAAGCAGGCCTGGAAATGAGATAAAACAAGGGGGCTTGAAGGCCAAAATTAGACGCCGCACAGCACGGTTTGACTTAATAGCAGTGGCGAAAACAAAACAACCCCTTGTGACCGAGCTGGGTTGAGAAAACAGCCAGGTCACAGGACCCATTCCTGCAGGCCCTGGAGCAATCCACAGCTGGAAATGTACTAGAAACCTGGGAGGGAGCAGCTCGGTGACATTGAAAGGCCAGCTCGGAGGAGGCGGGGAGGCCCCCCCTCCCCATACCCCGGTCCCCTCGGTGCCCTGTGCTGCCCAGCCAGCTGCAGAGATGGGATGTCCGAAGCGGAGCACCCCTGGGCCTGGCGGAAAGGTCGCCTGGACGCAGCAGCACCACTGTCCGCTGCAAATGTCCCCTTGCCCCAGAAACCCAAGCCCTCAGCCTTTCCCAGGGGCTCCCTGAGCCTCAGGTCCTGGATCCGTAAGCAGAGAGGCCACAGGCAGTGTGGAGGAGGGCACACGTGCCTTTCAAGCAGAGAGCTCTGTGCTCAGATCCAAGGGCCCCACTTTCCAGCTGTGACATCGATGAAGGCTCCCAATTCCTCCGAGTCTGACGTCCTCATCTGTGGGGGAAGACAGGGACATCCGCCTTACAGAGGACCCAGAACAACCTAGCGCTCAATAGGCTTGCCTACTTTGTCTCCTCTCCTGTGTCAGGGCCCCTGCTCCCCCAGGGGCACTGAGGACAGGTCTGGGGCTCATTCCCTCTGGCTTCCCTTGTGCCCAGCATGGCTGAGATGAGTGTCCTGAGAGAATTTCTTCCTGCCCACACCGAGGCCTCAAATCCCCCACACAAAGCTCCAGAGGCCATTCCCTGCAGCTCAAGAATGTTCCTCCGGAGCCACCTCCTACTCTCTGTTTCAAACCCCTGACGTCAGTCTGGGTTTCCTACATTCTAGACCCATGTCAAATCTCATGTGGCCTCCTTCCTCCCCCCGACCCATCTTTCTTTCTTTATTTCTTTTTTAAATATAATTTATTGTCAAATTGGCTAATACACAGTGTGTAAAGTGTGCTCTTGGTTTCCGGAGTAGATTCCCGTGGTTCATCGCTTACATACGACACCCAGCGTTCATCCCAACAAGTGCCCTCCTCAATGCCCATCACCCATTTTCCTCTCTCCCCCATCCCCCTACCCACCCTCAGTTTGTTTATTGAAGAGTCTCTTATGGTTTGTCTCCCTCCCTCTCTGTAACTATTTTTTCCCCTTCCCTTCCCCCATGGTCTTCTGGGATATGTGGATCCTTCTTTCCTCCTTGTGCATTTATCTTCTTTCCTTCCCTCTTTTCTCCTTTCCCAGTCTCCACCCCCTTCTCTTTCTCCCTCTTCCTTCCTGCTTCCCTATCTCCCCTTGCCTTGCTTCTCCATTGATGACTGCCTTCCTGGCCTTCCAAGCTTTGATTTCATTTCACTCCCAAAGACACTGCCTCTTGTCTCACTCCGTTTCTCCCAAATCCTTCACTCAGGGCCCTGGGAAGTCGTGCCCTCAGCTAGGCTCTGCTCCCTTACCTCCCAAACACTATCACACAGTTGACAACTGTAGTGAACATTCAGTTTACAAAAGTAAAGTGCGGGGAGGTGGGTTTATTCTCTCCAATGAGACTCTCAACACCTGTCTGTTCCAGGCCTGGCTTGCCAGCCCTCTCCTCAATCCTGTGGGCAAACTCGCATCCCTCCAATGCATTTTCTTCTAAGCTACTAGCACAGGTCCCTGTTGCTTCCAACCAAAGAACGCTCACTGTGTGAGCGAGAGAGGACGAGGTGCCCAGGACACCAGCTGCAGGGGAACCTTGTCTGAGTCTATTCCAATTGTAGCAGTGAGAATGATTAGTGCCCAAGCTGAGGCAGGAGCAGTGTGTGTGCAGAGAAGGGGGTGGATTAAAGAGCTATTAAGAAGACGAAGACACTAGAATCAGATGTGGAGGATGAGCTCACCTCCAGGCTCCTGGTCAGGGTTTTGGATAGAAGGTAGTGCCCTTGCAAAGGGAGAAGGTAAGGGGTGGGGCGGGGGGTGACATGACCTGCTTCAGACACAGAAGGACTGATCTATCTATAGAGGACCCAAGCAAGAGACCCCCAAGAGGCAATGGGTTGTATGGTTCTGAAAATCATCCCAAGAACAGATTATTTGCCAAGGATGTTTAGGAGATGTTCCTGCCTGGGGTCCCAGTGCCAAGCAGGTACCTAGTGGGGAACTTTGGTGCTAAGGTTGGACAAGGAGCCAGAGTGAGATGGCAGAAATTCTGGAGAAGGGTGAGGGCCCAGCCCCAAGTCAGGCTCTCCACCGCTCTGTGGCCCCAAAGACAAGCCACTTACTGCTTCTGAGCATCAGTCTGCCCATCTGTAGAGTGGGGAGAAAACAGCCCCCTTGCCCTCCCAGCAAGGAGAATGATGAGTGTGGGAGGGCCTCTGGGCTACAGGAATAGAAATGGTCCTGTAGGCAAGTCAGGTCATGGACAAGGACCAACAACTTTAGATCAGGGCTGGGGCTGCAGGGAGGAAGAGGAGGAAGCTGAGGGCCCTTAAACACAGAGTGCCATCACACCAATTTATTGAGTGTGGCCTACCTTGAGCAACCCAGCACAGACCACTTCTTCCTCTTCTCAACCAAATGTGAAAGCTCATCAAATTCTTGCCCTGGCCTCCAAGTCCTGGTGGATACGCTGTTTTTCTCTCCAGATTTTTAGACTTGAATCCAAGCTGAGGAAAGTCTGGTTAAAGACAGGTTTTCTCTGATTCCTGAGACTGGGGACCAGGAGGGCTCCAGACAGTAGCAAAGTTTCACTGACAGCCGGGGATGTTCCCTTCTGAGACTGGCTGCCTGGGGCTGAAAGACTTCTCTGTGCTGGGGGACCGCGCAGTCCCCGGGCCCACGTGTGGCACAAGACACTCTGTGGAAGACACGGAACAACACCCGTTCTTCAGCCACTGGAAGCTGTGGACACTGCAGGTGAATGAAAGGCATGACTGAATGCTGTCACCCTAGAACAGTAGTGTTCCACGTATGGCCTCTGCTTTTCAGAACTACAGTAAAGACCGAAGGAAATGGAGGCACATAATTAAGGACCAGCCTGAGTATCCCCCACAGGGACGAGGGGGAGCATTCCTTGGGTGATTGGGGACCAGCCTTAGAAAGAGCAGCTGATGTGTTCTAGAATACTGAGTCTGGAAAGGCCCCAAATCGTGTCATCACTTGGACAATGATTAGTGAGAGAGCCCAAACCAGGGGGAGGGCAGCATTTACTATACTGGGCAGCTGCATAGTTGGAGCCTGTTCACATGGCAGAGGCCCACTCACTTGACCGTTGACCTTAGAGAACTCACTTCACCTTTCCCAGGCTCAGTGTCCTCTCCTTAAGCCTTGGTATCCATAAAGCATTAACAGAGCGCTGACACATGATAAGTGCTCAAAAGACTGCAGCTTTCATTTTCTTTGTTTTCTAACGTTTATTTATTTTTGAGAGAGAGAGACAGACAGAGTACCAGTGGGGGAGGAGCAGAGAGAGAGGGAGACACCGAATCTGAAGCAGGCTCCAGGCACTTTGTCAGCACAGAGCCTGACACGGGGCTCGAACCCACGTACCATGAGATCATGACCCAAGCTCAAGTCAGACGCTCAACTGACTGAGCCACCCAGGTGCCCCAATGGCTTTCATTTCCTTAAGACATTACTCTTCTCTCCTTTGTCTTTCTCTCTAGCAGCAAAAGCCCAGGGAGAGCGGGCTCTTCCCCCACCGGTGACAAGCTAGACTTTCGTTAGTACTTTACCTCTCCAGCTCTAGCTTCTTGTCTGCCAATGAGTGGTGAAAACAGATGATGGATAGGGCCACTTGCTGCAAAAAATGTACAGAACTGTGAGTCCAACATTGTGTGGTTCTCTGGGCTGCATGCTCATGTACCTGGGGAGTCTCCACCTACCAGGAGTTCCCCTCGTACTTCCGTGGGCAGGAAACAGGAAGGGCTGCTCATTACCTACATATCCTGGTGATAAAGTCGGCTTCGGAGTCTAAACTGCAACAGACTCCAGGCTCCACAACTCAGTCTGAGAGACAAAGTTCTAGACACTCTGGGAAAACATCATTTGTGAAAAAAATAAAACAAAACTAGCAAATAGTCCAAATAACATTAATGGATATTTTTGATGAGACAAAAGTTATGAGCGTCTCTCCTTTCCTGTTATTAGTACTTTAAAATATGCAAAATATAAAAAAAAAAGCTTGCAAAAACATCCCTAAGTACCACCCCATTGCTACATAGTCTTGCTCATTGATGACATTTCCATTTCCATTAGAATATTCTTACAAGACTTCTTCACATCATCTTCCTCAACTCCTGCTGCCTGCTTCTCCTCCTTGGCTCTGTGACACATTCTGGAATTCGGCCCTTTTAAGAATCAGCCCTGAGAAGCCTGATAAATAGTATCTGGCAAATCCATGGAGATGTCCGCTTTCATCGCGAGAATGGTTTTAAAACAAGCATGAGTGCCTTTCACACGGCTCAAGGAGGGCTCTCTCATCACTCTTCAGTCCTAACATTGGCAGGTCCCACCCTTTAAAGGGCATCTTAGCATTACGTGCCCACAGAAAACAGAGGAACAGTCAGAGGAGTAGCTAAGGGTCAGCCTGTGGGGTCCTTACTCACGTAACGTACGTTTCAACACCACGTCTCAGATCCTCCACCCTTAGCTGGGGATCCAACAATTTAATTGAGTTCTGACACGAACTACCCAGAGCTAGGGCAGACCCCACAAGTTAAGAGATCGGTCCCACAACATTGTCCTTGCCTCAGAGGCCAGTGGCAAACGGAGTCCCCAGGCCACCTGCACTTCTGCCCTGCCATCTATAAATTCAGGGTTTCCACAACGCCTCTTCAGCCTTGGTAATTTGCTAGAATGATTCACAAAACTCAGGAAGACTCTACTTAGAGTTACGGTTTTATTATAAAGGATACAAAGCAACAGCAAAGGAAAGAGACGCACAGGGCAAGATATGTAGATGAGGTGCACGGAGCTCGCCTGCCTTCTTCAGATGTACCACCTTCCCTGCACTTGATGTGTTCACAGACACAGAAGCTCTGTTGGCCTCATTGTTCCAGAGTTTTTAATCCAAGCTGTTTTTTTTTTTTTTTTTTTTTCATGTAGGCATGATTTGATTACATCGTGGCCATTGGTGATTAAAATCAGTCTGCAGCTCCTCTCTCCTCTCTGGAGGTCAGCGGGTTGGGCCTGAAAATTCTAATCCTCCAATTCGCCTGGTTGGTTCGTCTGGCAAACAGCCCCCATCCTGAGGCTTTCTAGAGAACTGCCAAGATTCACCTCATTTAGCTAAACTCAGGTAAGTTCAAAAGCAGGGACTCATTGTGAATAATAAAAGACACTCCTACCATTCAGGAAACAACTCCAAGGATTTTAGGAGTTCCTTGCCAGGAACCAGGGACAAAGATCAAGAATCTAGTTTTTATTGTACCACACAGCTGTGGCTGGGCTGGAATGTCACCTGGCTGACTGGGCAAAGCATCAGGTTCCTGAGTGATAAAGATCCCAAGACGTCCTCAAACCTTTCTAACAAGTAGGCCATGTGCATCCAGAAGGACTGTGTGAAAGGAGCCGAACCAGTGCAACAAACAAGTTGAAACTCTCCACAATGAGATGCTACCTCACAACGACAAGTGTTGCTAGAATCAGAACCATCCGGAACTTGCCTGCAAATGGATTGACACACCCACTAAAGAGACGCGTTT
Organism: Leopardus geoffroyi; assembly: GCF_018350155.1. Classification (NCBI taxonomy): domain Eukaryota; kingdom Metazoa; phylum Chordata; class Mammalia; order Carnivora; family Felidae; genus Leopardus; species Leopardus geoffroyi. The sequence continues at coordinate 48,909,036 of NC_059334.1, read as the reverse complement.
GTTAGTTTCTATAAAGTTAACACACATCGGGGCGCCTGGGTGGCGCAGTCGGTTAAGCGTCCGACTTCAGCCAGGTCACGATCTCGCGGTCCGTGAGTTCGAGCCCCGCGTCGGGCTCTGGGCTGATGGCTCAGAGCCTGGAGCCTGTTTCCGATTCTGTGTCTCCCTCTCTCTCTGCCCCTCCCCCGTTCATGCTCTGTCTCTCTCTGTCCCAAAAATAAATAAACGTTGGAAAAAAAAAATTAAAAAAAAAAAAAAAGTTAACACACATCTATGCTATGATTCAGCAATTCCACTCATTGGCATTTACCACAAGGAATAAAAACCTGTGTCTACAAAGAGAACTGAACTTGAATGGTCATTATAGCTTTTTTCATAATAGTTGAAAAAACCTAGAAACCGCAGGTGAATGGATAAATGAAAAGTAGTATAACAGAAAGGAATGGGCTTTTCTACTGATAGAAAAGCCCAAATGGATGAATCTTAAAATGTTAAGAAGCTAAGGGTGTCTGGGTGGCTCAGTCGGTTAAGCATCCAACTCTTGATTTCAGTTCAGGTCATGATCTCACATTTGTGAGATCAAGCCCTGCGTGAGGCTCTGCACTGACAGCATGGAGCCTGCTTGGAATTCTCGCTCTCTCCTCTCCCCCTTCCCCACTCATTCTCTCTCTCTCTCTCTTTCAAAGTAAACATTTTTTAAAAATTAAGAATCTAGACATAAAAGGGTACGTACTTCATGATCTGATTTATATTAAATCTAGAATACTGAAAACTAATCTAGAGAGAAACCAAGGTAAGGACACAGCCATTGGCAGTTGATTGGAAAGGAGTATGAGCTCTCCCTCAATGGAGATTGAAAGCATTCTATATTTTGTTTCGAGTGGTAGTTACACAGGTATACATGATTATCAAAATTCTCCATACTGAAAGCTTAAATTCTTCCATTTTACTATTAGTTTGTACCTCAGTTAAAAAAATAAAAAAGTTTAAAACCCTCTCAGTGAAGATCATGGTCTGAAGAACTGTATGGAGGTCTGTCTCTACATGGGAAGAAAGAACCCCGGGCTATTCAGGAAAACTCCTGTCTAACCCTACAGTCCCAACCCTGAATTCCAGAATTGCATTAGTTGCTGGAGACTTGCTAAGGAAAAGTTCCAATGTCTACGTGGACCTTGCCTTTCCCTGAATCCTCTGGAGGCACTGTCTATGAAATATGTTCTCCAAGTCATAATCCTTGCCTGCTTCCCCCAGCCTGAGCCCCCAAACCAGAAACTCCTGGGACACAATGGGGTGTGTCACCCACCTCTGTGTCCCTCATGCCTGGTGGCGGATAGCAGACCATAGGTGCTCTATAAATATTGAATTGCACGAAGTCGCTAAATATCATAGTTGGCTATGGACGACTCCGAAAACTCAATCTTAGATGCCAATATACCTAGTTTGTCAACATGCATTGACTATAGTAACCATGTAAGTATACAAGTTCTTGGTGGGAGCCAGATAGCTTTCTTCCCATACCACACACCAAAGAGACAGCAAATACGAACCACTCACTCAGAAATTGTGTTTTAAGGGGAGCAGACAAATGGGGAAGTCTCTCTCTCTCTCTCTCTCTCTCTCTCTGTCTCTCTCTCTGCCAGAAATTCCGTAATGTTGCCATGCTGATGAGAACAAGTACATGTGTATTTCATGAAGTGATTTATTAAGGCAAAAACGAGGTCCTTCTCTTTCATCCATCTCACTTTCTTTTGCACTGAAGTGCAAGGAGGAGACAGAAGGGGGATTTATAACTCCCCTTTAAACCCCTTCACCCCAAGATAGACCCCCCCCAGATAAGTCCCTTAGGTGGGTCAGTTTGAAGTTACCAGCATCACCATGGAAACGTCTCCACTGCTGGGAAATAACGATAATTGCCAGTATAGAGTGAATGGGATTTGAAAAACAAGGCAGAATTACATAGAGCCCTAAGAGGAGGGATAAAGAGATGATTTGGGTTAAAAAGTGGTCATACATGCACTTGGGTTATGGGGATGTACAGAAGCAACCACTTGCAAATCTAATATTGAAGTTTGACCTCAGCAGTTGGGATTACCTAGTAATGACACTCGCATGACATCTTTCTACAGGGTATACACACACCGTATTTGGATTGGCCAAGTTTAATCCCTCAACTACATGAGAGAGACCCTAAGAGGGACACAGGAACAGCCAATGATGGGGCATGTTTCACAGCAGTGGGAACAAGATCAGTGTGACTGCAGGTCATTTGCAAGAAATAGCTTCTGATCCTAGCAAAGGACTCCTCCAATCTCAGCCCCAGAGGGAAGGAAGGAGAAGCGGGGCTGAGCTTGTGGACCTGAGGAAGTATCCTGTGGATGTATTACATTTATTACAAGAGAACAGACCTCGAGAGAAAGACCTTCTTGCAAAAGACAAATGACTAAAGCCATTTTATTAGCATATTAAATAGAAATGAGGTTGATTTTGTAAAGGCCAAGGCTACAAACCAATTCATGTAAGGTCCTTTAACAAATGTTCATAGAGTACCTACTATAAATCCAGCATTGTGTTAGCCACCGGACCAAGGGGACTAAGGTGTATTCAACACGATTCCTGCCTCCCAGGAGCTCAGAGAACAAGCAGCTGGGGGGCACAGGCACAGAAACAACTCAGCCTGCCCAGCTCTGTGCTTGGTACCTTGCAAGTACTCACAACTCCTAGTGGCCATGGTGATGATGACGACAATGACATTACAGTGTGATGAAGGCAGCCATTGAGGTACAGATGAGGTTTTCTGGCCACACAGAAAAGGAATGGCCAAGTCTGCCAGGATGGTCAGGGAATGGGTGCTCAAGCTGGTGAGCAGAGGAAGAGACTAGATGCAGGGGACCAGAAGAATGTCTGAGCCAACTGCAAAGGGCCTATGACGACTCCTGGGAGCCCAGAGTCCCTTATAGAGAACTGAAGGGATGACCCAAGAACCCAGAATCCTGGCCCAAGAATCAGGCCAAGTTCACATTAGAGCTTTGCACTAACACCATTGCTATGAGCAGGCCTCAGGGAAAACTACATTAGGGTTTTTTTTGCCCTTCCTTGAAAGGGGCTCCTTCCCATTTCAAATCCACATCTTTGAGATGAATATCAGAGACGAAGACTGGCCGACAACGAGGGAAAAATTCTTCTACAGCGATCTGTGCAATGCCAATCATAAATCTCACCAATGCCTGGGACTTCACGTAGTGAAAGGCCACGGAAGGATTTCAAATGGCATCTGATCAGATTCCAGGGGCTTTCCAACACCATCTGCACTTGGTTTTCCATAAATGAAAAGGACGCATGGATTACAGACTGAATATTGAGTATGTGATGCTTTGTATCTCAATTCCACAGATAGCTTTCTCCATCCTGACATTTCAGGATGATCTGTCCTTCAGGGTTTCAGACTCTGAAGTATGCCTCTAGCACTTACTTCTGTCTGGATCCAAGTTACAGTACAACTTTCCCAACTGTGCACAAGCCCCAGAGGAGGACAAGACCAACCAGGGAGAGCTCACTCAGCAGAAACCAGGAAAAATCCAAGTGCAAGCTGATGAGGTTCAACCCCCAAGCCAATGGCCCTTGGTACAGCCCCAGTCAAGACAGACCGGCTGGGTCACAGGCAGGTGTGTGCTAAAGTTGACTTGTGTTGTCTAGTGAGAGCTAATGGTTAAATCCCCAGGTATTTAAAGGGCTAGTTGTTAAAGCCACCATTTAAAATAAAATTATATTCAAGTAAATATATAATGAAATGCAACAAATATTCAAAACTGAGTATTAGCACCCCCCGGAGCTGCACAGACAAAATACTGGATAACAGTGTCCTACGGTGCCCCTTCCCAGCTCTAGCATCATGTTGGCAGCTTGAAACCACCATGGTGGGAGTATTTGCACCACAGAAATGGGCAACTGCTACAAATAAGGGTCCTCTCCCCCCCACCCCAGGTGACTGTTGTCGAGCATTTACTAGCCGGCACATTATTGCCCCCCAGCCTGGTGAAGGACCACATACTTGCCCTGCGGAAACTGTTGAGATTTTACACTGGGGACTGACACGGTTCCTTCTGTGTCTCCGAACGACCCCCCTGGCTGCGGGGTGGCATCTGGAATGGCAAGAGGAGGTATCAGAGGGGCCAGATCAGCTAGCAGCTGATGGCCCGCAGCAGAGGATAAACAGGCAGGCCCCCGGGGTTGGCACAGCCCCAGCGAGATAAGAAGGAGGCACATGAAAGCGATCCCTGGGAAATGGGAACCACAGGGCTGAAGGAGGGCTAAAAGCAAAACTTGGCTCTGGGGTGTTAAGCCTGAGTGCTCGATAGGTACTGATATCCTCAGCCAAGTTAGAAGTCTCAGAATGAGGTTTCGACTGAGGACCAGAATTGAGAAAAAAATGAGTCCCTTTGAGCCATTTGAAAGCAGAAGTAATGAGTGTCGCCCTATGACCCTGAGCTCAGGTGTTGCCTAAGCAGAGATTGGAGGAAAGATGTCCGTGTCCTTGGCTAAAGATTATCCCCACCCTGCTCAGCAAGTTTTCACCTCGTTTTACAATCTCGGGGTGTCAGAGCTGGAAGGATATTTGTAACCCTCAGACCCTGTCACCTCATCATACGGATGAGATCATCACAGCCAGGGGCTTAGGGGAGGTACACGGGCCCCAAGCCCATCACCCTCAGGTTTCCCCAGAACCGTGACATGCCCCCCCACCAGGGGTGGGACCAGGGTCTGTGAGGGGCTCACCTGCCATTCAGCGGGGGGAGGGGGGTACCTGATTTGCAATCAACCTTGACGGTACAGGCATGCTGTGCTCAAGACGGGGTGGGAAGCCAAGTCTCTCTGGATGGCCACCCCAGAGCTCCCTGGGGAGGGAAGAAGGCTGCTGCAGGGGGGCTGAGGGCACCCCACAGAGGGAGGTGAAGGCCGCCCCAGCTGTGAGTGTTCCCCGGGGTGGATCAGGTAGGGCAGGCCAGGAGACTAGCAAGAATTCCAGCCAAGAAAATGACCCCAAGGGGGGAAGCCCCGCAGCCATCAAGAGAGTGCTGGTGTTCAGAGTACAGCTCTGTGGAGGCCATTTACGCAGAAGAGGCTTCATGTTTATGGGGTCCCCAGTCGCCCATCCAGGCGAGCTGAGATGATGTGAAGAACAGGGAGCCAGAGTGACAGGGTGAGGCGCATGCTCCCTGCCACACCGGGAACCAGCCTCAGGCAACTAGTATCATTTGCTTCTCCATTCACTATCAATGTCTGTCGTGTGCCAAGCACTGCCCCATACTGGGGTGAGCGGCCCCACGTAGTCCCCGCCCTGAGAAATGCATATCCCCGTGGAGGGGAGACGGACACTAAGCGGGCACATCAATGAGAACACGTGTGCACGTGTCACGTAGAAACGAAAGGAGAATAAGAGACCCTGAGCAAATTCCCTGTGCCCTGTGCCTCTGTTTACCCATCTACAAAATGGGACTGATGTGGCCACTGACCTCCCCCATCAGGTGAAGTGCAAATGGGACCTGCGGACGTCCCCCAGAGGGTCGGGCGAATGAGCCGAATGCAACCACAGGGGGCTTTCGCCCTCTTTTTTGAGTTTTCATTTATTTATTTATTTATTTATTTATTTATTTATTTAAGAGAGAGAGAACACATGCGAGCATGAGTGGGGAAAGGGCAGAGAGAGAGGGAGAGAGAGAGAATCCCGAGCAGGCTCTAAGCTCTCAGCACAGAGCCTGGCACGAGCCTCGGTCCCTGGGGCTCGATCCCATGAACCCTGAGATCATGACCTGAGCCAAAATCAAGTCAGACACTTAACTAAGCCACCCAGGCACCCTTAATTTTTTTTTTTTTTTTTTACTCTGGGAAATTATGCACGAATTCACCATTTTAGCCATTTTTAAGGGGCTAAATGTTATGCAACCCTAACCACCATCCACCTCCAGGACTTTTTCATCATCCCAAACAGAAACCCTGCGCGCATTAAACCTCAGCTCCCTATTCTCCCGCCCCCAGATTCTGCTAACCCCTGTTTTAACTTTCTGTCTATGAATTTGCCTCTTCTAGGTACCTCACACAAATGGAATCACACACTATTTGCCTTGCATCACACTTATTTGACTTAGCTTCACCCAGAGGTGGAATTGCCGAATCATCACATGATAATTCGATGGTTAGCTTTTTGAGGGGCTGCCAGACTGTTCTCCAAAGTGCACCATTTTACCATTCCTACCGGCAATGCGCAAGGGTTCTCATTTCTGCACATCCTCACCGACACCCATTATTTTCCACTTTTCGAGTAATAGCCAGCCTAACGGATGTGATCTTTGGCTCTCTTTTATGTACTAACAGATAGTGTTAGATTGCATCCTGCCTGTATGCCCATTACACGCCTACATCGCTATCTACGCTATTTATTTACAGTACATGTTTCTATATAGGGTTGGATATACCAGCCTATGTCTTCTGTGCCCTATGGACAATTTAAGGCATTGTCAAAGGTAATCTCAACAAATTTATAAGTGTCTCTGTTTCTTTCCATAGCACGTGTGGTTACGGGGACTGGCACCCTGTCTAGAAAGCTTGGTGATGTGTCCCTGTCAGACCTAGGGAGTCTAAAAGTCAGTTCCAATACTTTCCTCTCCCCTTCCACTCTGCCACCATTGTACCCACCACAGACTCGTGCCAGGGAGGATGGCAAGTCCAAGGGCAACTCATGCAGGCTTCACATTCATGTTTATGGGCCACTGCTCAGTTTCAAAATGACCGGAACCAATGTGAATGAGTAAACAGGGGTAAATAATACAAGGTCTATAAACTGCCCCTAGCCAGACTGACCTTGCTGCCCACATCTGATCTGCCACATACCTTAACCTCCAACAATAAATAACACGTGCCTGGAGCAGAAGATACAGCAGTAGTTTAAGGTTTTGTGGGTTTTTATTTTATTTTATTTTATTTTATTTTATTATTTATGAGAGAGAGAGAGAGAGAGAGAGAGAATAAGCAGGGGAAGGGCAGAGACAGAGGCGGGACAGAGGATCCAAAGCGGGCTCTGTGCTGACAGCAGAGAGCCCGATGCGGGGCTTGAACCCACAAACTATGAGATCCTGGCCTGAGCAGAAGTCCATCCAGGCGCCCCAGTAGTTTGTATCTCAAAATCCAAACAAGCGCCAAACTGCAGCCAGTTCTATGAATATAAATCCCACCTCGTTCATATGCTGACTGTCCGTGGTCTGAAAAAGAACAACGAGCAAGAAGATGCCTTCCTGACTAAGAGTTCCACACGGTCAGGTCATGAACTTGAGCACTTTTAGGGACTTCAGCAAGGGCTAGGCAGAGATTGGAGGAAAGAGGTCTGTGTCCTTGGCTGGAGATCATCCTTCCCTGCTCAGCAAGTTTTCACCTTGTTTTACAATCAGAGCTGGGAGGATGTTTGTGACCCTCAGACCTCGTCACATTATCATACAGATGAGATCATCACGGCCAGGATTTATGCGAGATAAGCAGGCCCCAAGCCTGTCCTCCCAGCCAGTTCTTGGGCCTGACTTGCCCTCCAAGGTCTATTAAGAACTTTACTGCCATTCTGGCCTAGGCCGAGAAGGAATTGGCGACCCTGTGGAGAGAACATAGGGAGGGACATAGCAAATATCTCCTGAGTCTGAGCATGAGTTGGACTTTTCATCAAATAACAGCAGCTATGTCTTGCTCTGTGCGGTCCCCGAGGGGGGTAGGCCACTCCACCAGGTCTGGCTAATAAACACCCTACAGCTAAGTCACTTAAAACACAACCACTTATCTTACAATTCTGCGTGTTGGTGGTTGAGCTGGGCTCAGCTACACGGTTTTCTCTTCTGTTGCTGGGTCAGCTCGGGGGCTGGCTGGTCTGGGATGGCCTCGGCTGGGACAGCTCATCTCAGCTCCTGTCCTCCAGCAGACTGGCCTGGGCGTGTTCCAACAGCAACTGGGTGAGTTAGGATAGAGGGGACGTGGAAGCATGAGAGACGCTGAGGCCCAGAGCTGGCCCACCTTCTTTTCCACTGCATTCCGTTGGCCAAAGCGAGACCCAGGCCAGCCCCGATTTGGGGGGACCAGAGGGAGCTGCAAAGGCACATTGCAAAGAGCATGGGTACAGGAAGGAGAGCAGGATTCTGCCACCACCCCCGTGATGTGATACAGGTGATTCAGAACCACTTGCCTTGGAGAAACCTGCGGGTTTGAACAGAGAGAACTTCAGGGGTGATTAGTATCGAACGAATACCAGAGGGCCTCTTCTGAGTGTTTGGGCCATTTAAACCCCTGACACTCGTGCTCAGTCCTTGGAGAACGAGGCCTTCCAACTGCACAGAATGCATCATCCCCCGGCTTAGTGGTTAGAAGCAGACGCAGGTTATCTGCTTGGGAGCAGTGTGACAGTTTTTATACTTGAGTGTTATGGACTAACATCTGTACTCACCAAAAAAAACTGAAGTGACAAAGGCCCAGAGAGACTAAGTAACTTGCTTAAGGTCACACAGCTAGTAAGTAGCTGAACCCTGAACAGCCCCCTAGCCCTGCTTTAATCAACCATACCACAGGATACCCTGGGTGCCCGTGGCTGGAGGAAAATGGTCCACCGACTGGGAAGTCATAGAATGAACCCTGGGGACTGACAGCTCCAGGGGAAAGCTTTGGGAGACTCCCAGCTGCCCGTCAGGAAGAAAGGGGCACTGGGAACTGGGCTTCCAGACACTGCGGCTTCCCCTCTTTCCCCAGACGGGGACCTGGAAGGTATGTGTGGCCTCTGTGTTGTCGTACCTGCGGTCCCGGAGGATTAGCCAACTTTTCTGTTCTTTTGTCTTATTGGTCTGTGCATTATATAGAATTGCCAGTTCTATATAATGCACAGAGCAGAAAGGCAGTGAAGGGCAAATGAGGGAAATCATTTTGCAGTCCATCAAAATATAAGTACCGGATCTTCATTTAAGAAAAAAAAAAAAGAGGGGCACCTGGGTGGCTCAGTCAGTTGAGCATCCGGCTTCAGCTCGGGTCATGATCCCAGGGTCTGTGGGTTCGAGCCCCGCATCAGGCTCTGTGCTGACAGCTCAGAGCCTGGAGCCTGCTTCGGGTTCAGGGTCCCCCTCTCTCTCTGCCCCTCCCCTGCTTGTGCTCTGTTTCTCTCTCAAAAATAAATAAACATTAAAAAATATTTTTTAAAAAGAGCTTGGACTAAAACCAATCTCAGATTATATGGGTCACCTTGGGGTACCTCCCAGGTCTCACATGTGGGACCCAGGCCTTTCTTCTGCTACACGTTTCCTTGCTGAACACAAGTAAGAGCCAGTCTAACACGGGACAAAGAGACCTTCACTGAACACTGCCATGTGCCAAGGCTGGACCCAGTGCTTCATGCTTGAAATTAAACGGTGAGGACCCCACCACACCCCCGTCCCGCAGATGGGGTAGGGAGCTAAGCTGGACCCCACGCGACCAGCAAGAGATAGCACTGCTCCCATTAGACCAGGGGTTTCATTCTGGCTGCACCCTCCTGGAACCACCTGGAGAGTTCTAACACAAACAATGCCCAAGCCGGCCTCCCCAGATACTGGTTTATGGCACTGAGTCTCCTGCTTTTTGTTTGTTTGTTTCCCAGTTGATTTTAATGTGCAGTCAGGATTTAGAGCCCCTGTGTTCGACATGCTCTCAACATCACCTGCACATGGAAAGTCACATCTGTGAAAAAGGTATGGAGCCTGGGTCCCACCTGCAGACATTCTGATTAAATTGGTCTGAGGTGTGACCTGGGCGTCAGGATTTTTTTAAACCTGATTCCTATGAGCAGTCAAGTTAAGACCCACTGTCTTAGGTGAACTTAGGGAAAGAGCGAGTCTGGATTTCTCCGAAAGGTCAAAAGACCCCATTACCTGGGTGCTTAACCCCCCAGGGAGCCATCCACCCCATTGTCTGGGGTCAGAGTCTCTGGTTTCCTCCCCCTCCAGAAATACCCCACACACAGAGCAGCCTGCAGCGACACCACAGGGCTCAGGCCCGCCTGTGGCCTGCACCGGAGACCGGAGACCGGAGCATCTCTGAGGCTCTTCCCCCGCAGTCCTGACTTCCTGCTTCACTGTTGGAGCCATGAGCCCAGCTGTTTTCCCCGAAGACCCAGCCGGAGGCTTTTCAGTTCTTCCTGGTCGATTTTCTGGGTCATGTTACCTTTGCAAGGGCATTGGCAGCCTGACATCTGAGGAAATCGAGTTCCCATTTCTCCAAGGAGGCCCCTGAGTGGCTGGGGAGCCCTGGCAGCCTAAGAAGAAGCCGAGCAGAGAGGGCAGAGAGGAAGATTCAACCTCAGATCACCCCGGAGGACCAGCTCAGCGACCACAATGAGGGCAGGGAAAGATGACTGCTCCGGAACAGCGTTCTAAACCCCAGATTGCTGGACCACCCCGCCAAGAGTGCCTGCTTTGGTAGGACTGGGTGGGACCGCTGCATGTGCGTCTCTAACGAATTCCCAGCTGACACTAATGCTGCCCGTCCAGAGAGCATCCTTTGCAAACCACTGATCCAAAGGCTGCTGGTTTCTACCTTTCCCACAGTTGCAGCTTTTCCTCCCACAGGATTCTCTGCAAGGCTAAATCTGATACCCCAACTTCTTGTGCTTAGGCTCCCTGCCCCAATCTTCTGTAGAAAACAGGATTTGCAGAGGGAAGATGGCCAGTGCAGCAGGCAGAATAACGGCCCCCGATAATGTCCATATCCTAATCCCTGGGACCTGTGAGTGATGAGTTACATGGAAAAGGGAAGTAAGGCTATAGGTGGAATTAGGCTGCTAAGGAGCTGACCCTAAGATACTATCAGTTACCCAGGTGGGCCCAGTGCACCGTGCACAGCAGAGCCCCTTCCCCATCTGGGAAAGAGATAAGATGAAGGAAAACGTTTGAAGGTGAGACATGGGATGCAGCCACATTTGATGGCTTTGAAGGTGGAGAAAGGTGGCCACAAACTATGGAATGTAAGTGCCCTCTAGCAGCTGACAGCCAGCAAGAAGACGGGACCCTCAGTCCTACAGCCACAAGGAACTGAACTCTGCCAAAAACCTGAATGAGCAAGGGAATGGGTCCTCCCACGGAGGCTCCAGAAAGAGGCAACACCTTGATTTTAGCCCAGATACCAGATTTAGCCCCATTGCAGACCAGAGCTCTGTGGTTCTACATCCCTGTGTGCTGCCCTTGCCTCTGTCCTATATCTGTGCCCTGGTGTAATCCCCACCATCCCAGAGTTTCCAGAATCCCCTTCCAAGACAGTGTTTGGATCAGGTAAAACAGGTGGGAATTATACAGGCAGAAACTGTAGGTGGAAGGAACAGAGAGGTGAGGCATCACAGGAAAACAGGAAAAGTGAGACCTATTTATTTTTTTTTAAGGTTTATTCATTTTTCGGAGACAGAGCGTGAGTGGGGGAGGGGAAGAGAGATGGGGAGACATAGAATCTGAACCAGGCTCCAGGCTTTGAGCTGTCAGCACAGAGCCAGATGCGGGGCCCGAACTCACGGACAGCAAGATCATGACCTGAGCTGAAGTCGGTTGCTGAAACAACTGAGCCACCCAGGCGCCCTGAGACCGGTTTAAAACCTGAGAACATACACATGAGGAGCTGACCAAGGTGGCAGTCAGAGTGGGAGACTCCGTCCCAAGAGGGAGATTCTGCAGGCGTCCCCACTGCCCTAACACAGCCTCTCCCCGGAAACATCCTGTGATGGGACCTCACCAACCTCACCTCAGCTCAGCTCATCATTAGGCAGCTCACACAGTGGGAGAATTACTACACGTGGTGAATATCATCTCTGAGATGGGGAAGGCCCCTGCCCCACTCACCCTCCTTCCCAGCTGGGGAGAGAGTCCCCTATAACCGAGCTGGGATCTCCATGTCCCTTGGCCTTTACGTGGGCCACAGTCGTGACTGATGCGGGCCCAGGCTTCCAGCAGGTCTTAGGGATCGGCTTCGGTGTCTGTGGATGGCATGGGCTGGCATGATGGTCCTGGGACACTGTGTCTTCCCCATATCACTGAGGCCTCCACATCTGTGGCTTGGAGTGTTTCTAAACCATTTCCGCTAAGAAACCCCTGTGTTGTTTCTCGCCCGTGCCACTAAATTCATGCAGCTTTTAAGGTTTTTAACTGTATACAGCTTTGTCAAGTTAAAAAAATCAGTTATTTAGCAGCATGCATGTTATCATGTTGTGGCAAGAAAATATGGGGTTTTTTTTGTCTACGCATAATAGTATAGCTAAAAGAATACATTCTCATATATTAACATCCAGAGAAGGGGTACTTTCTTAATTTTTAACCCTGCTTCCTTTTTCAAAATGCATTTTATTTTTTTTTCCAACTAATAAAAAGGTTGCCAAGCTTAATATTTCAAGAGACAATAAGAGGCTTAAAGCAGCAAATCAACAAAACAACAGTTACAAAAAGTTGTCCCCTATTTCTCTAATCTCTCTCCCCAGATCCACTCTCCAAAGATAAGCATTGCCATTTCTTCTAACAAATTCTTCTGATATTCACTGTGCTATTTTTTGGTAATATATTCGTGTTGCAATTTTCCATTGATCAGCTGTAGGCATTAACCTTTGACCTCCCCATCACTGTCTCTCCTTTCATCTTCCTAAAATTTAATCATTCTGGAGACTTCTTTTTTTCAGTCCTCAGAAGTTTTCTTGTGTTGCATCTTCCATACTTTGTGCCCCCCACCCCCGTCAGCCTTTCTGGAAGTCCTGGAGATCAATAGACATAACCTTAGACTTTCTCCTCTATTTCCTTTTCTTTGTCTTTTTGTTGTACTGGATTTTAGCTTCTAACTGTTCTATTATTTTATTTTGTTTGGGTTTTGTTTATTTTTCATTTTGAGATTCTTTTGCTCTGGGGTTGCTATCGTGTATTCAAAATACAGTGTATTCTGTCCTTGTTTCATAGATGTGATACCTTCTCATATGTCTCTCAAGATAGTAATTATAGGGTTTATTGTTTTTAAGCTTTCTATGTGTCCTCCATTGTCTGTACCTTCTCTCTGGGTCTTTCTTTTCTGTTTGTCTGGGACTCTTTCTGTGATGTTGGAGCCTTTCCTCAAATATGACCTAATCCCTATGACAAGGTACTAAAAAACTGATTGGAAATGTGGAGACTGATGTGGAGACTTTGAGGACTTGGGGTTTTCACCAGAAGGCCATGAGACTTTTTGGTCTCCTAAAGTTAATTTTCAGGTATTCTGTGGGGCTGTTCACACTTTCCAGGAAAGCTGTTCTCTAGGGTCCCAGGTCTGCCTCTGCTGTTCTAGAGTCAAGTCAGGGAAAGAGCTGGAGAGCCGACAGTTCAGCACAAGTCTGACTTTAACCCCTGTCTTCTGTCCTGTGCCTCGCCTAGCCTCCCAGAGCCTGACACATTGCCATTCAGTTCATCTGGACAATAAACTTCTGGTCTCCATTGGATGGAGGAACAGGAGACGAGCAGGGCAGAGAGAAGGGATGGGGGGGGGGCCCCAGATGGCATGGGAGAGGGAAAGGACCTGAGAGTCCAACTGCTCAGTTTCCAGACTTTCAACTATTCGCCCATTTTTAGCTCCAAGCCTGACCCCGGCTCCCTGGTCCATGGTGTCCCTGAGTGCTGAGCCCCTCAGGGATTTGCAGGGCGAAACCCTCACTGCTCACAGGAAATACCCACTGCCGGCCAGTAGCTCGAACCGTCCCATGTTCTGCAAAATCAGTTGCCACTTCTCCATCCACCTCCACTTGAATTCTGCTGTTTGCTCTTATCTTGTGTCCATAGAGTAATCGTTTTTAAATTGTCACACTCCATTTGAGTGGGGAGGAGCCAAATGCTTATGATTAAAAAAAAAAAAAAAAGCCACATTCATCTGGAAGCCCCTGTGTTTTCAAAACTAAACCTTGGTGTTGTTGGTTTTTGGTTTTTGACTTTTTTTTTAGTTGTATCAGAAAAAAAAAAAAATTAGCAATTGGGTGATGTGAGTGAATGAAGAGACTCAAATGAATAAAACATGGTTTCAGCACTTAGAGAAGTTACAAATGACCTTGCTTGACTTCTGAACAAAGTTCACCAACAGGACTCTCGTTTTTCCTGACAGAGCCTTAGACATCTTTTGAGAATTAAGTTAAACCAAAAAATCAAAATTTTCAGAGACACTATCATGAAAAGCACGGACATGGAAGGGGAAATTGTAACTTCCCCTCCTAACTTCACCCCTGCCCTCACATTTCATGGCGGGTGTGGTTTTTTGGGGAGAGCAGAGCCAGGGCCTTCACGAAGGAGCCTGTGTTCTTTCTCCTGAGCTCCCCTTGGGGTTCTGATTGATGTGGAAACCCCTTCCTCCCAGCAACAACAGAGGGGAACCTTGTCTGAGGCAACTTGGCGCCTTTGACTAAAATATTATTTCCTCCACATGTTGGAGTTCACTCCTGGGAGCGTTGGGGATTTAACCTCCTAAATGCTACAAACCTGGACAGGTATTTAGTCTCACTGTGCCCCCTGGGAGGACTGATGTCAGAGACCAATTTCCCAAACTCTGTGGTCATCAAGAAGGCCAAGCCCGTGAAATGTTTAAAACCTCTTGTGGCCTCGCACTGTAAATCTGTGTCTCGACAGACAGTCCCGGGAGACCTGGCTGCGACGGCAGGGCCGTCTGACCACGTCCGACGAAGCTTGCTCAGCAGAGCAGGTGGTCCCCGTGTGTCAGGCCCCCATCAGGCATGGCCATCCCTCACTCTGTCAGTCTACCCTTTCAGGACAGCTTAATTGAAATGGAGTCCAGGGTTATAAAGCCCACAACCTCAGTGACTTGGAAAGATCTGAAGGGACCACCTGTTTCACTATAAGCGTGGAAAAACCAATCCCCAAGAAGCATGACCTGTCCTAGTTCACACTGACCGTTAGAGGCAAGTTGGAATTCATCCCCGGGTAACCTGGCCTGAAGACCACCGCACCATCCCCTCTCCCAGAACCAGTGTGTTAAAATGGCAGCTGCCAAGCATGGCAGACCCATGCCGCTCAGTAGCCCCCCCCCCCAACCCCATTCCAGAGCAGGTCTCTCTTCCTGCCCTGTGAACTCAGACTCACAGAGAAATTGTTAACACAACCCCATACAGTAGCACAGGCCTCGTGCAGATCGTTGGTAGCCCCTGCACTGTGAGGAAGCAGACACAGATGGCACCAAACTTAGAGAAAGAGGGAGAGGTGAAGGGCAAACGTGAGTTTGCCTGAAAATGCATCCACTGCACCCTTTACACTGTCTAGGCTGTAGGCTAGACTGTAGGCTTTGCCTACTTCCTGTGCTTTGGCTAAATTGATCCTAAAGAACTAAAATATAAACGAAGGGTCCCCTTGGACAAGACGTCCTCATTCATTCAAGTATCTACTATCCCCGAGTCCATAAATCTCACCAGTCAGTGGGAGAGGCCAACGTTAACTCGGCAATTGCTAATACAGTGTGACCGGCTGCTGGGGGGCTGCAGGTCTGAGGATCTCTGTTGTCTTCTGCAGACACTGAGATGAGGGCCTGAAGAGGTCAAAGGTTTAGATCCACTCCAGGGATTTGTCTCCAGGCCCAGGCACTTCCTTTGAGTTATGCCCATGAGCTTCCTACTATTTTGTGCAAGCTTCCTCATCCCCCAACAGATGAAGATTAGCACACCCCCACATTTCATCCTTTCCTGACTTCTCATGCTCCCCAGAGTCATCCTGGGCATCTAGAAGTTTCCTGCTGCTTTTAATGGCACACCATTTATGGCCATCCCATATGGCAGAGTATATCTGTAAAGCATCCATATGTAGCAACGCACAGAAGCTCTAGACAAGGCCAGAGGCAGCTGCAACCCAGCCTCGGGGGGCACTCATTCCCATGAACCATCGTGGGAAGACAGTGGAGAGCTTCAGCAAATCCACCATCGCCTCCTCCAATCTGAGAGCAGTTTCCTTTAGAAGCCCTCCTGGATGAACTGCCCCAGGGTTACCGGAATGGTCTCCTCTCACTGGGCAGCTTTATGATAAAGGCACCTGTAAAACCAGAGGGCACAGCAGAGGGAGCCAAGCAGAGACCACTGGGCTCATTGTCTCCTCATTTCTGTTTTGTGCGATCTTGAGTAAATGCACTTAATCTAACATGACTGCTTCCTCATCTATAAAATGTGAATAAAAGAATAGGGTTGTATATACAGCACTTAGCACAGCACCTGGAATGCAGTTAATGTTGAACAAACACTAGTTATTATAATTGTCACTGACGTTATCACTAGTTTTCACAGCCCTGGAGGCAGGACATTTATTACCAAGCAGCTTGAATTATTGTAAGCTGATTGAGTCTGACTGCCTTCCTATGGTTACAACACACAGGGACTCTGGTTAGTGTGCCGTGAAATGAAACAATATAGTAAACAAAGCTCTGGGTGAGTCCTGTCATCCCAAAGAACAGCTTTTCCCTCTATTTCCCTGAGGTCAGGGCCGGGCCGTGCCCCTAATTGGGAGTGTCGTTGGTTCACTGGGTGGAATCCTATTGTTACAAAACCTACAAAAGGTTGACCACAGTGCAGAAAGCTTTCTTGGTTCACTCCTAATAGTAGATCCCGTTTCCCGGCATCTGCTGTAGACAGGTACTTTTGACACAATACTTCTATCCCAGTGAGACACCTTGTAGACCCATTTGATAGATGAGAAAGTTAGGACGGAGAGAGGATAAAGAACGTCTCAAGCCACACAGCTGTTAACTGCGGAACTGAACTGGGCACCCCTCCTCTCCCTCTCTGCACTGCTTCTCTGCCCTGGCCCGGCTGTGGACAGATGCCCAGAAGAGGAACCAGGCAAGGTAGGAAATTCTGGCTCTCTTCCTTTGCATTCTAGGTGCATCCCTGGCACTTCTAGGGCAATTGTCTGGATTCCTTTAAGAATGACAGTCATCTGGAATCACAGACTCGGGGGTCCAAATCGTCTGATCAGAGCTTGAGAATTGCCCTCAGTGTCAGCAATGTAAACGTGCGCACACCCCCACACACACACACACACACACACATACACACATGGTATTCTTGGGGGCTCCAGGGAGCTCATGACCTCCCACACCAGCCCATCCTATGAGTGGGGAACAACTGAGAGAACACCTTCCCCTACTGTGAACTGAAAATTTCTCCCCATAACGCCCACCCATTAGGGCAAGTTTAAATTCTTCCCAACGCAACCGGAGTGGAAAGTGTGCTTTCTCTGTGCCGTACCCACGCCACACTGTTGTCAGGACCAGTGGGGCCCCTAGCTCTCTGGTCTCTATACTGCTGTAGTCTGAGGCTCCCTTCCTGCTGGGCAGGGTACTTTTCTGCACTCTTTATACAGGTCCCTCACAGCCGTGCTCAGTCCTGGGTCCTTCCCTCCACCCTTTCACAAGCCTCTTGGAAGCCCCCTGATCTCTCAGGGAAGTGCCCCCTTCTTCTTCCTCTGAGCCCATGAAGGACTACAAAGTCAGACCTGAAGGTCTGGGAGCTTCCTCCACCTTCACAGTTAGCTTCTATTTCAGGGCCTCTGGCCCTTGGTTCCTGGAAATCTTTTCTCTGAATTCTGAGATGTCTGAGGACCTTGTCTGCCAGCCAGATTTCTCCTTTCCCCACGGAGCTCCACCAATCGGCTTAGTGACAGCAAGGCCAGAAACTCTGCCAGAGTCCTCTTTGCAGTTTCCTCAAGCCAGCACACACGGGGTCTCATCCACTGCGTGCTTTCACAACGGGCCATACCCTCCTTCCTCCACCAACCCGACCTGCATTGGGCTCTTGAGCTGACAGTGTGAAGCCTGCTTGGGATTCTCTCTTTCTCCCCATCTCTCTGCACCCCCCAACTTGTGCGCACACACCCTCTCAAAATAAATAAATAAACGTTTTTTAAAATGTAAATAAATAAATAAATAAGGAACAGGTAAGTTTAGCAGCTCCCTAAGGACATCCAGTGCCCAGTGTTGTTGCCATAGCTCTGGACAGACTCATGTGCTTGTTTCGCCCTTTGCCCTGACCCCCCTCATCACCAAGGAGCTGCCCGTCCTGATACAGGTGCACTCACAGAGGGGGACCCCAGCCCATCCTCAGGCCCCTTGTTAAAAGCGAGGGACACTTTCCCAGAAGTACATCAGCACATACCCCTTCCAGGCTGTTTGGCCAGAATCGGGTCACACGCTCACTCCTAAAACAAAGGCACCAGGAAGGGAAGGCTATAATCGGGCCTGCGGAGTTCAACAGACCATGGCAAGCAAGGCCTGGAAGGAGTCTATGTCTTCTGAGCAGGCAGATGTCAGACACCCAGCAAAACCAGCTGCTGTTAGCAAGGAGGAAGCAAAGCGCGTTGCAGGGCTGGCCAGAGCTTCCCAAGGAGCTGAGAGCACAGGCCCCCACGGGGCACGGAGCCACAGGACTGCAGACCCCCTGGCCGCCCGCAACAACATCTGTGCAGTTCAATGTGTGCTACAGACACCCAGGTACCAGCATGTGGGAGAGGGGATGTGGAGCGCCAACACCTGTGAAAAACTGGGAACTTTGTGGGGCGCCTGGGTGGCTCAGTCGGTTGAGCGTCCGACTTCGGCTCAGGTAATGATCTCACGGTTCACGGGTTCGAGCTCCTTGTCGGGCTCTGTGCTGACAGCTCAGAGCCCGGAGCCTGCTTCCGATTCTGTGTCTCCCTCTCTCTCGGCCCCTCCCCTACTCACACTCTGTCTCTCTCTCTCTCTCCTTCAAAAATAAATAAACATTAAAAGAAAATTTAAAAAAAAGAAAAACTGGGAACTTTGGAGTTGATAAACACAGCTGACCCAAGAAGTAAATATGTCAAACCATACATTTTCAATCTTTTTAAAATTGTTTTCTTTCTTTTTGAGAGAAAGAAAGAGAGCACATGCGCATGCATGAGCTGGCAGGGGGCAGGGGAGGGGAGGTGCTGGGGGGGGAGAGCTGGGGGGGGGCGGGGTACAGAGGATCTGAAGCAAGCCCTGCTTCATAGCAGACAGCGGAGAGCTCCATAGGAGCTTGAACTCACAAACCATGAGATCGTGACCTGAGCTGAAGTCCGACGCTCAGCTCACTGAGCCACCCAGGCGTCCCCAAACCATACCTTTTTAAACTTGATCTTAAAGGTCACATAAACAACAGAGATTCTTAAACTGATTCAAATGGGGGAGATTAAAAAAAACTTGGTAATCTTTATGGAATGTTATGAAATCTTGACCAAATTAATCAATCATATTAGAATAACTTTGTTATTTTTATTTTTTTCATCATAATAAGTCTTTAATCCTCATCCCCTATATCCCCCATGCCCCCACCCACCTCCGCTCTGGTAACCATCAATTTGTTCTGTATGGTTAGGAGTCTGTTTTTTGGTTTGTGTCTCTCTCTTTTTTCTTTGCATGTTTGTTTTGTTTTTTAAATTCCACGTTTGAGTGAGATCATATGGTACTTGTCTTTCTCTGACTATTTCACTTAACATAATACTCTCTGGCTTCGACCATGTCATTGCAAATGGCAAGATTTCATTCTTTTTATGGCTGAATAATGTTCCAATGTGTACATACACCACATCTTATTATCCGCCCATCAATTGATGGACACTTGGGCTGCTTCAGCAATTTGGCTATTGTAAGTAATGCTGCAATAAACATAGGGATGCATGTATCCCTCTGATTCTGTGTTTTTGTATTTTGGAGGAAAATAACCAGTAGTGTGACTCTTGAATGATAGGGTAATTCTACTTTTACTTTTTTTTGAGCAACCTTCATTCTGTTTTCCAGAGTGGCTGCCCCAGTTTGCTTTCCCACCAACAGTGCAAGAGAGTTCCTTTTTCTCCACACCCTCATCAACACTTGTTTCTTGTGTTTTTTATTTTAACCATTCTGACAGGTGTGATGTGATATCTCCTTGTAGCTTTGATTTTAATTTCCCTGATGGTAAGCGATGATGATGAACATCTTTTCATGTGTCTTCTGCCCATTTTTTAAATGGATTATTTGTTTTGGGGTGTTGAGTTGTATCAGTTCTTTACCTATTTTGGATACTAACCCTGTATCAGACATATCATTTGCAAATGTCTTCTCCCATCCTGTAGGTTGCCTTTTAGTTCTGTTGATTGTTTTCTTCACTGGAAACTTACAATAAATTTACTAGAGGGGCGCCTGGGTGGCTCAGTCGGTTGGGCCTCTGACTTCGGCTCAGGTCTGATCTCACCATTCATGAGTTCGAGCCCCGCATTAGGTACTGTGCTGATAGCTCGGAGCCTGGAGCCTGCTTTGGATTCTGTGTCTCCCTCTCTCTCTGACCCTCTCCCTTTCACACTCCTTCTCTCTCTCTCTCAAAAATAAATAAACATTAAAAAAATTTTTTTTAATTTACTAGAGAAAAATATGTATTCGTTATATGAAGGCGTATGATCCTCACCAAAGCAATAAGCAAAACAGACTATGCCTGAGCTTTTCGTTATTATTAGAATTTAGTTTGGGGATTTTTTTTTTCCTAATTTGGTTGTTCGGCTGTTTATTCCACTTGAGCAAAGGGATAAAAGATTTCAGAAAAATGCCTGGGAGGAATGCTAAAAGTTTTCATCAATGAGTAAATTGTGAATTAGTAAAAGCCCACGATTGTCAGCTTTTAGAGGCTGGGCTTCCTGGAGCAGCTCTCAGAACATACCCTGAGAATCACCGATCTAGCCAAACCCTCTCATTTATCGTCTGCAAAAGTCACTAAGGCTCACAAACATCTTTGGGTTTCCCCAAGGTCATCCAGTTAATTATTGACACAGAAAGTCCCCTCCCAAAGAATCACAGTGTTTCCCACATCACACGTCAGGGATGCCCATCGGGGATAAAGGAGGGTCCATGTGTGCTATGGGCCTGAGCTAAGTATAGCTGGTCGGAGTCCAAATCTAGCATGGCTGCAAAGCTTTCTAATCCACCTATATGCAGAAGAATAGAAGCTTGGAGCTCATTTCATGAGTTGTTTCTGCTAGTGATTTAAAGACACAGCCTTCTCTTCCACACGAAACGGTCACCTCTAGACAATGACTTCCCCGGACCCCGTGGGCCTGAGGTCCAGGTGTGACTTTCTCAGAGCTGACCAGTAAGGAAGGGCCTGGGCTGGCTCCTCGGCTCTCCCCTCCCACCCAGAAATGGTTAATTGCCAGCTCCAGGCTGCCTCCAGCCCAGCCCTAATTGGCCCGATCTCAAGCGGCCGGGCTGGAGCCGCAGCAACTCTGGGCCAGGCCGGAGCTGCGCGGAGCGGCAGGGGCACTCTTCCAAGGTAATGATTAAGCTGAGCGTCTGGCAAGGGCACAGGCAGCAGAGCCGGGAAGGTGAGCCCTGTTCACACCTCGGCCAGGCTGTGGTGGCCAGGACTGGTTTGGAAGGCAGGGCCCCGGGGCACGGGGGCCCAGAGCTGACAGCCACAGCCTCCCCCTGCACACGGGCATCCAGGAGCATCTCAGGCCGGAGCTTCTGCTGCCTGCCCTACTAGGACCCTGCCCTCGACCCTGGCACCATGAAGCTACAGATGTTCTGGACTGGGCTGGAATACACCTGCCGGCTCCTGGGCATCACCACTGCTGCAGGTAAGACCCCGCCTCCCCGCTACAGTCCCCTGCACCCTGGACACAGCAGACATGGCTGCTCAAGGGGTGGGCGCCAGCAGGCTGGGGACAGATGGACACATCGGGCCACATCTGCTCTCACTTTTCTTCCCAATGCCTCCAGAAACACTGTTTCGCAGGGCAGCGGCAGGTGCAGTGGGGTGAGCCTGAGTGAGGGAGCCTGATGCCAAATCTCCACTTGGTAACCCACCACCCATGTGACCCTGGGAGCCTTCAGTGTCCTCATCTGGGAACTGAGTAGAGAGGGTCTGCTTTACCTCCTGGAGGGCTATTGTGAGGTGGAGGTGGGGTCTGAAGGTGAAGGTATAAAAAACCAGGCCAATGTGAGAATCAGATGCCTCCCCGTATAGTTATAAAGATGATCAACAGAGCTCAAACCACAGCCCTATTTCATAGAAAGAGAATTCCCAGCACTTGGGGCAGGCTGAGCTCTAGGACTAAACATGGAGATCCCCGGCTTCCCTTGGCCCACTCCCACCTCATTAACAGAAAGTCCTGTAGAAACCCAAGCCCCCTCCCTGTGGCCTGATTACAAGAACACAGTGTGGGTCTGGAGAAGAAATGGTTCCCTACCCTGGACTCCTCTCCCTTACCCGGCCTGATCACAGGCTGCTTGACTTTCTGGAAGCACAGACAGAGCAGAACCAGAGCATCCACGATCCTGAGTTCTGCCTGCTCACTTCCCCAGTGCAGACCCCAACCTTTAGTCCCATAGGCCCCACATGGCCAGAATCTGTGTGGGGGAAGTGAGAAGGCAGCGTTCTGAGCTCTTAGCTCTGGTCCCACTGACCCTTAGGAAAAAGAAGAGACACACATTGATCACCAGGTCCTTCCTTGCCACTGAACAAAATCCAGGATGGGTCTTGGCAAATAGGAAATGTCCCCCAGCTCAGACTCCAACAGTGCCGGTTCCAGCCCCCCACCCTGTCATCTGCTGATGTGTGACCTTGGGAGAGCCACCCAGACCCCCTCGGATGGCACTTTCTGATCTGGACCTCCTGGCCAGGTATTTTGAAGGATCAAGGATGCATAAGCTGAGCCGAGTTAAGTGGAACTGAGGGCATAAACTTCTTGGGAGAAGCCTCTATGACATGATGCAGAGCTTGTTGGGGAGGCTGGCCAGTGGGCTCTTCTAGCATCCAGATCCTCAGCACAGGAAGTCAGCTGTCGGGGAAGCTCTAATGCCACCCTTCTTATTGCAAGATGGAGCACCTGAGCCCAAATAGGGGCAGTGACCTTGCCCAAGGTCACACTGCAGATCACAGGGACAGCAAGTCTGGAGCTCAGGTGCCTCAACTTTTGTAAAGGCCAGGACTCTGGCCAAAAAAAACCCTGCTTCTCAGAGTAGGAAACCCCGCCCAGCAGACACCAGGAAGGGTCTGGAATTGCTCTGCTGAGGGTCCTGAGTAAATGGGCTGGCAGGGTAGCCAGCTCCCACCTCCCACAGAACCACCTTGTTACCTACATATAAGAGAATGAATGCCGACGCCCACAACTTCACATCCTGGGGAGAGAAAGGTCAACCTACAGAGTGTTTCTGCGTCTGGGGTTCGAGTCCTGGTCTACCCCTGTTGATCTTGAGCCCATCCTGCCCTCCTCCAGGCCTTGGTTTTCAGATAACTATAATGTATCCTTTTTAGCTATCAGATATCTTGGTGATATTCTGCCCAGAGCTGCCTCCTGTCAGGAAGCCGTTTTAAGACATATCTATTTTTCTAATAGCCTAGCAAAAGACAGTTTAAAAGTCTGATTTATCTCAGTCAGTGGAAGGGTCTGCAGCCACACACACATACACACACACACACACACACACACACACACCTCCTCTTAAGCACACTCTTATCTCTGTGCAGAGGGCTGCTGTTAAATGCTGAAGATGGGTCTTCCTCTTGGTTTTGATAAGATCCAGGCTAAAAATAGGCCACAAGTTGCCTTTTAATGGCCAGGCTTTCCAATAATCTTGTTTGAGCTTTTTAGAGTGCTGGGAGCATGTGGGAAGCTAGAGAGAGGGGCTTTGGTGCTTTTGGGCAAATCTCAAGTTTCTTCCAACGTCACTAAACTCCTGGCCCGTTTCCAGTGTGTAAGATTTGCAAATTCTTTATTCCCTTAAGCCTCTTGTTGTTGAAATCTCCGTTGAGAATCTGGGCCTCATTTACAGGGGCATTGCTACCAGAGAGGAAATAAGACTTGAGACAGAGGCTGTCACTTTCAAAAACCCCAGGAGACCTAATGCAGCCCCTGGTCCTTTGGTCAGAAGGAACGTAGCATCTCCAGAAATGAGGAGAAGCATGTGGCCCAAGGTTGCCCAGTGTCACCTGCAGGTGACACCTGCCAATCCACCTGCCAATCCCCTCTGCAGATGGGATCTGGGACTATTAGAGGTTCTAAGGGTACCAGACCCCAGGAGACTCCACCACGACGGCAAGCCCAGTGGCTAAGGCCTGGTTAGCTGAGCTCATCTCTTCTTCTCCTCCCAGACCCTTTGGATGAAACTTCTTCAGGATGTCCAGTAGTCCCACGGGCCATTGCTGCCCCATCCCCATGCCCAGCCCCACAACACCAGTGGGCACAGACAGAGCATTGCCACTGCTGAACAGGGGCAGACAGGCCACGAGCAGACAGCACCCAGCTGGAAGTGTTTCTAAAATTAGAAAATTCTCTCCCATGAGACTTTTTTATGACTTTGAACCAGTCATAAAGTTTCCAAGTCATCACAGAGCTGCCCCCCCCCCAAAAACATTTGGCCGGCTTCACTCATTTGCATTACCTCCTTGGCATGGAAGGAAATATGTGTGTGTGTGTGTGTGCACACGCGCACGCACATGTGATGTCTGGTGCCTCTGCTGCTGAGATGTGGCTCTTGCAGTCGCTCAAAGAAGCAGACACAACTGGGGAACTGCACACAGACTGTGAGCGCTCCACACCTCCCCTCGCAGATGCCCACTTGTCCAACCCTCAAAGCGGGTTCTCGTGTCCACCTAAAGGCAGGGACGTGCCATCCTGAATTAGAGACTCGGGCCCCAAGGGATGTTCAACCCTAGGCTTTATTCTCACTACAAACCCACCATCAGAAAAGGGAACCTGGGAAGTGGGTTGTAACTGAGATGGGAGCCCAGAGGTACAGGGTGCCCCTTCTCTGTCCCGCAGGACTGGTCCCCATCCCTGTTCTTGGAAAGCAGGATTGGCTTCCCTTTGAACTTCGGCAGTCCTCTTAGTCCCTGAGAGAGAATCTCCATGCACTTCCTCACCACTCCTCAGCCCCGGCCCCGAGTCTTTGGGGAAGAGAATGGAAAGAGCCCACTGTGTTGGCCCTTTGGTGAGACCCCTGCAACTTTCCTCAGAGCAATGGCGGCTCGGGGTTGAGGCTTCTCACTGCCAGCGCTTGAGGGCTTTCATCGTTCTTCCAGCCCCGCTCGGGTGTGAGAGCCGATAATGAACATTATTATTTGAGTATTTACTGCGAGCCAAGCTCTGCGCTGCCTGTTTCAAAGGTAGTGTTGCATTTCGTCCTCATAATGACTCTTTGAACCATCATCATACTCCTCCCCATCCCCACTGTATGTGGGGGGGGGGGGGGGGAACTGAGGTTTGGTGGAGTGAAACACTTCATTCAGAGTCTCACAAACAGGAAGCAAAGAGGCAAGATTCTGATTGATGATGGTCTATTCCTGAGACTCGACTCTTCCACCTAACTCCGGCTAAAGAACACGTCTTTATATGTCTTGGCTACCCCAAGATGCGGGAGGTAAAACACACAGAGGGTCCCAAAGAGGCCGGACCGAAGCCACACCATACACAGGCTCAGGCATGTGGGGTCACAGCTAGTTGGGCACAGCTACACTGAAGCCTAGTAAGCACGACCAAACACTTCCTGAATCTAAAGACACTGACATTTCATCACTTCCTGTCTCTGAACATGCATACTTTGACTGGCACTACCAAATCCACTCCTGGACCTCCTCTGAGGACAGACAAATCTGCTCACCTTTCCGGAGGGAACTGTCACAGCAGGACCTCCCATTTATGGGTCCAGAGATGCACAACTGATAACAACAGCAGAGTCATGATCTTGCTAAAGCCCCACCAGTGTCTATGAGGGCCAAGTGCTGACCTTAGTCCTAGTTTACAAATGGGAAAACTGAAGCTCAGAATGTTCGGGTAGCTTGGCAGAAGTCGCACAGCCAGTAGACAGCGGGTATGGTATTGGGGGTCCAGTCTGCCCACTCGCAGGGATGCAGTGGAACATCCAGGGACCATCAGTACACTGCTCCAAAGAGAGGGGTGCCACACAGCCAACTGGGAACTGGGCCGGCACTGAGACAGGGCCATTTTGAATGAGCCCTGCTTGTCAGGCTAATGTGCTCTTTCTGGCAAATCAACTATTTTAGATCAACCTGGAATCACTTAAGGGTTTGTTTTGTTCCAGGTTTTTGACCTATTAACCTCTTCTGTCCTCTAAAGGACAGAGCCACATTCCCCAAAGCCCCATTCCTTGCCAATATTCGGTTCAAACTGGAGATTTGGCTTATTAATATAGCCTAAGACAAAAGAAGCATTTAAACCCAGATGTTCTCATTATTTTTTAAAGAGTACAGCAAATGCATAGTTTGACCTTAGCCCTGACAAAGCCTTCAAAAAAAACAACAACAACAACAACAACAACTAATGCTTCTGAGGCAACCATCTTGGGCCCTCCATGCTAATTTCCATCCTTCTTAAATGTGTATCCCCGTGACCATTTCCTGCCATCTAAGGAAGCTTTGTGCACTTCAACATGTCCACAAGTGAATTTATTACCCAAGCAAGACCACATTGTTTTCAGATCCTCCAAATGGATGTTGACTGTTTTTCTTTTCTGATCTGATTGTTCCAATGAGTAAATGAGATATCCCTACTTCTGTTCCGCTCCCTTAGCACTGAAAGATCATATGACTTGGGTCAAACATTTTTTTTTTACCTCTTTGTGCCTGTGTCCTCCTTAGATTTAGAATCAAGGAATCTGTAACTCCATTTAGGATTCATTTATTCAGCAAACACGTGCTGAGTTCCCATTTTGTGTCATGTAGACACATAGATTAGGATGGTCTGACCCTTACCCTTGAGAAGCACATGGTCTGACCAGGGAGACAAGCCAATAAATACACATCCCAGCACCAAGTGCTGCAGTGTAGAGTTGGAGGGGTGAATTTGTGTTCTTCTCTACTACTTACTAGGTGTGTGACTTTAGGCGTGTTACCTAACCACTTTACACATCAGTTTTTTCACCTTTGAAATGGGAATAATGACTGTATCTACCCTCTAGGGCTGTGAACATTCAACAAAACAATGACTGAAGCATGAAAATGCCTGGCACATATATTCTCAATCAGGGCTGGTTAACTTTTAAAGGGATGTGTTGAACACAGGGTAGAGCATAAGTGTTGGGCTCTTCCTGAAGGATGGAAAAAGAAGAAAGACCAGAGGAAAGGAATAAGGCAATCTATGACCCTTGAAGCTGCAAAGGGAGGAGGAAGAGTCCTTAGAATATGAAGAGTCTTTTGCTGAATAACATTTTCCTTCACAGTTTGAGGTTGGGTCATTAGGATCAGCCCACAGAAGAACTGATCATTTTTAAACCACATGTAGTGATCAAATCAGAAGAAAGATGGTAGCCTCGTTTTGTTTTTTACCAGCTGGCAATTCTCTTAAAAGTGTCCTTAGTTCTGAACAACCATCTGAAGAGGGCTATTATCAAAAGAGATTGTCGTTAGATATAAGTGGCAGATGCTGAGGAGGGAGAGCCTTCTGCGGATTTCCTCCCAAGACTTCCTAGATCACCAGAGGCCAGGTGAAGTCAGATGAAGAAACATGGCTTGTGTGGCATGGATAGAGCATCTGGGGGGATGGCCATTGTTTTCCGGCACCAGGAAACTGCCATATGGAAGGGCGAGCAAATGTCTTCTTTTTGAATGCGAGAATAAGAAGCAAACACCTTGGGCAAATACCTTGACCTGAAATCAAGACCTAGGAGAAATTCCCCCTGTAGGTCCTTACAAGAATGCTATTCTGTGCTAGAGGGGATATCCTCAATAGTATCAGTGATCCCTGCAGAGCCATCAACAATGTCATCCCCCAAAAGTGGCATATCAGCCTAGATGGCTTCCCAAGTGAATTCTACAACATTGAAAAAATAATATCATCTATTCTACACAACCTTTCCAGAAGTCTGAAAAGGAAGGAATACTTTTCAACTCTTCTATAAACTAGCATTGCTCTAATACCAAAACCAGACAAAAACATCATGAGGAAACTACAAATAGCCCTCAAAACATAGATGTAAAAGTCCAAACAGTGGTTTAGCAAATAAAAAAAATATATATGTCAAGAGGATAGTATATCATACACAAGTGGAGTTTATCCCAGGAATAGTAAGATTGCTTTAACATTTGAAAATCAATTAATATAATTGACCATATTAACAAACTGAAAAAGAAAAGCTTATATTATACAAAGCATTTGACAGAATTTAACATTCTTTCATGAGGAAGCCTATCATCAAACTGGGTATAGAAGAAAACCTTCTCAGCCTAAAAAGAGCATCTACCAAAAACCTTACAGCTACTTACAAGTAAAAGATCAAATGACCTTCTCCTAAGATTAGTAACAAGACAAGAAGGTCCACTCTCACCACCTGAGCCAAATATTGTACTAAAGATTATAACCAGTATAATAAGGCAAGAAAAAGAAATAAAGTACATACAGGTTAGCAAGGAAGAAGAAAACTTGTTATTCACAGATGACATGATCATCTATGCAAAATCTGATGGAATCTATCAGAAAAGCTACTAGAACTAATAAAAGGTTTAGTAAGGTTGCATAAGACAAAATCAATATACAATAACCAACCATATTTCTCTATACCAGCAACAAAAAAATAGAAAATGAAAATTTTTATTTTTTTATTTTTTTGTTGTTTTTTTTAATGAAAAATTTTAAATACAATTTACATAACGTCAAAAATATGAAGTACTTCGGAATAAATCTGACCCAAAAATAAACTAAAAAAAAAAAAATGCTAGAGGTAGCAAAGAAGACCTAAATAAATAAAGAAATCTATCCTGCTCATGGGTCAGAAAACAACATTACTCAGATGTCAATTCTTCCCCAAATTGTCATACAGTTTAAAAGCAAACTCAGTCAAAATCCCAACAGTTTTTTCCAAAACCTGAAAGCTGCTTCTAAAATTCACATGCAAATACAAAGGTCCTAATATAGCCCAACAATGTTGTAATCAAAGAACAAAGTTAGAACATTAACACTACCTGGGGCGCCTGGGTGGCTCAGTTGGTTAAGCATCTGACTTTGGCTCAGGTCATGATCTCTTGGTCCGTGAGTTCAAGCCCCACGTCGGGCTCTGTGCTGACAGCTCAGAGCCTGGAACCTGTTTTAGATTCTATGTCTCCCTCTCTCTGACCCTCCCCCATTCATGCTCTGTCTCTCTCTGTCTGAAAAATAAATAAACGTTAGAACATTAACACTACCTGATTTTAAGACGTATTGTAAGTCTGCAGAAGTCAAGACAATGCACTATTGACATAAAGAAAGACAAATAGGTTAATGGAACAGAATAGTGTCCAGAAATGGGCCCATACATTTATAAACAACAGAGCTTTGACAAAAGTACAGAGGCAATTTAGTGTGAACAATTGAAAATCCATTTACCAAAAAATGAATGTCTATCTATAGCTTGTACCATACACAAAAAAAGACTAAAGTGGATTATAGACTTAAATGTGAAACCTAAGACTACAAAACTTTTATTTTTTTAATGTTTATTTATTTTTGAGAGAGAGTGTGTGTGTGAGTGGGGGAGAGGCAGAGAGAGGGAGAGAGAGAGAATCCCAAGCAGGCTCCGCATTGTCAGCACAGAACCAGATGCAAGGCTGGAACCCGGGAACGGCGAGACCATGACCTGAGCCAGAGTCAGAGCTTAACTAACTGAGCCACCAGGGAATGCCTAAAACTAAAAAACTTTTATACTATGGGATAAACTCTAGGTAATGAGTTAAGCCAACGTTTCTTATTTATAATATCAAAAGTTCAATCCGTAAAAGAACAAACTGATAAATTGCATGCTATCAAAATTAAAAACTTCACTTTTCAAAATATAATGTTAAGAGACTGAAAAATCAAGTTGACAAAAATACATGATGGCCAATAAGCCCATGAAAAGATGTTCCACATCATTAGTCATTAAGAAAATGCAAATCAAAACTACAATGAGATACTACTACGTAGTATTAGAATGGCTTTCTACCAAGTACTGAGTGTTGGCAAGGATGTGGAACTCTAATACAGTACTCATGGGATGTAAAATGGTACACTCACTTTGGGAACGATTTGGCAATTTCTTTAAAAAGTAAACATATAACTACCATATGATCCACCATTCCATTCCTAGCTGTTTATACCCAAGAGAAAAAAAAAAAAAGCAATGTCCACAAAAAGATTGTACATGGATGTTCATAGCATCTTTATTTGTAACAGCCAGAAGCTAGAGACAACCCAAATGCCCGTCAACAGATGAGTTATAAACCAGCCCAAGTATATCCATACTGCTTAGCAATAGAAAGGCATAGGGGCACCTGGGCTCAGTCAGTTATAGTGTCCGACTCTTGATTTTGGCTCAGGTCATGATCTCATGGTTTGTTGGATTGAGTCCTATATCAGGCTCTGAGCTGACAACACAGAGCCTGCTTGGGATCCTCTCTCTCCCTCTCTCTCTCTCTACCCCTCCCCCCACTCACATGCACTCTCTCTCTCTCTCTCTCTCTCTCTCAAAATAAGTAAACTAAAAAAAAATAAACAATAGAAAGGCATAAGTACTGATATGTGCTACCACATGGATAAATCTCAAAGTAATTATGCTGAATGAAAGTAGACAGCCAAAATAGAGTATATATTGTATGATTCCATTTTTATAAACTTCTAAAAAATGCACACTAATCTCTGATGACAGAAAGCAGGTCAGTGGTTGTCTGGGGATGGGTGGAAGGGTGGGAGTGTAGTATTACAAGGATACAAGGGCCACTCTGGTTTCTGCGTGCCTCATGCTCCAGCAGGTTGGCTCAGGCAGCTGTGCATGATGATAGTAGAGGCAGGAGAGAGCAGACCAAGTTCACAAACCCATTTCACATCACTGCTTGCATGATGCCTGATAACATCCTCTTGCACGAAGCAAGTCACATTTCTGAGCTCAGATTTGAGGGCTTGGGGAATCAGCCTTCGCTTTAATGCGGGGGACTGCAAAGTCACAAAACAAGGGGTGTGGACACAGAGAGGGGCATTACTTACTGCAATCTACCCCAGGACTTCTACAAGGCCAAATGAAGTAGACCTCCTGGATGGTCAACTTTGGTCTATAGCTCATGTTAAAAGAATCTAGTCTAGAAAATTGAACGGGTGCAAAATCTTGCCTGTGGGAAATTCTCCCCTAACAGGCTTGTGAGAGGTATTAAGGGTACTGACTGCCACACTATACTCTAAAATCTCTTCTAATTGAATATCTAGAATTTTCTACTATAAAATCTTGGCCTTTTCTCCCAGTGTCTCTGAACCGTGGCCCATATGTGTCAGCTGAACGTCTCTCAACATACAGGTAAACCTCCCTGCCAGGCTTAGACTCTGCCAAAGCTTCTCCTGGGTTAAGAAGTCTACAGCTACTACCTCATTATCTCAGTGGATCCTTAGCAACTGGCTCCAACATCTTCATGTTCTTAGAAATGGTGCAAGTGTAGCAGTTACCTCTACAACGAGCTGTGACCTTTTCAGAACCTAAACCATCCCCAGCCGTTGTCATCAGCTGGTACATCCTTACCCGAGATGTCCTTGTGTATCCTACGACCAGTAGGAGATACACCATACTTGAGGAAGAAGAGGAGAGACAATCATGACGTGGTGAGTTATGAGGCTGTCCTCAGCAGCAGTGAATATGACATTCTCATCTTGCTCCCCACGCAGCCAGAGCCAATATCACTGCCTGGCGTGAAAAGCCAGGTAATGTGACCTCTAGTGACCTCTGTTGCCATCAGGGCACCGCACTGAATGTAAGACAGATACCAAAACTCCACCCAGTGATGGAGTCGGAACAGACAACCCCCAGCCAACCATGAGGTCAGTCCTGAGACAAAAGCAGCACGAGGCCAGAGGCCCCCAGGATAGCCCCTCAGCAGTCAGCACCACGGACAGGCCACGTCCTCAAGAGCACACTGGTCCTAAGCCCTTGGCATCCCTAGCAAGTCACAGAGGACGTGACACAAGAGATGTTGAAATGGATGGGGATTTGGACTACTGATATCCCAATCAGGCCTGCAGAAGGGACCTCAGGCAGAAAAATCAATGAACAACATCAGTGTGCAGAGAAGAGCTCTTTAGCCACAATAACACTGTGTATTAATGGAAGGAAAGGATGAGAATAAACCCTCTCCTCCCCCTTGAGAGTACTTGCCTCTCTCGGGCAGGAACAACCTGCCTCTCCTGATAATTCTATGAGCCATCGTCTACATTTGCACAGCACTCTGTAATGTACTAAGATTGAGCATTCAGAGCCATTTGTGTATGCTTTTATTACCCTCATTTTCCGGAAGAGGAAGCAGACGAGAGGGTTATGGTTTGCTTGAGAAGCCGGGGCTCCGCTTTCCTGATCAGGCCTCACGTTCTCTCTGCCACAGCCAAGTACCCGCACAGCTCCCACCCGCGCCTGCTCTGAGACCAGCACATCAAGACGCCTAGAAAGATGCCCAGAAAGCGGTGCACCACAGAGTCTCGGGCCAGAACCTCTGATCCCTGCTAACCTGAACTAGAACAAACCACTCAGGAAGGCAACTCAGAAGAAAGCCCTGGCCTCTGGGAGAAGAAAATACCGCGCCTCGGCCCAGACGGGAGGGACAGAGGCTAGAGGGCAGGGGACAAGGTGAGGAGGCCAGGCCTGTCCACAAATGCTTGTGGAGGAAGAACTGGCCCTGATGGGCACCAAGTAGGATGCCTCCCCCAGGGGACGGTGCGGGAGGGGGGAGACAGAAAGGTGGGGCAGACTGTACGGGGGGTGGGGGGCTCCTAATGTGGCGCTGTGGGTCTGGGAAGAGAGGTAACAGGGCCCTGAGGGACAGATAACAGGGAGTGTTGGAAGGAGTCAATGGGTCACTTGATGGTGGTATAAAAGTAGTTACATGGCAGTTCTGCCCAGCACCACCCTCCCACCTGCAGCACGACAACAACAACGACAACGACAACAACACATCTAGGGATCAAGGCTGTTCTTAGGGGCAACTTTTTCTTACAGAGAATTTATCGTAATGAAGCCCTGATTCTGGGGACATGTATGGTGTTTGTTTCCATGGTCGAACTGTCCGCTCCTCTGTCTCCACGCCCAGCTCTGGGAAAAGGCCTCAGGGCCATTTGTCGGAGTGAATTGCTGACACAGATTGTCCATTTCACACTGAACTAGAGCCCCGTGAAGCCAGCGTTGCAGAGACACCAGCCAGGCTGCCTTGTCAGGAGGAAAGGGGACCAGGAGTACAGGCCAGATTCCAGGAGTAGCTAGAGGCTCCCAAACCCTGGGCCATGTGCGTCTCTGGATGCCAGGGCTGGAGACACCCATTGCCATGGTCACAAAAGGGCCAATGCCGCCTCCGCATCACCGTGGGAGTGAGTACCTCCTTATGTTTAGGTCTTAAATTTAGAGTGAGCGCCTCTTTAAATTTTGTGCTCACCTCACATCAGTCCTGGCTTCGCTGGATGCCGAAACTTCTCTGTGTCTTATAGACAGCCCTGCCTAAATTTGGAAACCTGGCAGAGTTCCTAGGTCCAATTCCACCAAGCAAGGACTATACCCATTCTCATCCACGGGGCTGACAAGAGGCCTCGGAGAGAGCAGGTGGCCCACCTGTGCGGTCCTGGGAAGACAAACGCACAGGAGACAAGATGGCCAAACCACTTCTCACACACCCGTCCCATTTTTCACCTAACACCCCTCCTTCCAATCGAAGGCCACACATCATGCTCATTTCTTGGCTTCTGAAATACCCCAGTTCTGGAAACTAGTCCCCTGGAAAAACATTTAGGAAGCTCCAGACCCTCAGTCAAAACGGCCTTGGAGTCCTATATCTGCATCACATGGCACTGTGGGGCCTCCCAAAGACAGTGCGTTCCCAGCACAGTTCAGTGAGAACAGCAGGCGGGGAGCTGCCATGGCAATGGCTGATGTGGCTGTCTGGGATGAGTGCTAGATACGAGTCACAGCGTTCTCCCGCAGTAGACGGGCCTCAGTGTTTGCTTTCCTCACTTTGTCCACTGAGAACCTTTGTAAAATGAATCTGCAGGAGGGAACTGCTTTGGATGAGGCAGAGCCTCACCGATCCTGCATGAAATCCTAAGCTATTATACCAGCAAATAGGATCCTAGAGACACCACCCCCACTCCTAATGAACTGCCTCTCCCGGCCCGTGCCCAAAGTTGAGCAGGGGGAGAGTTGCTACAGGACCTGGGAGCCCACAAGCTGGCTTTCTGACAACCAAGCTGAGGACCGCTGAGAAGGGCCAGAGGCCCAAGGGGCTTTGGGTGCACGCTCAACATTGAGAGTCAGAATATAGACCAGACCAGACACAGGGACTTCTGGGCCAAAAACCTCAGGTAGTGAAGAAGATAGGATAAGCTGCTTTTCCAGTTCTGTGGCTACCTAATAAAACCACTCCAAAACTTAGTCGCTTGAGGCTACAACAATTTTATTACGCTCAAAATGTTGTGGCTCGGGAATTCAGGCAGAGACAGTGGAGACGGCTCATCTTTGCTGCATGACGATGGGGTGGCTGGAATGACTCCTCAAGGGCTGAATGTCTGGAGCTTTGGTTCTGACTGTTGGGTTGGCTCGTCCATTTTTCTCCACTTGGTACCTGCTGGGGCTGGGACGTCCACGGAACTTCCTCACGGAAACTTGCCTGGTGGAGAGGGCTGAACCAGCTGGGGCTGGCTGTGTATCTGTCTGTCTCTCTCTTTCTCTGGCGTTCCCTCTACATGGCTTCCTCGCACACAATGGTCCCGGGAGCATCAGACTTCTTACATGGTGGGTGGGTGGCCCCAGAACAGGCATTTTAAGAGGCCTGGGTGGAAGCTCTTTGTGAATTAGCAGTGTAAGTCCTTGAACTGTCTACATCATTCTACTGAACTGAGTCACTAAGGCCAGACCATATTCAAAGGGAGGGGAGTTAGACTCCACCTCTCGATGGGAGGCATTGCAAAGAATTTGTGGGCAGCTTCCATTAACACATCCTACTGTAACACAGAAACCCCAAATCACGTTGCTAAAGTTAGGGGTATCTCTCTCACCTAACTGTGTAGAGTACATGGGCGTCCACTCTCCTTTTCTGCCATAGAGCCCAGCAATTAGTTTATCAGGTGTCTGGGAGTGTGGCTGCCCCAGGGATCCGTGGGAACATCTTCACAAGACCATCCCTGGCTCACTTACCTTAGTCATGGCAACTAGTGTGACCTTCAGAGGCCCGGGAGACCTTTGGGGAGAGAAGTGCTAGGGAGAAGAGGAAGTTCTCGTAGAAACAAGTCCAATCCCCGGGGTACGTGTCTGCACCCAGGCTGCAGGGACAAGGGTTTTCCCAGCACCACAAGGCACAGCTTTCTCAATGGACTTGGCTCCCTTGGAGGAACAGGAGGAAGTTGCAAAGTACAAGAGGACTTGAGGGTGTGGGCCCAGGAAGCCACACTGTCACTGCCTTAGTGTGGAACCTGTGACCTTACCTGGTCCCAGGAACTGCACAGAGAAGCCCAGAGACGAGGCCCTGTCCCTTTTCAGCCACGGCGGTTCCAGGTTCTTATTCATGCTGCTCCACGCTTCTGGCATCACCTTGCCTTCCTTCCCTGCAGAACCGTCCTCGGCTTCCAGACAGAATGGAGCCAGCACTCGTCCTGTTCCTGGGGTGCCGTGGCCTCTTCCCACCCTCCCCCGCTCTTCATTTCCTGGGTCCGCGACAGTCTGCCCAAGCCCCAGGGTATATTTCCTTTGCACCGCTGTGCTTTACCCAGGCCTGGCACAGAGGATGTGCCATAAATGAGGGTGCAGGCTGACCGCTGGGGACTTTGGACCCTGGCCTATTAGGACAACTCTTGGGTCTCTGGGGGGCACTGCCCTGGGCAAAGAGATTCAGCCATGGCTACTTCTGACATTCAGAAGACGACTCTGCTCAGACTAATGGCCCCTTTCCAGAGGCCTGGGGTGAGGGCCAGATGGGTTACTACCACACTGAGCCAGAGTTTAGACATTCGGCAGATCATCGAGGCAGTGAGGCAGGAGTTTCCTGACTCGTTCTGTGGCAGACATTAGAGAAATCCATTCACAGCTGGGTTTGGGGGACACAGTGGTCCACTGCCCATGGCAATGAGGGTGTCATCCATGTAACACCCCCATCACCCCATGTGAGGGCCCCCAGGAAATGTCCTCCCCACCAGCACCATTGTCACCAGAGTCCTTCCTCTGCTGGGGGTTCTTGGGGCCCCTGGGAATCAGTCCTGATTCTGGCTGCCCTCTGCCCTTTACAACAGCATGCCCCGGGCAAGGTGCCACACCTCCAGGATGCTTGCTGGGATTTTTCCATAAGTTACATGCGGGACGTTGTGCAGACTAAACAAGATGCACGTAGGGGCCTACTGGAATGTGCCGGCACGTGCTGGGACCTCCCTGAGAGGCAATTGGGTGGTCACGTCCAGGGAGGCTCCAAACCCAGATGCCTTCTGGTCCCACCCTTCTGCCTTCCACTACCCAGATGAAAACCAGGATGAAATGGCAAGACACGCCCTTCTCTGTGCCTGGTCTGAGCCCCCAGACAGAATCAGCCCTCCCCTCCTGGGGTCCTGTGCCTACTGGCACCCTAGTATTAAACAGGGGAGCAAGAGCACCTGGGCACGCCAGCAG
Source organism: Leopardus geoffroyi (assembly GCF_018350155.1). Classification (NCBI taxonomy): domain Eukaryota; kingdom Metazoa; phylum Chordata; class Mammalia; order Carnivora; family Felidae; genus Leopardus; species Leopardus geoffroyi. Next base: position 48,872,415 of record NC_059334.1, on the reverse strand, counting down.
GAGCCAAAACCAGAGCTCGTGGCTACCAGTGTGCTAGGAGATGGGGAGGCCAGGCGCAGCCGGACCACGGTCCTGTCTCTCGGTCACCACCTCACGTCTGCTGCTTGATCTCGGCCAATCACCAAAGCCTCTTACCCTGTCTGCCCGACGTTAGGATGTTTTCTGAAATGCCAATCTGAACATGTTGCTCAACTTCTCCAAAACACTCAAGGCCCTCCCTGCCCATCCTGTGGGGGCTGATATTTAAAGACCCACCCGCCAGCCTCAGTCCACATGGACTGCCCATGGCCCCCTCTGAGAAAAGAGAGAGCTCTCTCTTTTCTCTGCTGTTCCATTGATTTGTTTTCTTAATCGCAGGCCAGGGCTGCCTCTACAGCATTCCTAGAATGCCCCTCTGACTATTGACCTTCTGTTGCCATCAAAAGGCATCAAAATACCTCTCCACAGGCCTAACAAACCAGGGCAAAGGGCTGTTTCCAAGACCCTTCCTGCCACCTGCTGGCCACTGGCCACAAAGCATGCGAATCTACAAATGTGAACGAAGCCACCCGCCGAAAGTTAACAAGCGACTGAGCAGCTGTGGTGTGCCTGGCATCAGTTAGCTTACTGAATCCTTATAACCATTCTGTGCAAGAGGGATGACAAGGAAACTGAGGCTCAAAGAGACTGCGTGCCTCAGCTATTAACTGGCGGATGTGAGGTTGAAATGCAGGAATGACCTTGGTTGGTAGGTTGGTTTTGCTTACACTCTCTGTGCCTCAGTTTCCTTTCTGTAAAAGGACGGTAACACTAGTACCTTCACAGAGCACTGTTGTGATGACTTGGAAAGTTAACAAACGCTAAGTGCTGAGGACAGGGCAAGATACATACATTGAGTGAAAACTGAATAGACAGATGGGCATTGGCCTGCAGTATATACCACATCACACACACACACACACACACATCGACAGTGGAAACCAGGAAACCGCCCATCACCCGGAGCCAGAGTCTCAAGTTTGGTCTGCAGGTCGTTTACCTTCTGACATGTGTCCTTGGGAGAACTACCCAAGATGACAGACTGAGTAGGAAATATATACCTCCCTGTGTCTCGGGCTGCTGTTGAGGAGCCAGGACGAGCTTCACCACCGTGCAGAAAGCATTAAGCTCTCTGTAGGTTACGCCGGCCCGCTGGATGTGTGTGGCCGACCAGCATCCCTGGCCCCTCACAGGGTACAAGCCAGTGAACATCTAGAACCTGGAGAGGGCACGGGGCCCTCCACGGCTCCAGACCAAGCCCAGGGGAACACTGGAGCCCTCCATCACTACGAATCCTCAGGCACTGCCCCTCCCTTCCTGGACAGAAGCACTCTGTGCCTTGCTCCCCAAAGCACTTCCACATCCAGTCCCCCCAAGGGGGAGCGAGAGGTGCCTGTGGCCTAAGTGAGGGGCTCTGCACTGCTCTTCAGCAGACAAAAGTCTCAGGACATGGGGATGAAAGTTTACAATGTCTCTGCCAGACAGGAGAGGACTCATCAAGGGAAGCAGCCTCCCGACCAGCAGAGGTGAAGGGCCACACATGGACAGACTACCAAACACAACAGCCTAGCCCTGCCATCTGTGATTTTCTGGGAGGGAGACAAGGTGAAGCCACAATTCGGCCAATTGCAGAGGGGGTCATCCGAGCCCAGAGAAGAAATAGAGGGTGCAGTGTAATCAATTAGGACCAGAAAGAACTCTGGTTACTGGGCCATGCAGCCCCGGAGGAAGTTTTCAGGACACCTCCGTGCTGTCTGTGGAATGTTTCCATAAGCGAGCGGATGGGGTCTGAGCCACGGCTCATTGAGTGAAGCGGTAAGAGCAAGGGAATCCCCATGAGGAGACAGCCCGGAGCCAGCAAGTCTAGAAAGGAGAGTCCGAGAAGAAATTCACGCTGGACAAATGGAAGGTCAGGTGCTTGAGCACAAACACCAACCGCCAAGTAAGAGCAGGAGGAGGGACAAGGCTAATCAGCTTCCTGTGTCCGAGCAAACCCTCAGGGGCTTAACCAGCACTGGGGCCAAAGCAAGGAGCCAGGACTGTGTGATACAGGAGGCATGAAACCAGCGAGTGGAAAGGAGGTCACAGAAATAGCTACAACAGTGAGCTAGGCAAGGGGACAGGGGTTGGGGAGGTCCCACGGCCAAGCACGGACCCAGACACATGGCATACACGGGTATGGCTTGCAGGACAGTGAGGGCCCTTAAGGCCATGCCACATGGAAGACAGCTGTGGAGCAGAGGGGCTGGTGGCCCGTCAGTGTGAACTGTCTCTGGGGACACTAAGGGATGACCCATGTGGGCAGAAGACAGGCATCTGTGCCCCGGGGGCACTGCTGGGGTTCTGCCTGAAACCCCTCTGGCTTCCAGAGACCATTCCAGAAGGCTCCCTGCTCTCCTGCATCTTCCCAGCCACCAATCCCTGTGCCACGTGGAGAAGAGCCCACCCTGGCTCCCGTTCCCCAGGGAGAAGCCTCACTCCACAGCCAAGGAACCTTCCACAGGGCCACGCTCTGGCTGGAGCACGTGGGCCCACTCTCCCCTCTCTTCTTCCCCTCTTAGTGTTGATCGGCGTGGGCACTGAGACCTTCCTCCAGGGACGGTTCAAAAGCCTGGCTTTCTATTTGCTGTGAGTATGCGTGCATGTGCTTTCCCCGCCCACATGTTCTGCTCGGCACATCCCAAGTCTGTCTCTTCAGACTAACACAGAGCAGCCTCCCCCCCCCCCCTTTCCCATGCTAACTCCGTCACATCCCACAGGTAGAAGAAGTAGAGAGGGCTTCTAGGATATTCTCTGCTTTGGGCAGGGCTTTGGTCGGACTATCCCATAAATCAAACAATTCTCCTTCCATTCATCTACCTACACACCCATCCTCCCATCCTCCCATCCATCCGCCCATCCGTCCAACAGCCCATCCATCTATCCATCCATTCAGCCAGCGAGCCAGCCAGCCGCCCTCTACCCACCCATCTATGTTTCCAATCATTTCTTTATTCAGCAGCCACTAACTGAGCTCTTGTTTTAAAGAGAGAGGAATCAACTCAAGAGACTATATATGTGAGCCCTTCTACATGCCATGCACACACACACAAAAGGTTTTATTTGCATCATGTTCTTTAACTCTGACCGCATCACGGAAGTGCACACTGTCCTAGTTTTTCAGGTTAAAAGGTTCGGAGGGAGTAAGCAGCTCAGCCACGTCACCAAACTTAAGAGCAACAGGGCGCAGACTCAGGCCTGGGCCCACGAAGCTCCTCCCCAGCATCCTTCCCAGCCAGCTGCCTCTGCAAATGCCTCCCGGCAGGAAGGAGATCTCTGTGCAGTGGTGACCCAGGGAGGGAGGAAAGCCTTGGGTCCCTGCCGGCTCTGACCAATCAGCTTCTCGGCATCCCCATCCTGAGAGACACAGGGAGCCTGGGCTTGGCCTGCAGGGTGGCCAGCCTGCCTCTGCAGCTCCTCCCTCTCCTCCCCCTCTACATCCACCCTCATCACTGCCCAGGGCAGGTCTTCAACCTGCTAGACGGTCACACCCACCATCTCCCATCTTCCACCCTTCCAGCCCACGTCCACACCACCACGCAATTAGCCACCTATAAACACAGGGCTCTTCCAGAACCTTCAGCAGCTGCCAGGGTCTCCCGGCCATACTCTCTGCCATTTCCTGGCTTCCATTTTAGTTCTTGTCACTGAGCTTCCACCTCCGGAGCTTCTGACTCTTTCTCAAACTCACCTGCACCACCTCACCTCCTAGCCCGTTGTTCATCCCGGTGAGCACCCAAGGTGATTTTCCACCCACCTCGACATTCCCAAAGCCTGATATTCCTTCCTGGCGTTCTGCCCTGGGAAGCTTGCCCGGAGCCTGAAGCCCCCACTGCCTGAAAGTGACTTCTCTTCACTCTGAACACCCTCCATGTCCCACTGAGCCTGTCCCCACCACTCTGCGCTGTCTCTCCGGAATCCAGAAGCGGGCCCAGCCTTCCCCTTCTCCGCACGGTTGTGCAGCTCACCCGCACGGTCACTTCAAGTAAGGGGTAGGGTTATCATCCTGCTGTAACAGGTCAGGTCCGTAGCCGGTTAATGCAAACTGCTTTCTGCCCAGAACCCTGCCCCTTCCTGACCGCTCTGTCCCTTTCCTGAGAGGACGCTGTGCCCATCTGGTCACTCTGCGGCCAGTCCTCGAAGACATTATTTCCAGCCTCCGGTCCCCCTGCCCCTCGCGGTGAACTGGCTTAGGTTCTGCACCCTGCACTGCTCTATAACCCTGCGGGACGGGCAGCCACCACCCTCCTGAGCTCACAGCCACCCACACCTCAAGGGCCATCTAAACACCAGCCTCCCTCTTCCTTCTTCCTCTGCCGTCCTCCTTTGCACTCACTCAGGCTCCCCTGCAGATCTCAGACTCCTGCCTCTGCGTTCCCTCAGAGCGGTCCTCGGTCCTCGATGGCAGCGCAGCCCTGTAGGACGGCCACTCCCTCCTCCGTGTCCCCGGGACCCTCGCACTCTCCAGGAGGAACTGAGCTGTTGTTGGCTTTTGCTTGTCCTTCACTTCTCTCTGCCCTGGCTTCCTCTCCCATCTTCCTCCTCCCTGCGAGGCCCCTCACTGTTTTCCTCACACGCACCCGCAAACAGCAGCCACACCATTAGCTGAAGGGTCTGCGTGGCTTGTGTGGCGCCCTGGGCAGAGGCCTTGGTTTGTAGGATGTTGCTGCCACTGCAGGGCTCTAGCCTTGGATTCATTGCCCCATTTGAGTAAGCAGACCTCCCTGGCCTCAAGAGGCACAGCCTCTATAGCACCAGACAGGACGTCTGGTGAGTCACTTTATTGCCCAAGCCTCAGTTTCCTCCTTGTCCCCCCCCCCCCAACCCCATCCCAGGCAATGAAGCTTGTTTTACAAAGCATGCACCTTGGTGTGCTTGTTAGGAATGCAGGCTCTGGAGTCTGAGTGCTGGGTTCAAATTTTGCCCCTGCTACTGATCTGCTGTGTGACCACAGCAAGGATCTTGACCTCTCTGTGCCTCGAGGCCCCTAGCTGTAAGCTGAGGGTAATTACAGTGCCTCAACAGTAATATGGTTACAAGGACTGAATGAATTGATATTTGAAAGCCCTTAGGACATAGCTGGCGCATCGTTGTCATTATATAAATGTTAGTTACCCAATTTAAAAGCTAAGGAGTAAGAGGGAGATACTGGGAGACATAAAGAGAATAGGAGAGGGGCGCCTGGGTGGCACAGTCGGTTAAGCGTCCGACTTCAGCCAGGTCACGATCTCGCAGTCCATGAGTTCGAGCCCCGCGTCAGGCTCTGGGCTGATGGCTCAGAGCCTGGAGCCTGTTTCCGATTCTGTGTCTCCCTCTCGCTCTGCCCCTCCCCCATTCATGCTCTGTCTCTCTCTGTCCCAAAAATAAATAAACGTTGAAAAAAAAATTAAAAAAAAAAAAAGAGAATAGGAGAGAATGGGGATTAATTATTAAATGGTCACAGAGAAAGAAAAAAGATAATAACTAACATGTATATAATGAGCATTATGTGCCACATGTGAAAGGCTTTGCAAATATCAATTCATTCAGTTGTTATAGCAATGTTATTGAAGCAGTGTAATTACCCTCAGTTTACAGATGAGGATACTGACACACAGAAGGGTCAAGCCGCTTGCCTATAGGCATACAGCTGGTCAGTAGCAGGGGCAACGCCCAGGAACCTGAGGAAACCGCGGCCCCCAGCTGCAGTGGGCCTGGGCTACATGGAAGAATTAGAGAAGGAATTGCGAAAGGGCGTTCACAGAGGCTCAGGTCACACAGGAAAACCAGGAGAAGCAAGAGGTCACCAGACAGACAAAAGGAGGAAAGGGGAGTCTTTCCATGAGGGACCAGCCTGTGCAAAGGCCCTGTGGCACTAGTAGCTTCCCGTGTAGTCAGAGGACTATAGAAGTTCATGTAAGACTTTAAAGGCATGCTAAGAAATTTCCATGTTATGGGCCAGTAGGACCCTCCAACAAAACATTCAAGTTCCATTCCCAAATATTCTAATACATGAAGTCTGAGGCTCACCCAGGAATCTATGATTTTACATATTTCCCAGAAGATTCTGACTGGAAGGCCCCTGGACCATACTTGGAGCACAGGGAACTTTTGAAGCATTCTGGATTGGGAGGAATACCGTCACATTCAGGTGTCAGAAGGAGCCCTGGGGGCAGCCCAGTAGTGGCAGAGTGGAGAGGCAGGAAGGGGAGAGGGGAAGCAGGGAATCAGGGAGGCAGAGAAGGGGAGACTAGTTCAGGGGTTGAGGGGGCAGTGCCCAAACTCAGGTCAGAGAGGTGAGGCCAGAGAGAATGGGAGTGACTCTAAACCGTGGAAGGAGTACAACCAGCCCCTCCTGGAGACGGTTTGGACAGTGGGAAAAGAGGAAGAAGAGAAGGAGTCTGGAACAGATCCAGCCTTCAGGTTTCTACAGCCAAGCAGTGAATGTCCTCCTAGTGACAGTAAGTAGAAGTATGTGCCTGCCAGTGTCCACACAGGGGCCTGGATCAAGGCGGCCTCCCCTGCTGGCCCATACTCCCTCACCCATGTCTGGGCCCTGGCCCCCACCCCTCCACTGAGGCCCAGGTCCTGGCATGAAGGCAGCTCCTGGCAGATGTTGGCTTAGTGGCAGCATCAGATCGGGAGACCCCTGGTCAGTCTGCTGGCTGTGCCTGGCCAGGGGCCCCGGATGCTGTGAGAAAAAAGGCTATGGGAGAGCGAAGGGCGGACCAGATGGCACCAGACCTCCCTTACCTGTCTCCTCCACAGGTTTATAGGAGCTGTCATCTCTGTGTGTGAAGGGGCCTACTTTGTGGCTCAGCTGCTGACCATCTGCTTCCAGTAAGTACCCTCCAGAGCAGCCCCTCCACCACCTCCCAGCCCCAGACGCTCCCAGATACCCCCACCTGTGAGGCCACAGCCCAGGTGATGTTCTGCTTCTGCAGTCGCTGCGGATGGCTCCCCTCCCCACAGTGCAGCCAGCCCCCGCCTAGACATGGGATCAGGCCCGCAGGGCTCAGTGGTCTCCTTTCCCCGCTCCCAACCAGGGGAACAGAGTGAAGCATTCACTGAGGGCCTGTTCCCACCCAGAACTCCCCGCAGAGTCTGTCCCCACCACCAAGAACAGGTCATACCTGCACCTGCCATCCAAGGCACCCACAGAGGGGTGAGGACACTGCAGAAGGCCGGACAGGTTTGGAGTAAGCAGAACTAGATTTGAGAACTGGTTCTTTTTCCTGCTGGGACCCAGGGACAAGTCAGGGGCTGCAAGGATCTTGGGAAGCCTCAGTTTGTAGAAGCTGTCATCAATGTGGCCAAGGGCTGTCCCTGGACCACAGCTCTAAACAGTTGGGTTTCTAGGTAGTCAGGGAAGAGCCAGGCCTCAAATCCAGCCATCCCGGTACCTTGCAAGGCTATCAGCTGCCTCCCAAGGTCACCAGCCCTGAGGCCACGGGCTTCCTCCTTTCTGATGCATGTTACTGCCAAGGGATCTTTTGCAACTTCTCTGGAAGGAGGAGGGGCAGGGAAGAGGGGGCAGGGAAGAGCCCTGAAGCTGAAGGGGCATTTCTCCCTGCTATGGACTCCCTTCTCCCAGCCCAGGTTTGGTCACAAAAGAATGTCCACCAGAGGGCACCAATGAGCCATGGCCATGGCCGTGGTGGAGGGCCGTGCTCTGGACCAGCACAGCATCCTCCAGGCCCCTCCACTGCCCCCAAACTTGCCTGGCCAGAATTCAGCTGTGCAGAGCCCTGCTCCAGACCAATTCAGAGGATGAAGGAGATAGACCTAAAGGCAAGCCCTTTCCTCCTTTGAAACCTGGAAGCAACACCCCTGAGGAAAACTGCTCAGCATCAGGCCTCTGCCAGGCCCATGTGTGGTCCTTGTGTGACAGTTTTTTAAAAAGCCCCTCCAGGCTGATGCCATCTTATGCCTAGGTGACACTCCGTGAGCAAGGTATAACTGGATTCCAACCTGTTCATACAGGTGGCCAGGCAGCTTGTGCAGTGCACAGTCAACACAACTGTCCCAGCAGGCTATCTCCCCTACTGTGTGCCTTCTCCACTCCACGGGGGACCTCCCAATGGGGCCCTGGTTTCCTTCCCAGTCTTGGCTGAGTCCTGATATCATTTGGCTCCTTTCCCCCTTGACCTAAAGGCAGGGTTAGACAGCATTTCAGAAAAATTGTGGACCCTCTGGAGAGACCCAGACAAGACCCCTAACTGTGGAACCCATGGTGAGAACACCAGCCCCTGGGGAGTGTTCAGCCGGAGGTCACTAAAGAGAACATGGGCACAGAAAGACCCAGTCCCAGCCTCCAATAGCTTCACTTGTTGCTGGGGCTTGTCTGGGTTGTTTCCTGTCTCCTACTAATCCTGGACTCCCTCCCGCCAGGTGTCGGCCAGCGTCCCTGGCCTACAAAGCAAGGGAGAAAGCCCTCTGGTTGGGCTGCTTCCAGAAGTTCCTGGCATACATGCTGTTGTCTGTGGCCTGCTTTCTCCACCCTGTCCTGGTCTGGCACGTGACCATCCCAGGTAGGACCTCCAGGAGTTAGTGGAGGCCAGCAACCCCCACCACAGACGGGCTCTGAGCAGGAAGGGCTGAATCCCCTTCTCACAGGCCTCACAGACACTGGCTCCCGGGGCCCCCACTGACCCCATTGACTTCTCCGGCCTAGATCTTGGGGATGAGGAAGTGTCAGACATCCTTCATGCTGTCAAGGGGCAAGAATGTCCCTTCATGTAGGTATCCAGAGGCTGCACCCACAGAGACTTGTCCTCCAATGCCTCTGTGTGGTCAGAGCTTTCGGAGGGCGTGAGATGGTCATTTCTCTGTACAAACCCATCCCTGTCTCCCCAGTGCCTACCCACTCAGGGGCAAACTCCTCAGCCTGGTTTGGAAGGTATGCCATGATGGGACCCAGGGCAGACCCTCAAAGCCTCCTCATCTTCTCCCACTCCAACTTCACAGAGCCTGCTAGTCAGCCTGGTGTCTGATCGTAGAAGCCAGGACTCCATGCTCCCGCCCCTCGGTGTTGTCCATGACCTCTTCGGCTAATACCCTCCTCTCCCCTCCTCCCTAGCTGTGAAAACTCTGTCCCTTCTCGTGACCCACCTAAAATGCCAGGAAGCCAGCTGCCCCGGGGAAACAAAGTCGAAAGGCAGAGCTTCCTCTTCCTCCCTGTGGTTTCTTTTCATGTACCTGTCATAGCATCTCAAGGCCACTCTGCACAGCCCTCAGTGGACTCCAGAGAAGGATTCAGCATTGCCGAGGCCAGAGCAAGCCACAGCCTCCCGCTCCTTGGAGATGCCCAGAGGCTTCCTCTGGCCAGAGCAGCAATCTCTGCCTGAGACAGAGGGACCTCTGGCCTGGAAGCTGGAGGTGGGGGGCCCGCAGGAGGGGGGCCCATGCTAGGCCAGCCCCACCCCATAGGATTTGCTCTTTCTTCTGTGTTCACTGGGGAGGCTGAGGAAGGAGCATGTCCCCGCTGCTGGGAGCGGAAGGAAGCCCAGGTCAGTCGCTGGAGCCCAGCATTCAGAAGAGAGTGAAGACCCATTGAAGGTCCAGCCCGACACGCTGTCTTAGCAGGGAGGCCAAGAACGGTGATGAGAGGCCAGGCGGGCTGCACCAGGGTCGGCTGTCACTAGGCGGGGGACCTCAGGCACGGGGCCCCCTGGGTAACGATGAGGGTGAGGACCCCAGCATAGCGCTGGCCCTGCTGACGTCCCTCAGCCGGGCATCAGGCCTGCCCCCTGAATGTGAAGTGGGTGCGTGAGGACAAGTCACATGTGCAGGCTGGAGCACAGAAGGGCCTGAGGGTGCCGCGATGGCCTTTTGGGACAGTGGGCTTGGACAGCCTCTGGCCCTTCTCCAGCACTCACCCAGCATGCTGACCTCCCACATCCCTTCCAGGCTCCATGCTCATCATCACTGGCCTGGCCTACTTCCTGCTGAGCAAGCGGAAGAAGAACAAGGCCAAGCCCGAGGCGCCTGCTCCCCCGGAGCAGTACACGGACCCCTCCGGCAGTGCCGTGAGCACCACTGGCTCTGGGGACACCGAGCAAACGTACACCTTCCACGGGGCCTTCAAGGAGGGGACCGGCTCCCTCTTCATCCACATGAAGAGCATCCTGAAGGGGACCAAGAAGCCCGGTGCCCTCCAGTGCCCGGACACCCTGACAGAGCTGACCCTGGAGCCAGCCGACTCGCTGGTCAAGAAGAAGCAGGTGCACTTCGAAGACAGCATGGTCAGAATCATCCCGTCTCTCACCGAAGACCTGGATGGGGGGGACAGCGAGCCAGAGGAGACCACCTCTGACACCACCCCCAT